>NW_027555958.1:217849477-218311977 GCF_003287225.1 Phascolarctos cinereus
ATATGGAAATCTGTCTTACCCTGCAGGAAAATAGGGGGAGAAGGGGACAAGAGAGCACGGGGATGATAGAGAGGAGGGCAGATTGGGAAAGAGGGTAATCAGAAGTAAATACTTCTGAGGAGGGACAGGGTCAAAAGAAAGAATAGAATAAATGGGAGGGCAGGATAGGAATAAGTGAAACAGAGTTATTTTTTTCACAACATGTCTACTATGGACGTGTTTTGCATAACTGCACATGTACAACCTATATTGAGTTGCTTGCCTTTTCAATGAGGGTAGGGGAGGGAGGAAGGGAGAACATTTGGAACTCAAAGTTTTAAAAACACATGTTTTAAAAAAAATGTTTTCACATGCACCTGGGAAATAAGAAATACAGGAAATGGGGTACAGAAGTCTATCCTGCTCTACAGGAAAATAGAAGGGGAAGGGGATAAGAGAAGGGGAGGAGAGATAGAAGAGAAGTCAGACTAGGGGAAGGGGTATTCAGAATGCATGCCATCTTGGGGGGCGGGGTGAGATGGGGTGAAAATTTAGAACTCAAAAACTTGTGGAAGTGAATGTTGAAAACTAAAAATAAATAAATTTATATTAAAAAAAAGAATAAAAAAGTAGATGGCATTGAATTGTAGTCTTAAATGTCAGGTGAAGGAATTGGGAGTTTATTCAATTAAGTAATCAGGATCCATAGAAGGCTCTTTATCAGTGGTATGTATGATCTGATGGGTGTATAAGGAAGCATAAGCTGGCAGTGATATGAAGAATGGATTAGAGTTAGTAAAGACTGGACAGTTTTAGTAAAGCAGGTGGTTGGACAATTTCAGTAAACCAGGTAAGAGGTAATGAGACCTGGTTGTGAGGACAGTAGGCAGTGAGAAATTAGGTAACTGAAAAGGAAACTCCTGGTATAATCCCTGTCCCAAAGTCCATTGGTAATTGGTATGTGACTCTTTACTTATCAATGGAGATCAAGGCTCCATGCTTGTGTGAAGGGAGAGGCAGAGTTAGTAAGAGCAGGAAAGGAGAGAGTTTCTTCAGTCTTCTTCAAGTTTCTTTCAGCTAGAGAGTTTCTTTGGGGTCTACAGTCATACTGGGCACCTCAAACTTCCAGCTTTAAGAGAGAAGATGGGTGATGCCAACCCCACTTCTGATGTGTTTGGAGCTGGTAGTCTCCATCATGACCCTATCCCCAGTTTGCTACTCTAGAGACTTCAGGGAACTTTCCTTTGGGTGTGATCTAGGACTTTCTCACTTGGTTGAACTGAGTTACTCAGCTCCCAATAGGAGAACTACTTCCCTCTGTATTATCTGATATATTTGTTGTCTCTGATTTGTTTTGCTACCGATTTAGATAAATGAGTTTCTTTTCTAGTTGCTATCCAATGTGGAGCTAACATCTACTGGGAAAGGGGTCAAGCCTTGGATGTAGAATTTAGGGTCCTCCCCCACAATGAAACGGTCATCAGATATTTTCTTGAATCTGAAAATCACATCCCCTAGACTAATCATATGTAAGGGGGAAAGTAGATATAATTCTAGTTTGGTGCCTTCCACCTCCTGCTTCCCCTCCTGGTAGGAAATAAAATCTCTCTTTGAGAAGAGTGGAGGGAGAAGAAGCTAGAGATGTCTATTCTGCCTCCTTATGAGCTATAGACTGACACATTCACGGTACATATTGGGGACAGTCCTTGCTATGCTGTTCAAGAGATGGTTCCTTCAAATGGAGGAACCTAGCTGGCATGCTCACAACATGGTACAGTGGAAAATCAGTTTTGGAAGTCTGAAGACTTGGGTTAAATCCTGGCTCTGATTAATTAATTTCCTAGCTCTATGACCTTAGGCAAGTCATCCAACCTCTCTTCAAGCCTCAGTTTCCTCTCCTGTGAGGTGGGACAATTTGATACTTACACCACCTACTCCACAGGGTTTGCTGGGATTAAAATATTTTGTAAACCTCCCTATGGAAATGTGAATGATTATTCAGCGTGGTCACAACCACTGATGGCCTTGCACTTAAGAATCATAAGCAACACACACACTCATAAACACAAAGAAACATAGGCTCTGAGGGGTGGGAAGAGACTTGTCTTTTAATCCAGCCATATATGAGCAAGGATCCGCTTTATAAAACATCCTACAAGGGACCAACCAACCCCATTTTCAGAGGCACACACAAAAATGAGTAAAGAATTTTAGCTGAAAGTGACCTTGGTAATTATCTAGATCATTCCATACCCCTCCCCACAAATCCCAACTACAACACACACTGCAAATAGTCATTCAGTCTTTTCTTGAAGACATCTAATGAGGTGGGACCATTTCACTTCTGGATAACTCTAATTATCAGGACATTTTTCCTTATATCAAGCCAAAATTTACTTCTTTACAACTTCTGCTTAGTCTCTCGAGGGCCAAGCAAAACAAAACTAATATCTCTTCCACACAGTCTTTCAACACAACTCATATCAACCCCCTCCCCTCCTTAATCTTCTCTTCTGGCAAGTATCCTGAGTTCTTTCAACAAATCCTCCTATGGCACAGACTGGCGGCCCTTCACCATTCTGACTGTCTTCCCTTGGGTAATTAAAGAATCACTGCAGCCTCTCTCAGATTGGGAGCCTCTGACATGTCTTCTATAACATCAGTTTAGCTATCATCTGACTTGCCTTCCAGTTCTCCTCTTCCATGTACAAATGCAGTAAAACAAAAATCCCACTATCCAGACCTTACCCACTATGCTTTTCATATTTCACGGAGACAAAAACACATTAGCATTGCAGATCATCATTCACTAAAATAAATTGTCTTTGCTTTAATAAGCAGAGATCATTAACCACAGAAAAAGGAAACAGAATAGCTCCTGGGTAGGCACCCACACTAATATCATTAGAGTATTTCTATCTGGCATTTTTGGAAAATATCACTGTTAAGCTTCATAGAGAACAGAAAATTACAAGTGATTTCTTCTAAGCCCACCCCTTCCCTAAGTAATCCCCAAATATAAATTGGGGGAGAGGCAAATATAGAAATAAATCTTTAACTGGGAAATAGAGAGTATTTGCTCTTGTGATACCTGTGGTTGTATATTCAGGAAGCCTGAACATTCTGGCTTTTGTTTGTAAGGATACTGTGAATTAATCTAACCTCAGATTGAGACCAAGTCCTAACTGATTTTCTGAGAATGACACAATATAGAATGTTTAGAGCTGGAAAGGATATTAGAGACCATTAAGCCTAAGGCCGTAATATTACAAGAGAGGAAATTGACACCTAGAGAGGTCAAGAGCCCAGAAGATCTTAGGCCTGCTGCCTCCCAGAGCAGTGTGTTTTCTGCCATATGACAGTGCTTCTGTTCATTGAATTGCTACATATTTTATTTTGCTATAACAACATAAAACAATACATAAACAATACCTTATATTCATGTTTTTGTATCTGTATCCTGCTTTTAACCACATATTCATATTCATTATCTTATTCCATTCTCACAATAACCCTGTGAGACAGGCAAAGTAAATATTATTATCTACATTTGGGTACAGTTGAGGAAACTGAGGCACAGAGAACTTAAGTGATTAATTAGTAGCTGAGCAAAGACTAGAAACCAAATTAAGTTTTCTCAACTACTGGCCTGGTATTTTCTCCTCTAGACTGGTCAGCCCAGAATAAATGAGAACCTTTTTAGGTATCACTTAAGTTAGTTTTTTCTTCTCTGGCTCCTTCTCAACTCAAGATCCTTAAGGAATTTTATATCTAATCCTAAAAATAGCAGAACTAGGCAGTTACTAAACTTGTTGATGAAACAAGGTCCTGACCTGGATGAGATGTATGGCAGACATAAGTGTTGATCAGGAGAAATGTTCCGACTTTTTTGTTGTTTGTTTAGTTTGGTTTTGTGTTTTTCCTCTATCATTCTGAAAACAAAGTTATAGTATTGGTAAGTGTGAAAGGGGCCCCACTGCAATTGGAGTGAACTGTTTGGTGAGGACTGATAAATGTAAAAATGGGGGGGGATTTTTTTCTTTGATATTGAAACTTCTGTTCCTGTGAGATCTGGCCTTAATTCACAAGATGGTCTGGCTGCTGATTGGTTTCCTGTCTTTGATCTCTGGTATTGGTTCTTTTTTCTTGAAGTGAGGCCTAGAATAATTCATTCCTTCTAAAATGGTTGGTTTACTTGGGAGGCTCTGGGTTTTTCTTTTCTGAAAGTCTTTTTTCTAGAAGACTGATTCTCATGTATTAAAAATGCTTTATCTCCTGTTCCTAGCTAGAGCCAGAAGCATGGATTCATTCGTACCATGGATGATCTCACAAGGTAGTTCATCCTTCACTGCTTCAGTACTAACTGAGGGTCAAAATAGTTATTTTTATTCCTTACTGTGAGATAGGTGCTTATTTTATTTCCTCAAGGTTGGAAAAGAGAAAAAAAGAAAGCTAAAGTGTTCTTTCTCTTTGCAATGCTGGTAGTTAGTTCTTATTGGTAATGGACAATAATTTGGATCTTGAAGGGGATAATAATAATGATACACCAAAAATCTCAAGGGAATAAAAGGCAACTTATTAATTGGGTAGTTATCGATGAAGCCCCTCAAAAGCGTTGTAACATTTACACTGCCTTTATTATTATAGTCTCACATGAACAGTTTGTTTACATATTGCAAATATATAAAAAGAGACAAAAGTATAGTGAGAACGCTGGATTATTTGACACCAATGTGGAAAACCATTCTTCATTTAAAATGTGCTAGCAACAGAGTAATGCCAAGAACAATTGATACTGTTAACCTGAAAGTTTGGTTAAAGAAGGCAAACAAGTTAGGTGATACATGATTATATAGTTTATTCCCTTTTAGCTAGCAAGTCATGTTAACATGGAAGCCAGAATGTGATTCTGACTCCGAGATTGAGCAAAATGAGAGAGGTTTTATACAGTTTAGAGTGATCAGACTCAGGATGTCTGTGTTACAAAAAAAAAAAAATACAGCCTCCATATGTTTGTTTAACATAAGAATACCAAAGTGTCAATAGAAACTCAAGATAAGAAAAGTCCCATTATTCAAGAGAGTATCTGGTCCCAGACATCCTGGGCCCAGTGATAATGAACAGCAGGAATGATGGTCAGTCCCATCTGGTCCTGGAATTTGCTGACACAGGAAGGGGTGTTTTTAGTTCACTCAGAGAGAAAAAGATTAATTCAGGTTTTTGGCCCTTTATTGGGGCTCATTTGATCTTAAATGATAATCAATACAAAGCATAGCATTTTTCTGGGAAAAAGTGTAAGCACATTATAGGCTTGTCTAATTTTAAATTTATTTATCCAAAATTGGATTAAATATAACTCCCAAGTAAAAGAAGGAATTATATCAAAATATCTTATTAATTATTTGATATACATAGATGGCATCAAATTATATGGCACCACTGAAAAACATATTAACCAGTCCATCTCCTGGAGTTTTTCTTTAAGGATATCAAAATGTCATTTGGATTTGATAATTGCAAAATTTTTAATATATACCAAAAAAAGATAGAAAATTAAAATTTCCACTTTGAATTCAGAGGTCATATTGTACCAATGAGTTGAAGTAATATCCACAAATACATTGGTCTCCCCCAGACAAGATACCTTCAGCACAAATATATAAAGGAGAAGGTGGTGGTTGAATACATTAAGAATCATCCTGGCATCCTGACATCCAAGCCTAATGTCAAAAGCATATTTAGAATAATTAGTACCTGATATAATATCAGTCCTTAATGTACATTTTTGGAATGGTAAAACGGACAATAATAGATCTAGAATGTGTCCAAACAAAGACTGGTACAATCTTAAAAAAACATAGGATTCACCACTTCAAAGAAACTATAGGAAGATGAATACCTTCTTATCAAAAAGGAGGAAGAGGATTAATAGATACTCTCTTCTGACACTGTCACCATTCTAGTACAAGCCCTCATTACCTCAAATCTAGATTACTGCAATAGCCTGTAGGTGAGTCTGCCCACCTCCAGTCTGTTCCCCCTCCAATCCATCTTCCACTCAGCTATTAAAGTGATTTTTCTAAAGCTCAGGTCCCACCATGTCACCTTCCTACTCAATAAGCTCCATTAACTCCCTGCTGCCTTCAGGATCAAATACAAAATGCTCTGTTTGGCATTCAAAGCCCTTCATAAACTTTCTAGTCTTCTTACACTTAACTCCTCAACAAATAATTTTTTATCTAGTGACTCTGGTCTTCTGGTTGTTCCAGACACTCCATCTTAGCTCCAGGCATTTTCTCTGGCTGTCTCTCATGCCTAGAACATTCTCCTGCCTTTGTTCTCACTACTGATCTCCCAGGCTTCCTTTAAGTCCCAACTAAAATTGCACCTTCTGCAGGGAGCCTTCCCTAACCCCTTTTAATTCTAGTGCCTTTCCTCTGTTAATTATTTCCTATTTCTCCTGTATGTGGTTTGCTTTGTATATGTTTGTTTGAATGTTGTCTCTCTAATTAGATTGTAAACTCCTTGAGGGCAGGGATGGTCTTTTGCCCCCTTTGTATTCTTAGGGCTTAGCACATAATAAATTAGATATCTGGCACATAATAAATGATTATTGAGTAACTTAATTTTTCAGAGCACATGATAAACAGCTTTAAAATGTATAGAAATACTTTCAGAATAAACAGACCTTATTTCACAAAGCAAAGGTAAAATCTCACAGTAGATATATTCCACTATATTTTGAAAATAAAAGCAAATATGGTTTATCTTTAGCCCATGAAATGGCTAATATCCAAGAGAGGAATTAAAATAAAACAAAACAAAACAAAAAGCCTCTCCATGAGTAATATCCACATGAACTAAATCAGCAATATGTTAACAAAGAAGCATTGAATAAATGACTGAAAAATGGATATTTAATAGTATTATACCTAACATTTATGTAGATCTTACTATGTTAAGTACTTTATAGTTATTATCTCATTTGGTCTTCACAACAACCCTGGCAGGTAGGTGCTACTATTATCCCCATTTTACAAATGAGGAAACTGAGGCAAACAGGTTAAGTGTGTATAAAGATTTAAATACTATGTTTGTTTTTTTTAATAGATGGTGCTCTACTGAAAACTCAATATCCAAACTACATGGAATGAAATGCTTAAAAAAAAAGGATGTAGAGGAAGAAATTAAAACCACTTTTGAACACGATGAGATATAGGAAAACATTTTTGTCTTATCTGCTACTAGAGTTGTCCCAGGGATACTTTCAGTAAGTCTATAAATGATGAACTTACATACCAATACCCTTATTAAATTATAAAAAAAATTAATCATTTTATCCACTTGCACAAAAGTCTATGTAACATCAAATGTAGAAACATAATAGCATAATAATGATTTGTTGTGGGACCACTCATAGCTGAACACCATCAAGAATGAAATAATAGTGCTAATAATAATGATTTAAAACATCTAGTTGAGAGGAGTCATGCATAAGTATTGGCCTTGAAATAAAGAAGGTATGAATTAGAATCTTGCCTTGGACACTTGTTAGCTATGTGACCATGGAAATTACTGAACCTTTTTCAGTCTTAGTTTTCTCATCTGCAAAATGTGGATAATAATAACTCCTATCTCACAGGTAAATTTGAGGATCAAATGAAATAATATATTTGAAGTACTTTGTAAACCTCAAAGTGCTATCTAAATATTAGCCATTCATCTTCTTGTTTTTGGTAGAGAGAGTTTCTTCACTGGGAAATCATAGGTTTATTTCCTGCAAGAAAATGTCTCAACACTGAAAGATAATGGCCTTCACACTACAGATATTTGTTCCCAATTTCCTTCTCATTTAGCTTCCATATGACAACTAAATTTTGTCCTATGACCTGGTTATTAGATTTAAATCAGATTTAATTAAATTAAAATTTAATTTAATTTAAATCAGACCTTAAGTGTCATACTTTAAAAATAAAATTAATATTAAATCAGGAGCCCTTCCAGGCACATGAGCAACATGATGGAAGACTAGACGCTTTCTCTGATCCTCACTATCTCTTAAAACTCTCCAAAGCAGAATTGTCCAAAGACAAAGCAACTTTAGCTGTCTCCATGGTTTAGGACACCCAAACTCCAAAAGAAGGTTAAAACAAAGCAAACCCAAGAAACTCATATATTGAAGCTCACTGATCCTGAGCTCACTTAGCATTCCTCTCCTACTTCTCATGCTACTGGTAGTGAGGCTGCACTAATAGACCCAAGGAATCTAACAACCTGCCTCCTGCCCCACTGCCATGTAGTTCCCTCTCCATTTTCTTAGTGCCATAGAGATTCTAAATCTAGGATGTGGAAATTTTTTCAGGAAGCAACAGATAGCCAGTATAGAAGATAATGGCCTTTCAGGAGCAAAAGCCTGCTTGGACCAACAGCCCCATAGTACCAGTGCTATAAAGCTCTGAACTGCCAGTGCCAAGGCAGACATAGATACAGTACATCAACTCTCTGAACAACAGATCCTGGGTCAGACAACTAAGGAACAGAAAGTCTGAGAATGGGAGAGTGAAACAGGATACTTTGGCATGGAAGGTGGGAAGGGATAGAGATAGAGTGAAGGCTTGTGCTATACTCCACCAAGCCTGAGGGAAAGAACTCAGTATCCAGATGGGGCCAGTTCTGACTACCCAAAAGTCAGTTGGGGCAGAGACCGTGAATTGCCCAGTATGGGAGGAGGCTAAGACATTTTGAGATCCAGCCCACAAGGAAACCATCATCAGAGGGGACAGAGCCAGAAAGTGAATAGGAGAAAATTAGAGGAAAAAAAACACTTGAAATTACCAAAGATCTTAGGAAGAAGAAAATTCAAAGACCTTGAACATAAACAGATAAATCAATGGAGAAAACATCAACAACAGAAGGAAATACAGCCTCTAGATCTAATAAATGAGTTCAGACATCTATGATTAAATACTACATGACAAAGGAGCATAATCTAACAGAAAACAGAATTTATGGTCTATACAGCAAAAATAATGGGCAGAATAGAAAAACTGGAATCTGTGATGGTAAATCTCACCAAAGAAACAGAGAATAATAGCTCAAGAATACAAATATACAGAAGTGAAGGATTATCTAGAAGAAAAGAGGCAAAAAATGACATTAAAAGAAAATATGCTCACCATGCAAGCAAAATATATTGATCTCAAAGATAGCATATGTAGAGACAACCTAAGGATCGTAGTTCTCCCAGAAGAATCCAAAAGAAAAAAAAATACCTTAACATCATAATGCAAGAAATAATAGAACTGCCAAGAATTTCTGAACATAAAAAATGAAATACCAATTGAAAGAATTCCCAGATCACCTCCAGGAAAAAACCCAAAGTCGCAAACTCCAAAATACAGTCTTTTAAATTTAACAATTTAATTCAGAAACACTAAGTTCTACAAATGATCAGTTTAAAGATGTTCAAATACAAAGGAAAGGACATTTGAGTAATACAAGACTATCTGCCCACCAGAAAATATAGGGGGAAATAGAATAATGTGTTCTGAAGAGAAATGGAGCTCAGGATGCGGCCTAGGTTGACGTACCCTGCAAATCTGAGCTGAACCATAAATAAAACATGACGGATATTCAATAATAGAGATGTTTGAGACAATTTTAGAAAGAAAACCAGAACTGAAGAGACTGTTTACTTCTTTAACAACCCAAACAACAGAAATGCAAGAAGGGTAAATAAATGTAGCAGCTAAGGACAGCAATAGCCATAGAGTAATAGCAGAGATCAGTAAGAAGCTTCTTGCTAAATGTCCACAAAGAAATGGGAGTGAAGGTGAAGTCCAGTGGAGGTAACAATGAAGAGGCAGGCCTGGGGCATTATGGATAGAACCTGGTGATGCCTTGTCTACAAGTGAATCAATGTTTTTGGTGGGACCATGTTACAGTGTGGGAGGGTATATGAAAGGGGGAAAGGGAGCAAGAGAATAGAGAAGAGTACGTGATGTATTGGAGTCGAATCAAGGGCTAGCAATAAGAGGAAGATGACCTCTCTGGGGTCAGAAACAGAAAAGCCTATAGGGGAGTGGGTGAGGAGGGTGTGGGGTGGCGAGAAGGATTAAAAAGGGAATAAAGCCTTGCTTTGGTGGTGGGAGGTGGTTCTATTGATGAATACTCCTATGGGTGAAGAGAGATGATGATGTGTAAAGGGAGATGATGACCTTGCACTGAGTGTGGCCTGGGGGATTGGTGCTTATGAGTTTACTTGTCTTACCACAGGAAGGGAGGACTTGGAATTCCTAGGGGCAACTGGCACCTGGGTGAGTGGGAGACCATGGACCCTGGGAGGAGATTCTGAGGCAAATGGAGGGGAAAAAAGGTAACCAGGATAGGATATAGATCAGTGGTAGGCTGCATAATCAGAGATATCAAGGGGCAGTGTCTTCTTTGAAACCTGCAATAATTGGTATTGTTCTGAGAGTGAGGTAAAATGGAAAAGGGGAATCCACAGGGCAAGTTCTAAAAGGCAGGGGCGGAAATTGCCTGAAGGGGAGATCCTAGGATGAATTCCCTAGAAGTTTCGATTGGATGAAGAATGTGGAAGAAAGAGAGAGATCAGATAATTACAGGAGCCATGAATCAGAGAATGAGGGTCTAGAGCAGGAGTGGGGAACCTATGGCCTCGAGGCCAGATGTGGCCCTCTAGGTCCTCAAGTGTGGCCCTTTGACCAAATTGGATTCAAAGGACCTAGAGGACCTAGTGGCCCACAGATGTCCCACTCCTGGATTAAGCAATCCATTAAAATGAAAAAGAGTTAAGATCAGATTTAAAAAAAACCCCCAAAACTCTAAAAATCTGTTGCTTACAAGAAACACATTTTGGGGCAGCTAGGTGGCACAGTGGATAGAGCACCGGCCCTGAAGTCAGGAGGACCTGAGTTCAAATCCGGCCTCAGGCCAACCACTTGACACTTAATAGCTGTGTGACCCTGGGCAAGTCACTTAACCCCAATTGCCTAAAAAAAAAATAACAACAACCAAGAAACACATTTTAAAAATATATATAAAATAAAATCTAGGTGATGAATTTTTTTTTTACTATTCATCAAGTGAATACAAAAAAGCAAGAGTTACAATCATGCTATCTGACAAAGCAAAAAAAAACATTCAGAAATAAAAAGGGATAAATAAGGTAATGATATCGTGCTAAAAGGAACCATAGACAACAAACCAGTGTCAATAATAAACTTACATGCTCTAAATGCACTCATATTCATAAAGGAAACACTATCAGAGCTATAAGAAGACATAGTCAGTAATCTAGTAGTGACAGGAGACTTCAATATCCCTCTCTCAATTTTGTATAAGTCTAACAAACAGATAATCAAAAGGGAAAGTGTGGAATTGAACAAATTGTGGGAGAAACTAAATTAAAAAGATTTATGGCACCTTCCAAATGGGACAGCAAAAGAATTTAGACATTTCTAAGGGCCACAAGGAACTTTTACAAAAATTTGCCGTGTACTAGTATACAGAAATATTGCAAACAAATGTAAAAAGGCAGAAATAGTTAATATATCCTTTACAGACTATATCACAATGAAATTAGTAATTGGTTCAGGGATCACAAACAAAATATACATACCCAAATGGAGACTTAGCAATAAAATACTAAATAATGAGTGGGTCAAAGAATAAATGATAGAAACAATAATTATATAAAAGAAAACTATAATGATGAAACAAAATACCAAAATCTCTGAAATGCTGCCAGAGCAATCCTTGAGGTAAAAATCATATCCTTATAAATATGTTAACAAAATGAAAAGAGAGGATGAATAAACTGAAAAATATTTTTTAAAAATTAGGAAGCCAACAAACAAATTCTAAAATGAGCACAATAGAAGAGATAGTAAAAATTAGAGGGTAAATAAATTGGAAACAAAAAAACCCATAGAAGTGATTAATACAACTAAAATTTGGTTCTTTATTACCAGCTATCTATCTTTGTTGCCAACTAACAAAATTGATAAACACTTAGCTAATCTGATTAAAAAGAAGGGAGCAGAAAATCAAATCAATAAAATAGCAAATGAGCAAGGGGAAATCAGAGCAAAATTAGAAGACATAAAAAATACTCCAAACATACTATGGACAGTTACATGCTGACAAAATGAGAACACAAAAGAAATAGAAGAATACTTTCAAAAATATAAAGTATCCAGACTATAGAAGACCAGATAGAGATCTTAAATAACCCAGTCTCAAAGAAAGAAATAGACCTTGGTGTAAAAGAACCATTTAAGGAAAAAAAAAATTCTCGGTCTTGATGTATTCACAGGAGAATGCTATCAAGTTTTACAGAACAGTTAGTACCAATACTTCACAAATTTTTCTCAAAAATTGAGAAAGAAGGCATCCTACCAAAATTATTTTGAGATGGTTCTCATGAATGTCTTTTGAGAGAAGGAAGACAGTACTGGGCACCCATCTGTACCTTGTACAAACTCTCCTGTCCTTTAGCCTCCTTGGGATATATCAGAGCACCATTCCTCATTTTCAGGTTGTCTCTTTAGCATGTTCTATCAAGCGCCTGATTTTTCACACAATCCTGTCTTTGCCATACTCTGTTCTTCTTTCCTTCCCTCTCTCATTTTCCCTCCTCATTCTGTCTTCTCTGCTGCTTCTGATCTACTCTAGACCCTAGCCAAGGTCCAAGGAGGAGGACTAAATTAGGTAAAGGGTAACCTGAAGTGGAGGAACCTGTGATATTACTGTGGAGTATGATACTTGTATAAGTCACCTACTTGAATTACTTTAACAGTAAAATGAATTTTTTTTTGTTTTGTATTAGGCAATTGGGGTTAAGTGACTTGCCCAGGGTCACACAGCTAGTAAGTGTCAAGTGTTTGGTCTGAGGTCAGATTCGAACTCAGGTGCTCCTGACATCAGGGCCAATGCTCTATCCACTGCATCACCTAGCTGCCCCAAAATGAACATTTCTGATGCTGAAAAATTGAAAAGAAAAAATAAACCTAGTGTCTGAACCAAGGAAAGAGAAAACACAGAAAGAAAACCATAGGTCAATATAATTAATGAAAAATGACTCAAAAATTTTAAACAAAATCTTGGCAAATAGTCTACAGTGATTTATCCAAGAAATCATTCATTATGTTGGAGTGGGATTTATATCAGGGATGCCACAATGGTTTGATCATAGGAAAACAATCAACATAATTAATCATATTAAAAACTTAAACATCCAAAACCACATGATTATCTCAATAAATGCAGAAAAGGTCTTGGATAAAATACAATACTCTTTTATGCTAAAAACCCTAGAAAGTATAGGTACATAGAAATTTTTGTTTAATATCATAAAAAATGATCTATCTAAAACCAAAAGAAAACATTGTATACAATAGGGACGCACTAGAACATTTTCTAAATAAATATGGGAGTGAAGCAAGGATACCCACTCCCCCCACTATTATTTGATATAGTTCTAGAAATGCTAGCAAAGGCAATAAGACATGAGAAAAAAATTGAAGTGTGATGATTGGTGAAGAGGAGATAAAACTATCCTAGGGAATCAGGAAAGATACTCATTGAGACAATAGACTCAACAAAGTTGCAAGCTACAAATAAATTCTCAAAAATTAACAGCATTTAGGGCAGAGCCAAGATGGCAGATCAGAGGCAGCCACCCAGCCCAACTTTGCCAATGCTCCCCTACAAACAACTTTAAAATAACTCTTCAAATCAAATCTTGTAGAGACAGAGACAACAAAAGGTTAGATTGAGACATCTTCCCAGACTAAGACAAAGCAGGAGGTTAGCAAGAGAGATGTGTTACACTGGACTGGGATTCAGCCCAGATCATGGCCACAGCATCAGCCATGGGCCTTTGAGGTGGCTGCAATAGCACAGGCCACAGCATACCTTCAGGAGCTCTCACAGCCCAGAGACAGTAAGGGGGTTGGGGATGGGGACTACTGATCAGAAACAGATTGCTGGGGACTGAGTGCAGCAATGGAAACTCTATTGCCCAAACACGGTTCTGGGTCAGAGTTCCAGAGTGCATTTGTGGTTGTCACAAGGGAGAAGGGGCCCTGGTCTCAGTCCCCAGGCAGAGAGAAGAGCTAGTTCTTGTGGCTGCATGAGAGCTGCACGGTTCAAGGTTCCGGGGGAGTATTAACATTTCCAGCTGCAGGGGGATAGGGTAAAGACCAGAATGCAGACCAGGAAAGCAGTGATCACACCTCTCTTCAGATCCCACCACTTAGGAAAAAATTGCAGACTCCCAGAACTACCTTTGAAAAGAGTAGCACGAAAAAGCCTGAAGCTTGGAACAATGCCTCCCTATCCCCAGGTGAGCAGAGCCCAACTTCAGCATAAAGTTTAAAATCAAGAAACAGGCTACAGGGGCTGCTAGGTGGTGCAGTGGATAGAGCCCTAGCCTTGAAGTCAGGGGGACCTGAGTTCAAATCCTGTCTCAGACACACAACGGCATACTAGCTGTGTGACCCTGGGCAAGTCACTTAACCCCAATTGCCTAGCCAAAAGCAAAAAAGAAAAAAAAAAGGCTAGAAAAATGAGTAAACAACCAAAAAAGAACTTGACCAAAAAAGTTACTATGGTGGCAGGGAAGAACAAGACATAAACTCAGAAAGAGACAACAATGTGAAAACCATTTACAAACAAGATCTCAAAGAAAAATGGTAATTGGGCCCAAGCCCAACAAAAATTCCTGAAAGAGTTCAAGAAAGATATGAGAGTGGTAAAGAAAAAATTGGGGAAAGAAATGAGAGTGGGGGGGGCAGCTAGGTGGTGCAGTGGATAGAGTGCCGGCCTTGGAGTCAGGAGGACCTGAGCTCAAATCTGACCTCAGACAGTTGACACTTTTTAGCTGTGTGACCCTGAGCAAGTCACTTAACCCCAATTACCTCACCAAAAAAAGCAGAAGAAGAAGAAGAAGAAGAAGAAGAAGAAGAAGAAGAAGAAGAAGAAGAAGAAAGAAGAAGAGAAGAAAGAAAAGATATGAGAGTGATGCAAGAAAATAAGAAAATTAGGGAAAAATTTAACAGTTTAGTGAAAGAGACATAAGATCTTAAAAAAAAAATAGAATTGGCCTAATGGTTAAAAAGGCACTACAATTTACTGAAGAAAAGAACTCCTTAAAAAGCAGAATTAGCCAAATGGATAAAGAGGTACAAAAGCTCGGTGAATGCCTTAAAAGTAGAACTGGGCAAGTAGAAGATAATAACAGCATGAAACATCACTAAGTACTAAAACAAAGTCAAAAGAATGAAAAAAAATGGTAGAAAATGTGAAATATCTCAGCTGAAAAACAACTGACCTAGAAAATAGATCAAGGAGAGATAATTTAAGAATTACTGAACTATGTGAAGCAATGATCCAAAAAAGAGCATAAACATCATATTTCAAGAAATTATAAATATGGCCCTGATATCTTAGAACCAGAAGGTAAAATAGAAATTGAAAGAATCCACCAATCACCTTTCTTCACCTTTCCAAAATGAAAACTTCCAGGAATAATATAACCAAATTCCAGAACTCTCAGGTCAAGGAGAAAATATTGGCAGTCAGAAAGAAACAATTCAAATATCATGGAGCCACAGTTTGGATCACAAAAGATTTAGTGGCTTCCACATTAAAAGAGCAGAGGGCTTGGAATATGGTATTCCAGAAGGCAAAGGAGCTAAGATTGTAACCAAAAATAACCTACCCAACAAAACTTTCCTTCTGGGGGAAAATGGATATTTAATAAAATAGATAATTTTCAAGCATTTCTGATGAAAAGACCAGAGCTGAATAGAAAATTTGACTTTCAAACAGAAGATTCAAGAGAAGCATATAAAGGTAAACATGAAAGAGTAATTATAAGGGACTCAATAAAGTTAAACTGTTTATATTCCTATATGGGAAGATGATACATGTTATTTCTTTTAAAAAATAATATTTGCCCCTAATTACATGTTAAAAACAATTAAAAAATTTTTTAAAAGTTTTGAGTTCCCAATTTTATCCTTCCCTCTCTTTCCTTCCATCTCCCTGAGACAGTAAGTACTCTTATGTAGGTTATACATGTGCAATCATGTAAAACATTTCCATATTATTCATTTTGTACAAAAAGACTTGAACAAACAGAAAATGAAAATGAAAATTAGTATGCTTAAATCTGTATCCAGACAATATCAGTTCTTTCTCTGGAGCAGAGAGCATGTTTCATCATGAAGTCCTTTGGGATCAACTTGGATCATTGTATTGCTGAGAAAAGCTAAGTCATTCACAGCTCTTCGTCCTACAATATTGCTTTTGCTGTGTACGATGGGTTTTTTTGGTCCTGCTCACTTAACTTTGCATCAGTTCATGTAAGTCTTTCCAGGTTTTTCTGAAATCATCCTGCTTGTTATTTCTTAGAGCATAATAATATTCCATCATAATCATATACCACAGTTTGTTCAGCCATTTCGCAATTGATAGCATGCCCTTGATTTCCAATTCTTAAGCCACCACAGAAAGAGCTGCTATTTTTGTACAAATAGGTCCTTTTCCCTTTTTAAAAACCTCTTTGAGGTACAGTCCTAGCAGTAGTATTGCTGGATCAAAGGGTATGCACAGTTTTACAGCCCTTTGGGTATAGTTCCAAATTGGTCTCCAGAATGGTTGAATCAATTCACAACTACACCAACAGTGCCTTAATGTCCCAGTTTTCCCACATCCTCTTCAACATTTATCATTTTTCTTTTTTTTTACTGGTATATGTAACTTCTAACAACTTTATCATTAGTAGGGCAGTTAGAAGGAGTCTATATAGACAGGGCGCATGGGTGTGAGTTGATTATGTTGGAATGATCTCTAAAAAAGAAAAATGAAGGAGTAAGAAAGGATATACAGAGAAGGGGAAAGGGAGAGGTAAAATGGGAAAATTTTTCTCACATAAAAGAGGCTCACAAGGAAGAGCTTTTATAGTGGAGGGGAAAATAGGAGGGTGGGCAATGCTTGAACCTCACTCTCACTGAAATTGGTTCAAAGAGGGAAGAATGTATATACACAATCAGTTGGGTATAGAAATCTATCTTACCCAATAGGGAAATAAGACTTGAAGGGGATAAGAGATATTGGGGGTGGAGGAAGGAGAATGAAAAAAGGGAGGGCAGATTAAGGGAGTCAGTGGTCAGAAGCAAAACAAACTTTTCAGGAGGGACATAATAAAAAGATAAACAGAAGAGAAACAAGATGGAATAAAATAAACATTAATCATTACTGTGAATGTGAATGGGATAAGCTCACCCATAAAATGGAAGCAGATAGCAGAGTGGATTAGAAACCAGAATCTAACAATATGTTGTTTACAAGAGACACACTTGAAATAGAAAGATACACACAAAGTTAAAATAGAGGGCTGTAGCAGAATCTATTATGCTTCAGCTAAAGTTAAAAAAAAAGGCAAGGTTAACAATCATGATTTCAGACAAAGCGAAAGTGAAAATAGACATAATTAAAGAAGTTAAGCAGGGAAACTACAAAATTTACTAATAGGTCCCATAGGCAATGAAGCAACATGAAGAATTTTTACAGCAAGTTTCTCTGACTAAAAGCCTCATTTCTCAAATGCATAGGGAACTGAGTCAAATTAATAAAAATAAGAGCCATTTCCCAATTGATAAATGGTCAAAGGATATGAACAGGCAGTTTTCAGAAGAAGAAATTAAAGCTATCTATAGTCATACTAAAAAATGCTCTAAATCATCATTGATTAGAGAAATGCAAATGAAAACAACTCTGAGGTACCACTTCATATCTATTAGACATGATAAATGCTGGAGGGGATGAGGGAAATTAAATAGACTAATAAACTGTTGGTGGAGTTGTGAACTGGTCCAAACATTCTGGAGGACAATTTGGAACTATGCCCAAAGGACTATAAAATTGTGCATACCCTTTGATCCAGAAATAGCACTACTAGGTCTTACCTCAAAGAGGTAGAACTTACATGTACAAAAATAATTATAGTATCTTTTTTTGTTCTGACAAAGAATTGGAAATTGAGGGGATGCTCATCAATTGGAGAATGGCTGAACAAGTTGTGGTTTATGATTGTGATGGGGTACTATTATGTTATAAGGAATGATGAGCAGGTAGATTTCAGAAAAACCTGGAAAAACTTGCATGAAGTGATGCTGAGTGAAGTGAATAGAACCAGAAGAACATTATACACAGTAACTGCAACATTGTGCAATGACCAACTTTGATAGACTTAACTCTTCTCAGCAATGCAAAGATGTAAGACAATTCCAAAAGACTCATGATGGAAAATGCTATCTACATACAGAGAAAGAACTATGGAGTCTGAATATAGATTGAAGCATAATATTTTCTCTTTTTTTTGTTTCTTATTTATCTGTTTTTTCCCTTTGGTTCTAATTCTTCTTTATAACATGACTAAGTGGAAATATGTTTAATATGATTGCACATGTATAGCTTATATAAAATTGCATGCCGTTGTTGTGAGGGGGGAGTAGAAAGAGGGCAAGAAAATTTAGAACACAAAATCTTATAGAAGTGAGTGTTGAAAACTAAAAACAAAAAAAGAAATAAAATTTAAAAAAGAAAAAGAAATGGTGAGGGGGGTGGTTTCAGAAAAATGACAATAACAACAACATAGTAACATCTGTATGAATTCATACAAAGTGAAATGAGAAGAACCAGACCATTATGCACAGTTACAGCAATGCTATAATGATGATCAACTGTGAAAGACTTGGCTACTCTGATCAATACGATGATCCAAGACAATTCCAAAGAATTTGCAATGAAAAAAAATACTATCCACCTTCAGAGAGAGAACTGATGAACTCTGAGTGCAAACCAAAGCATAATTTTCTCACTTTCTTTTGCATGATTTCACCTGTAATAATTGATACCATTTTACTTGCCTTCTCAATGGGTGGGGGAGGAGTGGGAGAAAGGGAGGAAGGGAGAGAATTTGGAACTCAAAATTTAAAAAAAAAGAATGTTAAAAAGAAATAATAATTTAGAATGTGAAAAAAGCAACAGATTTTTATATCATAATAACAAAATACAAGAAACAATAGTAGAAAGGGAAATCTCATTCTAAAGAACTACAAAATACATAAAATATCTGTGGAATGACCTACCAAAGCACACAAAAGACTTTTATGGATTCAATTACAAAGTCCTCCTTGAATAAATTTTTAAAAAATAACTTAAATAGCTGGAGGAATATTCAGTGCTCAAGACTAGATTGTGCCAATATAATAAAAATTACAATACTATCAAAATTAATTTACACTTATAGTGTTATACCAATTGAATGACCAAGGGGATACTTTAGAGAATTTGATAAAATATTAACACAATTAATTTGGAAAAAATAAAAGATCTAGAATATTGAGGGAAATGATGAAAAGAAGAAGGGATGAAGGGGAATAGAACTTTGAGACCTTAAACTATATTATAAAGTAGTAGTCATCAAAACTATCTGGTGTTGGTTAAAAAAAAAGAGAGATTGTTGGGAATTATTTTGCCTAATTATATATCAATAAAACTTACAATCTAAGTAAAATGGATGGATATTTACAAAAATGTAAATTGCCCAGATTAACAGAAGAGGAAATAGAATACTTAAATAATTCTATCTTAGAAAAAGAAATTGAACAGCAATGAGTTCCCTAAGAAAAATGCTCATGACCAGATGAGTTTACAAGTGAATTCTACCAAACCTTAAAGAAAAATTAATTCCAATACTATATAAACTATTTGAAAAAATAGTTAAAGAAGGAGTCCTACCAAATTCCTTCTATGACACAAATATGGTTTTAGGAGAGCAAAAACAGAGACAGAAAACCGCAGGCCAATTTCCCTAATGAATATTGATGCAAAAAATTTAAATAATATACTAACAAGGAAGGTATAGCAATATATCACAAAAATCATATAGTATGACCAGAAGGGATTTATATCAGGAATGCAGGAATGGTTTAATATTAGGAAAACTACAAGTGTAATTGACCTTATCAATGACAAAACAACAAACATCATATGATTATTTCAATAGATGCAGAAAAATACAACATCCATTCCTTTTAAAAACACTAGAAGCATAGAAATAAATGGAACATTTCTTAAAATAATAAGTAGTATCTATCTAAATCCAAAACCAAATGTTATCTTATCATGGGGATAAACTGGAAGCCTTCCTAATGAGAGTAAGGGTGAAACAAGGATGTACATTATCACCACTATTATTAAATATTATTCTAGAAATGCTAGCTATAGTAATAAGAAAGAGAAATTGCAGGAATAAGAATGGGCAATGAAGAAACAAAATTATCACTCATTGCAGATGATATGACGGTAGACTCAGAGAACCTGAGGGAATCAATTAAAAAAAGTAGTTGAAACAATTGGTTTTAGCAAAGTTTCAGGATATAAAATAAACCACATAAATCATCAGCATTTCTATATATTACCAACAAAACCCAGCAGGAAGAGATAGAGAAATTCTATTTAAAATAACTGCTTGGGAGCCTACCTGCCAAGACAAACCCAGGAACCATGTGAACAAAATTAGAAAACACTTTTTTACACAAATAAAGACAGCTCAAATCAGCTAGAGAAATAGTAATTGCTCTTGGGTAGGCCATGAGACAATATAATAAAAATGACAATTCTCACTAAATTAATTTATTTATTCAGTGACATAACAATCAAACTACCAAAGAATTATTTTGTAGAGCTTGAAGAAATAACAACAAAAATCATCTAGAAGAACAAAAGGTCAATAATAAGTGGATCAATGAAGAAAAATATGAAGGAAGGCAGCCTACCAGTGCCAGATTTTAAACTATATTACAAAACAGTAATCATCAAAACAATTTGATACTGGCTAAGAAATAGAATGTTGGATCAGTGCAATAGATTAAGTATATAATACATAGTAGTAAATGACCACAGTTATCTAGTGTTTGATAAACCCCAAAATCCAAGCTTTTGGAGCAAGAACCCACTATTTTGACAAAAATCCTGGGAAAATTGGAGAACAATTTGGCAGAAAATAGACATAAATCAACATCTCACACTGTATACCAAGACAAAGTAAAAAAAGGTCCACAATTTAGGTATAAAGGGTAATATCATAAGCAAATTAGGGGAGCATGGAAAATTTTACCTGTCAGATAAGGATATGGAAAGGATAAGGAAACAGTTTATGACCAAACAAGAGATAAAGAGGATCATGGGAGGTAAAATGGATAATTTTGATTACATGAAATTTAAAAAGGTTTTGCAGAAACAAAATCAAATGCAGCAAAAATTAGAAAGAAAGCATGAAACTGGGAAAGCATTTTTTACAGCAAGTTTCTCTAATAAAGATCTCTTTTCTCAAGTATATAGAGAACTGAGTCAAATTTATAAAAATAAGAGCCATTCCCCAACTGATAAATACTCAAAGGATATGAACAGGCAGTTTTCAGAAAAAGAAATCAAAGTTATCTGTAGCCATATGAAAAATGCTCTAAATCACTATTAATTAGAAAAATGCAAATTAAAACAACTCCGAAGTATCACCTCACACCTATCAGATTGACTAACATGATAGAAAAGAAAAATAACAAGTGCTGGAGGGGATGTGGAAAAGCAGGGACACTAATGGATTGTTGGTGGGGTTGTGAACTGGTCCAAACATTCTGGAGAACAATTTGGAACTGTTCCCAAAGGGCTATAAAATTGTGTTTACCCATTGATCTAACAATACCACTACTAGGTCTGTATCCCAAAGAGATCAAAGAAAAAGGAAAAGGACCTATATGTACAAAAATATTTATAATAGCTCTTTTTTGTTCTGGCAAAGAATTGGGAACTGAGGGGATACTCATCAGATTAGGAATGGCTGAACAAGTTGTGGCATATGATTGTGATGGAATACTATTGTGCTATAAGAAATAATAAGGAGGGTGGTTTCAGAAGGCAACAACTGTATGAACTGGTGCAAAGTGAGAGGGAAGAACCAGGAGAACATTGTACAAAATAAGAGCAATATTGTATGATGATCAACTGTGAATGACCTAGCTATTCTCAGCAACAGATATTCTGAGAAAATTCCAAAGGACTTATGATGAAAAATGCTATCCACCTCCAGAAAAAGAACTGATGGAGTCTGAATGCAGACTGAAGCATACCTTTAAAATTTTCATTATTTTTATTTTTTAAATTTGTGTTTTCTTTTACAACATGACTAATATGAAAATAAGTTTTGCATGATTGCACATGTTTAATTTATATTAAATTGTTTGCTTTCTCAAGGAGGAAGGGACAGAAGGGGAAGAGGGAGGGAATTTGGAACTCAAAATTTAAAAAAAGAATATTAAAAATTGTCATTACATGTAGTTAGAAAAAAATAAAATATAAAAATTTTCACACACACACAACTGGGAAAACATATGAACTGATGCAAAGTGAAGTGAGCAGAACTCAGAGAACATTATACACAGTAACAGCAATATTGTAAGGTGATCAACTGTGAATGACTTAGCTATTCTGATCAGTACAGTGGTCCAAGACAATTCTGAACTACTTATGATAAACTATGCCATCTACCTCCAGAGAAAAAACTGATGGAATCTGAATGAGGATTAAAGCATATTTTTAAACTTTGTTTTTCTTGCTTTTTTTAATTCAACATGGCTAATATTGAAAGATGTTTTCCATGATTTTCACATGTATAATTGATATCACATTTCTTGCCTTTTCAATGGGTGGGGGAGGGGTGGAAGGGAATGAATTTGGAACTCAAAATTTTTTTTTAAATAAGAATATTAAAAATAAATTAATAATAAAATTTAAAAATTAATCAATGTTTGTTCAGTGGAACAGAATTAACTGAAATCTATTAATCAGATACCCATCTCCCCCACTTCTCCCACATAAAGAAGCATCAATAAAGCTTTGAAAATAATTTATTGTATACCAACACTGAGAAATTCCATGCAGAACACAGAGTCCTCCCCAATGAACATTATGTTTAATTAGCATATCAGTCGGGGCATAGTCACGGATCTAAACTAGCTTTAAGAAAGTTGAAAATTTTTTTTAAGAAAATTGAATTTTAAGGGGGAAATATTCTTGTTGATATGGCAATGTTGTTTATGTGAGCATTAAACCCTGTTTGCACTCATTGTTTGCTCCTAAAATGATGACATTTTGCCCAAAGTGTTATCAAACTGTGCAAACCCTTTGACTTAGCATTACCACTACTAAGACTGTATCCCAAAGAGATCAAAGACCCATATGTACAAAAATATTCATAGCAATTCTTTTTGTGGTGGCAAAGAATTAGAAATTGAGGGGATGCCCATCAGTTGGGAAATGGCTGAACGAATTATGGCATATGATTATGATGGAATACTGTTGTACTATAAAAAATGATAAACAAGATGCTTTCAGAAAAACCTGGGAAGATCTGTATGAATTGATGGAGAGTGAAGTGAACATAACCAGGAGATCATTATACACAATAAAAGCAATATTATAAGGATAATCAACTGTGAAAGACTTAGCTACAATACAATGATCCAAGACAATTTCAAAGGACTAATGATGAAAAATGCTAACCACCTCCAGATAAAAGAACTGATGAACTAATTAAAGAATATTTTTTCACTTTATTTATTTTTCTTGCTTTTTTTGCAGCATGGATAATATGAAAATAAGTGTTAGATGATTTCACATGTATAATTGATATCATGTTGCTTGCCTTCTCGGTGGATGGAGGAAAGACAGAAGGGATGAAGAGGACTTGGAACTAGAAATTTTTTAAAAAGGAATGCTACAAATAAATTAATAAATTTTTAAAAAATTGAAAAGTAGAAAGATTAATGGAATAGACTAAACAAGAGGAACTCAGAAACAATAGAGCTCAATAACCTTAATGCTTGATAAAGTGAAAAACATAAATTACCTAAGAAAAAACTCTTTATTTGATAAACACTGCTAGAAAAACTGGAAAGAAGTCTGGCAAAAGTTAGGCTTAGAACCAACATTTTACACCTTATTTTATAATACATTCCAAATCAATACATAATTTTAATATTAAAGATCATATTGTAAAATTATTAGAAAAGGAACAGATCATATACCTCCCACAGCTATGGGTATTACTTGAAATGGAAAAACTTCTACAAAGAGAAAATTACTGGACCAAGCGTTAGAAGGGGAGTGGTCAATGAGAAAAAAAACTTTGTATCAGATTTCTCTGATAAGGGTTTGGTGTCCAAAATATATAAATAATTATAATCATATCAATCAGCAAACATTTACTAAATGCCTACTGTGTGGCAGGTAATGTGCTAAGGATATATATATTTGTATGTACATGTATACACACACATACACATATATACACACACACATATATATGTCATTCCATAATAAATAAGGAGCCAAATGGTATGAACAAGCAGATCTCAAAAGAAGAACTGCAAAATATTCATAACCACATGAAAGAATGCTCCAAATCACTAATAATAAGAAAAATGCAAATAAAAACAACCCTGAAGTTTCCCCTTATACTCTACAGATTGGGGGAAATGACAAAAAATAGCAATAGTCAATGTTGGAGGGGTTGTAGAATGATAGGCACAGCAATACATTGTTGGTGGAGCTGTGAAATGGTGCATCCATTCTGGAAAGCAATTTGGAATTTCGCAAATAAAGTGACTAGAGGGATGAGGAACCTGTGGCCTTGAGGCCACATGTAAATCCTTTTATTAAGTGGATTTGTTTTGCAAAGTTTGGATTCAGTCAAAGGGCTACACCTGAGTACCTAGAAGACCACATGTGGCCTCAAGGCTGCAGGTTCCCCATGCCTGGCAGAATGTCCATATCCTTTCAACCAGAGACTCCGTTGTTGAGCTTATACCTCAAGAAGTCCATTGATAAGACAAAAGTCCCTATATTCAACAAAATATTTAAGCAACACTTTTTGTGATAGCTAAGAATTAGAAACAAAGTAGATGCCCATCCTTTGGGAAACAGCTAAACAAATTGTAGTACATTCATGTAATGGAATGCTACTGTGCTCTAAGAAATAATGTGTGTGAGGAATGTAGAGAAGCACGGAAAAATCTATATGAACTGATGCAGAGAGAAGTAAATAGAGCCAAGAAAACAATACACACTGGAACTACAACAATGTAAGTGAAAAAAAAAATAACAGCATATAACATTCTATCTTGTGTTGTATGCACCTGCTACTACTCTGAGCATAAAATTTTTACATGACCTGATGACTGTAGGGAACTTAAAGATTTTTTTAGTATAATGCGCATAATACAGATTTTCCAAAGAAAATTGAAAATCTGTATATGTTTGATTTTATTTATTAATTGAATGGTACAATAAAAATTAGTACAATTTGATCAGAATATTTACATTATTAGTCACTATATGATTGTTTTTCCTTTCCTGACAGTGATGTCATCTTCATATGAGGCTTTGAGTCTATCTCAGATAACTTCAAGTTTTACAGCTAGACTACTCTAGTCATCATCGCTTTTCCATCTCTTTGAAAATAGGAAAGCTGACTATTTTATGCCTAAGATGTCTTTTGGCAAGCCAAGATCACATGGCCTAACTGAACCAATCCAATGGCAGTTGATAAACCAATTCAAATATGTAGAGCATCAGGAAAGGAAAGCAAAAACAGTGTAGAGTGACTTAGAACCGGCAGTGTTTTAAAAAGAGAATTTCAGCTGCTTGGCCACAATTCAGCTAAGCACCAAAAAATAAAGTAGATTAACAAAATTATAAAGATCAATTAGTATTCAAAGAAAGAGATAGTCTTATTGGTCTTAACGATTTGTCCAGAGCAATGAGACATTATAAGGGCCTCGCCCAGGGTCACTTAGACAATACTTGTATTAGTAGTAGAAATTACCTCACCCAGGAATTCCTTTTATTAGTGAAATCACAAGTCTAGTCTCTAAGTCAGACACCTTTCCTTTCTAAGCATTTCTAAGTTTGGCTGTACCCACAAAACCCACAGGATACCCTAGCCCACCTTTTTGTGAAGGTGGGTGATCCACAGGTGTTGCGCATTACACATGTTTTTGGACTTTTCCTGTGTATTGATCAGTTGTGCTGATTTTTTTTCCCCCTCTCTAAAAAAAAGAATGTTTGTTATATGGGATAGCTCTCTGGGAGGAGAAGGGGAGGTATAATTGGGATAACTAAGATGATATAAATATTTTTTCTTTTTGGTGAGGCGATCAGGGTTAAGTGACTTACCCAGGGTCAAACAGCTAGTAAGTGTGTCAAGTGTCTGAGGATGGATTTGAACTCAGGTCTTCCTGACTCGAAGCCCAGAGCTCACTATCCACTGCACCACCTACCTGCCTCTAGGATGATATTTTAAAACAAACAAACAAACAAACAGAAACTATCAATAAAGGGGCGAAAAGAAATTTACATGATAATTTTGTTGTATATTTGGAGGGAGTAGCAAGTTGTACGTGGTAGATTTGTAGTTTTGTGTGCAATCATCTTTTTTGTTGCACTATGTTATGGAAATGCTTGTTTTGTTCTGTGAATTGAAAATTAAATTAAAAAAAAAATAAAGGAAAAAATGTTAAATCAGAAGAGGTAGTATGTCATGGTAGATAGAGATCTGGCCTTAGAATGAGAAAGACTCAGGTTCAAATGCCTCTTGACATATTGTCTGCATCACCCTGGATGAGTCACTTAATGCCTAATTGCTCTGGTAAATCTTTAACACTATTAAGTTGCAGAGAAAACTTGTATTAGTAGTAGCAATTATCTCCCTGGGAGTTCCCGTATCAGTGAAACCACAGGTCCAGTCTCTATCCCTATAAGTCAGACATCTTTCCTCCTCAAGCATCTTTTGTTTGGTATATACCCACAAAACTCTGACAAGTATTATGACAAGATAGGGTAAAGCTAAGGACTTGAGTTGCACACTAAGCTTTAGAAAAACAAAGGCATGATAGAGAGTGAATCTTTTTTTTTCCCTTCCTACTTTGTGTCTAAATATTTTTTGTCTATTTTATGTGGTATACATACCGTACTGACACTTTTTATAACATAACTACTTTGTTTTTACATAGTATCACTCTTCCAAGAAGCTCTAAGACATACAGACATTATTTCACTGAACTTTGTAGCCTTTTTTGGCGAGATACCATTGAAATATCAGAATTGGAATGAATCTCTGAGACCATCCACCTCAATCCAGACCAAAACAAGATTTTCCTCTACAATTCTACATCATGCTAATCAAATGGAAATCTAGTCTTTGCTTGAACACCTCCAATGAGGGGATTCTCACTACCTACCAAGGCAGTCCATTCCATTTTTGGATAGCACTAATCATTAGATGGTTTTTCTTTATGTCAAGTCTAAATTTGCCTCTCTGTACCTTTCACAAATTGCTTCTAATTCTGTCCTAGAGAGGCAAAGCAGAAAAAAATCATGCTTTCTCTATAACGGTCTTTCAAACACTCAAAGAAAGCTATCCCGGCACTTAGCACAGTGCCTGGCATGTAGTAGACAACACTTTCTAAATGCTCATTGACTGACTATTGACAGACTTCTCCAGAATAAACATTTTAATCTTTCACCAAAGATTATCTGGCATGAATTCAAAGCCCTTGACAATCCTGAATGTCCTTCTCTGCTAGCTTATTAATGTGTTTCTTAAACTGTAGCACCCAGAATTGAAAACAATATCCCAGATTTGATTTTATCGGGGCAAAATAGGTATGAAAGTAGCAGAAATTATTACTAATTTTATGGTAAAGAAACTGAGGCATGGAGTTGCTTGTACTATTTTTCTAGTTTAACCCAGTACTTCCTAAGGGACAAAGTAATAATAATAATAGCTAACATTTACATAGTGCTTACAATGTGCCAGGCACTACGCTGTCTTTACCGTTATTATTTCATTTGATCCTTACAACCACCCTGACAAATAGAGGCTATTTTCCCCAGTTTACAGATGAGGAAACTGAGGCAGAGGTTAAGTGACTTGCCCAGTGTCTCAGACTGGATTTGAATTCAGGTCTTCCTGACTCTAGGACCACCATCCTACCCACTGCACCACCTAGCTGCCTCAAAAATGGAATAACATGCAATTGCTTGTAACCCTACTTATTGCTGGTGTTTTCTTTTTGCTTTGGCATGTACTGTAAGTATTAAAGGTCATTGCTTTATCCATTTTGTTGATCTGGAACAGGGCTTAGCCAAATAGAGGTATTGGTGTTGGCAGGGACCTACTTCTGGGGGAAGGCATTCTGTATCCCCCAGTGTAGAAACTTTCCATTAGCTAGGGAGCTCTAGAATAGGCCCCATCTTTAAAACTACCAGTTTGGGAGAATTTTGCACTCACTCTGGAGGTATTCAGGGGATCAAAAGTTTTGTTCATTCACAATCCAGGTGCCATAAACTGGGCTAGGTGAGGGGAAAAACTAACTTTCCTTCCCCCTCTTCCTCTTAGGCCCCATGGCCCCCAGAAACAGGCTTGGGATTTTGTTCTATTTTGCTTGCCCTTTTTGGTTCTAGGCAAAGGCTAGTGGAGTTCCTGGGCCCAGATTTGTGCTGTGGTGACCTTGAAGGCAGAATCCTAGACCAGATTTCTGGCAGCTGGTTGCTGGCAGCTCAACAAGGATGCCCAGAGAAGCCAGGTACCTAGGACTCAAGCCCAAGGGGGAGACTTTGGACTTGGAACTTGGTGAGTTCATGCTAGATAGGAACTGAATTAAGCTATGAACCTAATTTCCCTCCCTTCCCCAGAGACTGAGGTTGGGTAAGAAAGGATTATGGCTCCCACATGTTGGGGGGAGGGAATATTTGTATATACTTGCTATACTTTTGAGGTAAATATTCCTTTGTAATTAAGTGGTTAAATAGAACTGGGGTGCAGGGGACCTAAAACTGAGGGAAGACAATCTGTGGGGGCTGGAGCCAATGATAGAGAGACTGGATGCCCCCAAAACCCTCTCAAGGGTACCAGACAACTCTGGAAGAGGGATGAAATATAATATAGCTGGCTTTCAGGCACTGGGGGCTAGAATAATCACTGTTAAAAAGTGTATTAAGGGCAATGACTTAAAACAGAGAGATTTTCACCAAGAATCTTAGCTCTGTCCATCCTATTTAAAGAACAGATCAGGTCGGGCATGGGGGCACATACCTGTGATCACTGCTACTCTTAGGAGGCTGAAGTTGATAGATCATTTGAGTCCAGTGCTCTGAGCTGGAATAGAGCTGAAACCCAAATTGAGTTCAGGTGCCAACACTAAGTTTAGCACCAGTATGGTGGGGCCAGGGAGAGAGGGGGTGCAGAGGGGTGAGGGTCTACCAGGCTGCCAAAAAGGGACAAACTATCCCAAGTCAGAAAAACAGAACAGGTTAAAGCTTCTGAGCTTTAACATTGAGATTAGGCTGTGCAAGTAGCCACTATCCTTCTAGCCTGAGAAATATAGGGAGACACAGTCTCAAAAGGGTGAAATAAAGTAAACAGATGGGCAATCCTGCTAGATGACATGAGAAGAGTATGGGAAGGAGAGAAGAGGACCTTTATTGTAATTACTAGAGCCTAGACAGCAAGTTGGCACAGTGGGTAAGAGGACAGTGCAAGGAGTCAGGAAGACCTGAGTTCAACTCTAGCCTCGACACTTAGTAGCTGTGTGACCCTAGGCAAGTCACTTTGCCTCAGTTTCCTCTACTGTAAAATGGTGATAATTATAGCCTCTACTTCTCAGTGTTATTATGAGAATAAAAGTAGATAATACTTTGCAAACCTTAAAGGGCTATGTAATTGCTAACCACTATTATTGTTGATGGATTTGATCTCACCAACAACCATAAGGGAAACAATTTTTTTAAAACCATACATACCTGTGCATAAGCTATTGAGGCATTAGGTGGTGGGAAGGTGTTTAGTGTGTGATGATAAAATAAAATAATATTGTGAAGATAAAAATGAGATAATATTTGTAAAGTGCTTTGTAAATATCGAAATGCTATGAAGGCTAGTTATTATTATTATTATACCTTCCACATAGACTAGTAAACCTTCATTCTTGTCACCCAAAAGCAGCCAAAATTAGATAGCCAACAACACTTAGCAAGATGGCTAAGATGAGAAAAGCCAAAACTCTATTTCATGTGCAAAATTAAACAATTGTAGAGTGGAAGGGATAATTAGAATATTTGACTTTAATCTAGAACGGTTTGACATTTTAAAAATGATCAGTGAACAGGGAAGTGTTGACATGTGGGAAAGGGATTAGATTCAGTTCTGTGTGACCTGAGAAAGCAGAAATGGGAACAATGGATGGAAGTGGAAAAGACATTGAATTTGGAGACAACACCTGGGTTCAAATCCTGGCTCTGCCACTAATTACCTATGTGACCTTGGGCAAGTCACTCAATCTATTTAGGCCTCAGTTTCCTCATCTATAAAAATGAGAAGGTTGGATTAGATGGTATCTGGGATCTCTTCCAGTTCTAAATCTATGCAGATGCTATGTAGAGGAGAAGTAAATTAAGCTTGATAGGAGGAAAAGCGTCCTGACAATTAGAGCTATCCAAAAATGGAACAGGCCTGGGCAGTTAGTGGGGTCTCCCCCACTGGAGGGAATCATATACAGGCCAGATCCCACTTGCCAGGTACATTGTGGTGCAAATTTTTTTAAAAGTAGCATTTGGACTAAAAAGCTATTGAAATCCCTTCCAACTGAAATTCTTCAGTTCTGTGATTCTGTGAATTTGGGAATGAATGGGATGGACATATGTAGAAAAGAGAAAAGACACAACATTCACATGTCCTGAATTAAAAAACAATCATAGTCTAAATAATCATGTAGCATCCTTTCCCAAACTCACTTACACTAGTGGGGAGGTTGCTACCTAAGATTTGAGGGATAACCTCATGGGTCTATACTGCTAATACTGTCACTGCTGAGCCCCCATCACTGTGCTTTCCATTAAAAATCAACCAGGACATTGAATTATATTTTAGCAAAGATATTTACTAAGATGGTACAGTAAGAACAGCTGCTACAAAAATATTCCCCACAAAAGTTTGGGGTACATTCCCCCACAAACACATACAACATCCATAGGTATAGTAGACTCAAACTTAGAATATGCTGGTAATGGGGTATACATGTAGGATTCACATGTGGCAAAGGGTAATTCACAAATCTTGCTACTGAAAGTCCTTTTTGTGTAAACTTTGCACAACTCTATTTAGATATAGGCATCTAATGGGCAGGCTGCTCAGCTGAGTTCCAAGAATTTGTTCCTTTCTTAAATATATAGCCAATTCCAGTCATCCAGATGGCTTTGGAGGAGAAGGTGAGGGTGGTGACTTTGCACAGCCCTCCTTCACTCAAATCAAAGTCAATTGCAAGTCATGTCATCATCTCCCTGTCACAACCATAAGCCAACACTTCTCTCTGTCGCAAGGGGCCATATTTCCTGAAGCTACTTAGTATCAAAAAGTCATAGTTTTAAATTACAGATAGCTCTCTTGATTTGGAGAGACTCGACTATTATTCATTTCCACTGCCTTCCCCAGTGCCTTGTAGTAAACATTCTCAGAAGAGTCAAGTGGCACAGTTCACAATCAGTAAATTACCATTCTTCCACACTCCTGAATGCATGGCGATACAACTTAATAAACAGATACCATTCTACAAAGTTCTAAAGATTAATACCTGTTTTGATGCTTGAAGAGATCTTTCCAACCCCAAAATGATGAAGAAAACAAAGAAAAGAAAATAAAGCCTTCCTTCTCAGAGGGAAGCCTGATCCCCACAGAGTTTCCAGAACATGTAGGACTATCTCCACAGGGATTAAGGACCTGAAATTGACTACAATTGACCCCTTCACCCCTGTGAGAACACAAACTTCCTTGGCTTAATGCATGTGGTGCAACACTGACCCACTGGTGCTATGTGGGCTGAGACACTTATCCTCTCCCTCTCACACTCAGAGAACTTTATGTTCTGGGCTCAGTCATGTACCAAGTATGATAACAGACTAGTACCTGATGTGGGCCTGGGGTGAGGAAGGGTTATGGCACGTATCCTCTCCCTCTACCAATTAGGGACTCCTCTTCTCTACACCCACAGGTTGAGACCATATTTAATCCTGGAAAATTCCTCTAAGTCTCTGTACTTGGGACACTTGAAATTTCCCCAGGGATCCCTGAAACATATAGGAATCCAACTGCAAGTCCAAACTCATTTCTTACTAGGAAAATTAACTTGAAAACAAAACAAATTCAAAAAACACCAAAGAGGTGTGAGGCTCCCAAGAGAGACTAAAAAAACTTGGGGTTAAGTTAAGTTTCTAGGCCAGTAGACAAATTTTTATCCTACAGACCTTCAGTCCATAAGGATCTCAGACAAGCTGTCTGGATTCTTGTCTTAATAAGGCAAGCAATCTAGATCTGCTTAAAAGTAAAACAGAAAACATATGAACATGTATGAACTATCATGCTATGCTCTAGGCAAATGGCTAGGCACCATTATTTTAGGGATTCAAAATACATACAGTTCATATTAGCTATAGTATTGATAATAGGTAAAGTAATATAGCAGAGAACAGTACAAAAGCATTCAAACAATCCAAGTTATCTTAAAGAAAATGATCTGACTTGAAAAGAAAACATACCAGAAAGCTGACTGTCCAGTTACAATCTAAAAGAAAATAAAAAAATATGCTAATTTTTCTCCAGGGGATCCTTATGAAACTAGGGTAACCAATTATAAGAGTCCCAGATAGAAAATCTCCCCAGTGGATCCCTATAATTGAAAAGAGCACCCAAATATATTTTCGACAAAGCCCCCAAAGTGTAATACAGCCCACTGTCCCTAATGACTTCTCCCAATTCATCACTTACTCAGATAAGTAAGTTACCTCAAGTTCTAGCGGAAAAAATTATGGGGCTATGCCTCTAACACTAGTATTTCTGAGCCATCATCTGTATGCTATCCATTAGCCATTGGCCAGCAGACTTAATTAGCTTTTCTTTTCTTTTCTTTTTTTGGCTAGGCAATCAGGGTTAAGTGACTTGCCCAAGGTCACACAGCTAGTTAATGTCAAGTGTCTCAGGCTGGATTTGAACTCAGGTCTTCCTGACTCCAAGGCCGGAGGTCTAGCCACTGCACCACCTAGCTGCTCCTTAATTAGCCTTTAGCAAAAGCATTTACTAAAGAAGTATAGTAAGAACATCTGACACAAAATATTCCTCACAAAAGTCTGGGGTACATTTATAAATACATACAGAATCTTGGAAATAGCGGGCTCAGACTTACCCTAATAATGATGGTGCAGAACACATGTAGCATACATATATGCTAAAGGGTAATTCATAAATCCTGGTACTTTAGGTTCTTCATCTCTTTGTAGAATCCTCACCCAAGCTCCCCTTGGATGCATCTCTCTGATACGTAGGCTTTCTGACCTCCCTGAATCTGTGCCTGTCTTGAGTTCATAGCCAGCACTTCTTTTCTTTTCTTTTGGCTAGGCAATGGGGTTAAGTGTCTTGCCCAAGGTCCACAGCTAGTAAGTGTTAAGTGTCTGAGTGGGATTTGAGCTCAGGTCCTCCTGACTCCAGAGCCAGTGCTCTATTCACTGCGCCACCTAGCTTTTCATTTCACCTTTAAATTCCCTAAAGTCATAACAGCTTGTGCTTCCTCCCTCTGGTGACCATTTATTTGTATTTGTCCTTTCTATGTTTCTCTGCTGCTGATTGGATGGGTTATCTCTTACTACTCCACTTTCTGATGACATGGCCAGTGGAGTGGGGGAGAGAGGGGAAAGGTGTAACATTTCCTCCGAGATCATGCATGTATCCCTTGTTACCCTTCCATACAGGTCCAGGGGTCTGCCTTCACAATTTCTGAAATGATGGATTGCCTAACTCAGGATCCTTAGAAGCTGAATGCTATGAAATTATAATAACCAGACTTGTCCTCAAACAAGAGGTGTGAGAAGACACTTTCCGTACTCCATTCTTTGCAAAGGTGGAGGACCATGGGCATGAAAGACTACATATAATGTCAGATTTTCTTCAGTAAGTTGGTTAGTTTTACTGAACTATTTTCCCTTCTGTCTTTTATCCTTTGTTATAAGGGATATCTCCCTGGGAAAGGGGATTGGAAGGGATAAGATATATTGAGAAATGTAGGTGGTATAGTAACAAATTATATCAAATTTTTTAAAAATATGGTTATCTGACACTTGAATGACTGGCTGTCATAGTAACTTTGCTTTGATTTTTTTTAACCTAAGAATTTTTTTATTGTTTTTATTTTACAGCCATTTATGCCATGAATTCATAGGGGATTGGTTCCAATAGCTCAGGTTCCTTGCCATTGGTTCTCACAAAGTGTGCTTCTCTGGGTGGAGCAGCCTGGCACTTCAGTTGAATCCAAGTGCCTTTTTCTTTGGCTCCTTCCTTCTTCTGATCATTTTCCTTTACCCGCTTCAGGAAGCTATCTCTGCTCTTAGAATGCTTAGTATGCTCAATATGCACATTAATTATCTTGGCTACAATCTTGCCCTTAACCTGTTTGTTTACAACAATGCCTATGGCATGTTGAGTAACATTATAGACCCGTCCAGTCTTGCCATGGTAACATTTGTGGGGCATTCCTTGCTGAACTGTGCCCATACCCTTGATATCTACAATATCACCTTTCTTATATATTCTCATATACGTAGACAACACCATGTTTTCCAAAGGGCCTAGAAAACATGTATCGTGCCTTTTTCCTTTTGTGTTTGTCGTTTTGGCAACTCACTGGAATATGGTGGAGCCAGCGGAAAGGTACTTTAATTTTCAATAGCTTATACATTTTCAAACTGGTGTATATTGACTTTGGGAGTGAGGGGCAAATTTCCTTCATAGAAACGGTGAATTGCTTGCAAAATCTTCAGATGCTATGCCTACATTTAAAAAAAATGTACCCTTCATCTTGCTTATCTAGAAACCATTGAGTCAGTGAGTCAGTAAATAAGCATTTATTAAGTACTTCCTATGTGATAAGGGTAAGGCACTGTATTAAGGGCTAGGGATACAAAGAAAGGCACAAGATTGCCCTTGCCCTTGAGGAGTTCAGAATCAAATGGGAGAGACAATCTGCACATATCTATATAGAAGCAAGCTATATACAAAATAAATAGGAAATCATCAACAAAGGGAAGACACTAGAATTAAGAGTAATTGGGAAAGACTTCTTGTAGAAGGTGAGATTTTAGCCGGGATTTGAAGGAAACCAAGCAGTAGAGTTTAGGAGGCAAAACATTTCAGGTATGAGGGACAGCTTGTGAAAATGCCCAGTTTTGGGGCAGCTAGGTGGCACAGTGGAGAGAATACGGGCCTTGGAGTCAGGAGGACCTGGGTTCAAATGCAGCCTCAGGCACATGACCCTTACTAACTGTGTCACCTTTTTCAAGTCCTGTACCCCGGTTTGCCTCACCAAAAAAAAAAAAGCAAAAAGAAAATAAAAAGGAAAGAAAATGCCCCATCTGGAGATGGAGTATCTTGTTCAAGGAACAGTAAGGAGGCCATTAATACCAGATTTCATGAGTTCATGGCAGGGAGTCAGGTATAAGAAGATTGGAAAGGTAGGAGAGGGCTAGGTTGTGAAGGGCTTTGAACTCCAAGCAGAGAATTTTGTATTTGATCTTGGAGGAGAGGGGGAGCCATTGGAGTTTGCTGAATAGTGGGGTAAAATGGTTGAACTTGGACTTTAGGAAGATCGCTTTGGTGGCTGAATGAAAGACAGACTGGATTGGGGAGAGATTTGTGATAGGCAGACTAACCATCAGGCTATTACACTAAAGAGGGGATGAGGGCTTATATCAGGGTGATAGTAGTATCAGAGGACAGAAGGGGTCATATTTGAGAGATGTAACAAAGGTGAAATTGACAGGACTTGCAACAGATTGGATATGGGGAGTGAGAGTTGGTGAAGAGTCAAGGATGACATCCAAAGATGACAATTATGATGCAAACTTGGGGAACTGGGAGAATGGTGGTGCCCTTGATAGTAATAGGGAAGTCAAGAGGATGGAAGGGCTTAGGGGAAAAGATACTGAGCTCAGTTTTGGACACATTGAGTTTAAGATTGCCCACAGGACATCCAGTTCAAGACGTCCAATAGGCAATTGGAGATGCAAGACTCGAGATCAGCCGAGAGGTTTAGACTGGGTAAGTAGATTTAAGAATCATCAACATAAAGATAGTAATTAAATCCATGTGAGCTAAAGCATCCAAGTAAAGCTGAATAGAAGAAGAAAAGAATAGGGAAGAAGTGAACAGAAGGGAAGGAAGAAAGGAATGGAATGGAAGGGAAGGGAATGGAAGAGAAGGGACAACAAGGTAACTGATAAAGAACAGTCAGATAGGAATAGGACCAGGAGAGAGTAGTGTCCTGAAGACCTAAAAAGAAGAGAATAATGAGGAGAAGAGGATAGTCACCCATGTCAAAGCCTGCAGAGAAGTTAACAATAGATGCCTCTGCTTTTCCTCTAACTCTTCTTAACTCTCTACAATCTGGCTCCCGACTTCATCACTCAATCAAAACTACTCTCTCCAAAGTTACCAAGGAACTTCTTAACTGCCAGATCTAATGGCCTATTTCTGTTCGTCTTTGGCAATACTATGAAAGGAGTTTTAGAAAGAAGTCCCTCACTTTTGGACCAAAGAGGCAATAGGGAAGAAGGAGCAGCCAAACTCATCTAGTGTGGAAAACTGGGAAAGGGTTAAAGTTATCAGACTTGAACCCTTGGGCTTTGCAGTAGGACTCGGCATGTGTTGGTTTTCTGCAAGTGCACTACCTATCACAGCTTAATTTTCTCTGCCTATTGATTTATAATTTAAAAGTCTGGAACAATGGCAGAGGTACAGTTCATTCCCTGCTGAATGGCTTTGGTTATAAATTTCTTCAAGTGGCAAAATGTCCTGTCCCAAGCTGCCAAGTTGAAATCTCTGTCTGGGGACATGTATTTTTACTTCCATGGTCCTTAATAAGGTGGAAAGAGGAAAATGGAAATCACTGGACAAAATGAATAAGAACTTCATTATTCATGCTAAATTCTGACCAGTGTCCATGGGCCAAGTTGGTTTCAAGACTTCACTGATTTTTTTTTAGTGGAAATGTATTCATTTCCCAATCGTTCCTTTTTGTCCTTATCCCCAAAAAATAGGTTAAAAATCATTTTTTTCTCTCCAGTTTCATAACATCACATCCTAGTATTCTTCAAGGATTCTGGAGACTGGATGCGTGCTGCTACCTGATTTACTTCATCAAGTTCTCATGGGCTTAGCACTTATATAACACCATTTAGTATGACCATGATTTAGGGCAGCCTTGGCCCAACATTCTCCCCTTCTCTTCAGCTCTTCTCAGATTAAAATTCTGGGAGTGACCCTTCCACCTGCTAGTGATACTCCAAACCAGAGGTCATTCACGCTCAGTAAAGACCCCTAAAGGCGACTCTGCATTTGGTGCTCTGGGACCACCCTATTGTGGATTTGTTCCATTGGGGTAGTGTGGAAAGTTCAAAGCAATTCTATAGGCCCAGGATGGGGCAAAGGACAAGGACACAGAGCAGAAACCATGGGAGTGTTGAATGGTATTCAAATCCGACTGCTTACTAAAACAAAGGCAGAGGTTTTGACGCATTATTGAATAACGAATATCTACAAAATGAAACACTGCTGTTTTGTTATCTGTACCTGGTACCAAAGGTAATAATAATAATCATAAAATCAGGTGTAATTAGTTGCAGATTACAACAGGATATAATCATAATTAATTTAATTATAACAACTATGAAGATCCTTGAAAAAGCCATGTAGTATTCTGAGGCTTAATGCAGTCAGCTTAATGTCTTCCACAAACATGAGTATCTGGATGACCTCATCATTTATTTGGGAATTTTTCTTCTATTTGGAATTTGCACAGGACATCCTCCATGACAGTGGCAAACCTCTTTGGCAAGAGTCTGTTTCCTTATTTTATGACTGATTTGATATTGATTATCAATGGAATGTTGAACAATGTTATGGTTCTCTGGTTCCATAGTGGTATTTATGAAAGAAACACTTGGGGTTCCTTGTTATGATCTTGACATATGCATTAAAGGGTCCTTTTGGAAATAGAACCTTTCAGGCTATGTTTCACTCTGTTAGGTAAAGTGTACTTTAATTATTACAAAGTACTTTCTTTACAATAGGAAATGTCCTCATTTTATAGATGAAGAAACTGATGATCAGGAAAGTTAAGTGACTTGCCCATAGTCACACAGTTAGTATGTATCAGAACTAGGATTTGGACCTTAGTTCTCTGATTGCATCTCCAGCATTCTGTCTACTAAATTACTTTGCCTTCCAACAGATGTAATCCAGACTCATCCTCTCCAAAAGAACAATAAGGAATCTGGAGGTTGTAAGGAGGGTCAAGATTTTATTACCATCTCTTCTGACCTAGCCTTCTTCTCAAAGTGACAAAAGTGGTTTTATATTTTAGGGCCAGCCTTAGATGGGATGGAATATATAATATCGATGAAATAGAGGGATTTCAAGCCTTCATAAGGAGAAAACCAGAACTAAACTAAACATTTGACCTCCAATATCAAAACCCAAGAGAAGTATAAACAAGTTAAAAGGGAAAAGAAACATAAGTGATTCAATACAGCTAAACTGTTTACATCCCTACATGGGGAGATGATACTTGTAACTCTTAAAAATTGTATCACTGACTACAGATAAAAGGAATACATATAGACAGAGGATACAGGTTGAAGATGAATTTGATGGAATGACATAAAAAAATAAGAGATGAGAAAGAAGACTACAAAGGGTACAGAAGAGAGAGGTAGAATGGGGTAAATTATCTTACACGAAGAGGCAAGAAAGACCTGTTATGGTAGAGGGGAAAATGGGAGGGTGGGTGATGGGCATGGCTTGAAACATACACTTATCAGTATAGCTCAAAGATGGAATAATACACACAATCAGTTTAATGTAGAAATCTATCTTACCCAATAGAGAAGTAGGAGAGGAGGAAATTAAGTAAAGGTGGGGAATTGACATAAGGGAGGACAGATCAGGGGAGGTGGTAGACAGCAGCAAAACACTGGTGAGGTGGGAAAAGGTGAAAGGAGAGAGAGGACAAACAGGAGGAAGAATAGGATGGAGGGAAATACACAGGTAATAATCATAACTGTGTGAATGGGATGAACTCTCCCATAAAACAGAAGCAGATACCAGAATAGATAAAAAAAATCAGAATCTTACAATATGTTGCTTACAAGAAACACACTTGAAGCAGAGAGACACATACAGAGTAAAGGTAAGGGGTAAAGAGCAAAAGGTAAGGAGTAGAATCTATTATGCTTCAGCTGAAGTAAAAAAAAGCAGGGGTAGCAGTCCTGATCTTAGACAAAGTAAGAGCAAAAATATACCTAATTAAAAGATATAAGGAAGGAAACTACATCTTGCTAAAAGGTACCAGAGACAATGAAGCAATCAAATTAGAAGAGCAAAGAATAGTCTACTTGTCAGATCTATAAGGAGGAGAAGAATTCATGACCAAACAAGAGAAAGAGAGCATTACAAAATGTAGAATAAATAATTTTGATCATATTAAATTGAAAAGCTTTTATACAAATGAAACCAATGTAGCCAAGATTAGAAGGAAAGCAGAAAGCTGGGAAATAATCTTTACAGCAAGTTCTCTGATAAAGGCCTCATTTCTCAAATATATAGAGAACTGAGTCAAATTTATGAGAATATAAGCCATTTCCCAATTGATAAATGGTCAAAGGATATGAAGAGGCAGTTTTCAGATGAAGAAACTGAAGATATCTATAGGCATATGAAGAAGTGCTCTAAATCACTTTGATTAGATAAATGCAAATGAAAACAACTCTCACACCAATCCAATTGGCTAATCTGACAAAAAAGGGAAATGATAAATGTTGGAGATGATGTGAGAAAATTGGGACATTAATGCATTGTTGGTGGAGTTGTGAACTGATCCAACCATTCTAGAGAGCAATTTGGAATTATTCCCAAAGGGCAACCAGATTGTGCATACCCTTTGATCCAGCAATACTATTACTAGGTCTGTATCCTAAAGAGATCATAAAAAAGGGAAAAGGACCTACATGTGCAAAAATATTTATAGCATGCCTTTTTGTAGCGGCAAAATATTTGAAACTGAGGGTGTTTACAATTGAGGAATGGCTGAAAAAGCTGTGGAGTATGAATGTAATGGAACACTATTGTGCAATACGAAATGAACAGACACAGATTTCAGAAAAATCTGGAAAGACATGTACAAGCTGATGCAAAGTGAAATGAACAGAACCAGGAAAACATTGTACATGTTATCAGCAGCATCACATGGTGATCAACTATGAATGCCTCAGCTCTTGTCAGCAACACAATGATCCAAGACAAGTAAAAAGCACTAACAAAGGAAAATGTTATCCATATCCAGGTAAAGAATTGATAGACTCAGAATGCAGATCAGAGCATATTTTTATCACTTTATTCTTTCTCGTGGTTTTTTTACCTTTTAATCTGTTTCTTCTTCCACAACTGTGATGAACATGGAAATATGTTTTACATGATAACACATGTATAAACTATATCAAACTGCCTACCATTTTCAGAAGAGGGGAGGGATGGAGGGGGGGAGAAAAATTGGGAACTCAAAACCTTGTAAAAATGAATGCTAAAATTTTTTCTTAATATGTAATTAGGGGAAAATAAAATACTATTTAAATAAAAAATAAAATAGAGATAAATGATAAAAAAATAATAATATTGAGATCTCTTCCAGCTCTGAAGTCCTGTGATTTTTACACACTCTCTCTGTCTCTCTGCCTTTCTGTCTGTCTCTCTCTGTCTCTGTCTCTGTCTCTGTCTCTGTCTCTCTCTGTCTCTGTCTCTGTCTCTGTCTCTCTCTCTCTCTCTCTCTCTCTCTCTCTCTCTCTCTCTCTCTCTCTCTCTCTCTCTCTCTCTGTCTTTCTCTGTCTCTCCAGTAGATCAGACATTTTTTCACAGGAGGAAAAAGCCCTTGATTTTATACACTTAGAGCTAAAATGGCAAATACCTGGGAGAATTACCTCATTCTTGTTAATGTGTTTTAGTTCAAGTGTAAGGGATGATGGTGTATGTAACAAGACTTTGTCTCCTCCTTCTACACTTTCAGCTTAGTGCTTAGCAGCCCCAGAGGATTGGAACAACCCAGTTTCTCCCAAGGGGACCTATACGGTGGGAGAAACAATTCGGGAGAAATGAGGGTGTTTTGTTCACTACTAGACTCACGGGAAATGCTGAAATAGGAAGGAAACAATGGTAACTGTGTGTCTGGAGAAAAATAGGACATTATTCTCACCACATCTTAGCCTGATATTAAAGATGGAGACCCTCTGAGAGACAAGAGCTGTGAGGTATGTTTTTAATTCCTGGGCAAACTTTCATGTGAGGCCAGATATTGAGGGGAAGAGTAGTTCAGAGTGAAAACACTTGATGAAGCATTGCATTTGAGCTTTAATGATGTGACGACAGGGAAAATGAAACAATCTCCTCTATAATACTATGGCAAGGCCCATAACAAGAACTTTTTCAGAAAGGGTTAATGGAACTACCTACTGGGAGTTTTGGAGAGTTGTAATCAATCAATTAATCCATAAACATTTATTAGGGAAACCAGGGAATTCAATAGGCAGACTTTAAAAGGGAGAGCATTTCAGACTTGGAGGATGGCCAGAGAAAATGTCCAGAGCAAAGAGATGTAGTGTCTTATTTGTGGAGGAGCCAGGAATAGTATGTGTATAAGTATAAGAATGGAAAGGTAGGAAGGGAATACATTATGAAGGGCTTTAAATGGGAAACACAGGACTTTTTATTTGATCTTGGAGGTGATGGCAAGCCACTGGAATTTGGGGGGTCGTGGTGGTACGGGGAGGAAGATTGAAATGATCAGACCAGAAAAATCTCTTCAGTGGCTGAATGGAAGATGAATTGGGGTGGGGAGAGACTTGAGGCAGACAGACCCACCAGCAGACATAGGGACATATAGGAGCTGGAGTATGGGTATGGTTTTGAGGTCCATGAAGTTGGAATGCAGCCAGGAGAACAAAGGCAGATTGGCCTGTGCCTCTTCCCAAAATGAAGGCTCCAGGAAGAATTTAGGCAGCTAGGTGATACAGTGAATAGAGCATCAGGCCTGGAAACAGGAAGAGCTGAGTTTAAATCCAGGCTCAGACACTTTAGCTGTGTGACCCTCGGCAAGTCACTCAACTGTTCACCTCAGTTTTCTCATCTGTAAAATGAACTGGAGAAGGAAATGGCAAACCACTCCAGTATCTGCCAAGAAAACCCCAAAATGAGGTCATCAAGAGATGGACGTGACTGAACAAAAATTCGCATGGGTTGCAGATGTCAGAAGCAAATACTTCAATCTAGAAGTCTTAGGGGTTTTTTTTTAATATATTTTTGCTAGGTTGAATGAATTTTAATTGGAATTGTTTTTTTTTTCTAAAATCTATGGTGGTTGTAGTTGTAATTCTAACTGATGGGCCCTGAGGGCCCTTCCAGGTCACCACTAAGCTGGAAAGAAAACTTGTTCTACTTCTATACCAGAAAGGTGACTATTGCCTGAGCACATGAGGAGGAGAGTCCAGGATCCATCCCAACACTCTGAGCCCAAAACTTGGGAAGAAGGATTCTAGTGGAGGAAGCCAAGAAAATGGGGGTGACTCCCTGGCCGTTGAAAGGAAAGTAGAGAAAGCACTGGTATTAGTAGGGAAAGGAAAGAAGGAAGAGGCATTTATTAAGTAACTAGTGTTTGCTAAGCACTGGGCTAAGTCCTTTCCTAATATTATCTCATTTGATCTTCACAATGATACTCTGAAACAGGTGCTATTATTATGCTCATTTTATGGCTGAGGAAACCTAGGCAAACAGAAGGTAAGTGACTTGCTAGTGTCAGAGACTGGATTTGAACTCAGATCTTCCTGACTCCAGGTCCAGCACTAATACTTTCATGCTAATATGAGATTGGGATGAAGCCAAATTAATTTTGATAAGATCATTACTCTGGAAGGAGTGAGATTGACAACTTTGTGCAAGTCAGCCTCACTTAAATCCAACTCACCTGGGAGTCAAGACCTCACCCTGTGATGTTAGGAACAACAGCAATACCTCCAGTATAAAACAAAAACAATACAACAAAACTTATATTGAAAAATTTCTAGAATACAACTAAGAAAAAACAAAATTTTGCCACTAAAGAAAACCTGCTTCTTCTGAAAAGACAAAATGCAAACAAAACGTGTTTTCAGAAATGGGAAGACAAAATCCCCCTTTGAGACAGAATTGACCACAGCAAAAATGTCTGGAACTTTCTAAGTCAAAGAGGAAGTTTCCTGTCTCTCAAATTGCTTGCTCAAGGCAGTGCCGGATGTCTGAACATTGGGTAGGTCAAAAGTCTAGGGAATGGAAACAGAGGATGCTAACAAGATTCACCATCATAGGGATTTTTAAAAAAAGTTGGGAGTGGGCGAGATCCTTCCTTTAAAGATACTCTTAAAAAAAACACAGCAAGCATACAAATTTAAACTTAAGCCCTTCCAATTTAAAGTCTTTCAAGGCCATCAAAGGTATAAACAAATTTAAGATAAGGCACCTCCTAGAACTGAAGCTTTGGGGCCACTCAATACAGGTAGCCTGCCTGGCCTAGAACATTTAAGGTAGAATGTTCTACTTTAGAATCACCTTGTTTCATCAACTATGGGCTGCTCCTGAGGCAAAGTACCACAAAACATCATAAGGACAGAATTTTTAAAAATATCCAAAGCTTTATTATTATTTTTATTTTTGCAAAAAATAAGTGACCAGGAATTATTATTCTGTACTTGTAGACTATACATATACCCACACACAGGGAAGGTGTTGCCATGTAGGTTATGGAGCCTGAGATCAGAGTCAAGAAATTGGCCACTCAGTTCTCCTCATAGAAGAATCCAAGTCTCCTTTGGAGGACAGTAGGTGGAGGAAACTCATGCGATATCTCTTTGTGACGCCTTGGGAGTCATATCTAGACTTCATAATCCACATGACCAACCAACAAATTGTACATATGATTTCAGATCCTTTCTTAGTTTATATAGGAGGGGGGGTTAAAAAAAATGGAAATCTTTGGGTAGCTGAAAGATAGAGGAAGGGATATTGTTACGGGAGAAGCATCTTCTTTCTGCTACCAATCATATAGTGGTGATGGGTAATTGCCGCTAATTACATATTAGCGACAGAATGCAGAAAATATGTAAGTTAAAAATCTAAGTTTTGTTATTATGCTCAAGCATAGGTTCAGGCCTCAGAGAAAACCTGAAGAATCATTAGGATTCTGATAAGGCTTCTTACACACAAAATTACATCATCTGTGACAGAGAAATAATGCCATTTATAGATTTACAATCTTGCACATTCATTATAGGCCATAAAAGTTAAAAAGAAGATAGATCTATAATCTCATATTTCCTTCAATGTCATAAAAATTGAACAAATTTAGTTGAACAGAGTCATAATCTCATATGTCTCCTATGGAAACAAATGTCATCAAACAAACTCTGTAGGTAAACTAAATCAGATTACAGATTAAACTGGGGCAGCCAGGTGGTGCAGTGAATAGAGCACTAGATTCCTCTTCCTGAGTTCAAATCTGGCTTCACATTTACTAGCTGTGTGACCCTGGGCTAGTCACATATCTTTCTTTGCCTCAGTTTCCTCATCTGTAAAACGAGCTGGAGAAGGAAATGGCAAACCACTCCAGTATTCTTGCCAAGAAAACCCTAAATGGGGTCATGAAGAGTCAGATGTGACTGAGAAGACTGAACAACTGAACAATAACAAGAAAAGGATTCACAAACAGACTGATTGAAGAAAACTGAACAGGAGGATTCACATGTCATCCAAGAGTCAGGGACAGTGGAGATTCTTTCTCTGGCTTCTTATCTAAGGAATACTTAAATGCTTGAGACTCTAAATAAGTTTTTATATCCCATGGGACAGATTTTGGTCAGGTGAGGTTAAAATTGAGTCAGATTTAACCAAAATTTAAAGGTGGAATTGCCCTGTATCCTGAATAATAAAAGGAAATTAAAAATTCCCATAACAATATTGTAGAGTCAGCCCTATTTAACTTCAACTGCGCCTAGTCAAATAGAAACCGGATATAGAGATATTGCACTTTCTATGTACGTTCAGATGCAAAAGCCAATAGACAAGACTGAGTCAGGTCAGATCACTTCACCTGCTCCACTTTACAATGCATGCTGGGGTTGCTGACCTTCCCTTAGACTAGAATATCTACAATCTTTATCAGGTTTCAGGCTTCCTGTTCCTACCCTTTGGGTAATTTCTTTTGGTCAACTAACCTATGAGTAATTAAGATTGTGTCAGTCAGGATCTGCCCATGTTAGCAGCTATCCTTCTATCTGCCCCCACTATATCTCCATTTACAGATGCCAGAATAGTCCCTCTTGAAGATAAGAGGCAATGTCTTAACTCAGTGTCATATCATAACTCTAGAATAGAACTTTGTCATAAGAATTTTTTATTTCCTTTTATTAATATTTATTATTTGGGGATCAGGACTGCTACTCCTAGTAAGGAGATTATTTGACTGACTGAAACTTGTCTCATGAGATGTTAATATTAAGTGAGCTGGCTGATGTCTGTCCCAGGCGATATTAAAATTTGCTGAAGGCATAAGACATATCTGAGATAAGAAGCCAAAAGGGATGCCAGGCTTTCAAAAATAATTTAACTTGCTTTCTTTGTGGAAAGATCCCAACTGGCTTGGACCCTTGCTTATTTTTGTCTCAATTAGTCCACTATAAACTCTAAATCTTGCAAACTTATCTGACCTATGGACTCTAAAACTAAGTCTGTTAAAGTAAATCTGCTTTCTTTGAGAATGTATGAGGTTATGATTCTGTTTAACTAAGTCCATTTAACATTTATGGCCAAAAAGGATGTATGAGATTGTTATGTGATCAAAAATTATTTCTCTGTCTCTCTTATGTAATTGAAAATTACATAAGCTTTGTCAAAACCCTAATCAGATCTCAGGTTTATTTTTCTGAGCTCTCGACTTGTGCTTAAGCATAATAAAACCTAGGTTTTAACCTCAGGAATCTCTGCATATTTGATAGCTGTTACCTATCACATGAACTCAGTGGAAATATTTTTCCTGTAACAATTTCTTAGGTCTCAGGACCCCTTTACATTCTTAAAAAGTTATTGAGATCACTAAAGAGATTTTGTGGGTTCTATCCATTGATGTTTACAATATTAAAAATTAAAACATGTTAATATTATTATGAAAATTGTTTTGACTTTGCAGTCTCCCTAAAAGGATGTCAGAGACCCCCAGCAGGCCCCAGACCACATTTTGAGAACCACTTCTCTTGAGCTAGAAGGGACCCCAGAGGCTATCTTGTTCAATTGCCCCTGTCCCCCATATTTTACAGATGAGGAAATTGAGCTGTAAAGAGGTAAAGTAGCAGATGTCACTGTTGACCACTCTCTTTTTGATACTCTCTTCTCTCTAGGTTTTCAGAACATCACCCTTTCCTGGTTTTCTTCCTACCTATTTGACCATTCCTTCTCTTTGTCTCCTTTGCTGATCTTCCTCCAGATCTCATCTTCTATCTGTAGGTGTCCCTCAGGGTCCTGTCCTGGGTCCTCTTCTCCCTCTAAATTACTTCATTTCATGATCTAATCAGCTCCCATGGATTTGATTACCATCTCTTTGCTGATGATTTTCAGATCTACCTTTCTTCTACCAACCTCTCTGTTGACTTCCAATCTCACATCTCCAACTGCCTTTCAGACATCTCAAGCTGTATGTCCAATAGACATATGAAACTAAATGTGTCCAAAACTGTACTTGTTATTTTCCCCCCTAAAACCTCTTCCCTTCTACTTTCCCTATTATTGTAGAGGGCAGCTCTGTCTTTCCAGTCCCTCAGGCTCCCAACATAGGAGTTATCCTGGTTTCCTCACGATCTCTCATCCCTCCTCCCCACCCACCCCCATACCCGAAATGTTGCCAGTACCTGTTGATTTCAGCTTTACAACATCTCCCCAAGACACATCCTTCTTTCCTCCCACACTGCCACCACTCTCTGGTGCAGATCCTCATCACCTCATGCCTGGATTATTGTAATAACCTGCTGGTGGGTTTGCCTGCCTCCAGTCTCTCCCCATTCCAATTCATTCTCCATTCAGCCACTAAAGAGATTTTTCCTAAAACACGGGTGTGATCATGTAATTTTGCTACTCAATAAACTCCAATGGTTCCTTATTGCCTCCAGGAACAGATACAAACTGCTCTGTTTGGCATTCAAAGCCTCCTCCTAACTTTCCAGTCTTCTTACACCTTACTTCCCAACACATACTCTTCAATCCGTGACATTGGCTTCCTGGCTATTGCAGGAATAAGACACCTTCTTTCTTGGCTCTAGGCATTCTCCCTGGCTATCTCTTGCCTAGAACACTTTCCTTCCTCTGCTCTGACTACTGATTTTCCTTGGTTTAAGTCCCAACAAAAGTCCCACTTCTTAATACAGGAAACCTTACCAAACCCTTCTTAATTCCAGGGCTTTCCTTCTTTTAATTAGTTCCTATTTATCCTGAATATAGCTTGCTTTGCATATATTTGTTTGCATGTGGTCTTCCCCATAAGATTGTAAGCTCCTTGAGGGCAGGGACTGTCTTTTGCCTCTTTTTGTATCCCCAGGACTCCACACCTCATCCCCACACTTCACACGTCACACCTTCATACCAGGACTTCACATAGTGAACACTTAATAAAGGTTTATTGAATTGAAACAAAAATTGAATCCAGGATCTCTGACTGTGGGGCCAGTGCTTCATGGCAATTCCATTGCTCTGAATTTTCTTGTGTTTTGTGTCCCTGTAGTAGTGGGAAAAGCTTAGAATTTTCAGTCAAAGGACTTGGGGTTTAATTCTGGCTGTGCTTACTCTCTTGGGTAAGGCACTTCCTTAGTTTCCTCATTTAGAAATTGAACGGTGGAAAACATATTGAATTTGTACTGAGATGAACTGGGTTCAAATCCTGGCTTTGCCTTTTACTCCCTGTATGACCTTAGGCAAGTCACTTAATTTTGCTAGGCCTGTTTCCTCACCTGTAAATGAAGAGGTTGGACTGGAAGAGGCTGGTCTTCCAGCTCTAAGTCTATGATTCTAAGGAGAGATAATCTCAAAATTCTTCCCACCCTACACCCACACTCTCTCTCCCTGGATACTGGATATCTATCTGCCTGATTACCTGCTTCTGACCCATTGTTTGATGTTGACTTTTATATTACTACATATTCTAACTCTAACATCCTCGTCTGGGGCCAGACCTTTGTTTCTATCAGCCAAGATGCCCTGATGGTGGTGTCTGCAATGCTGAGTCTGGAGTCAGGAAGACCTGAGTTCAAATCTGATCTCAGACATTTACTAGTTGCATGATCTTGGGTAAGTCATTTACTTTCTGTCTGCCTCAGTTTCCTCAACTCTAAAATGGGGATAATGATAACAGCTACCTCTCAGGGGTTTGCTTAGCACATTGTTGTTGTTGAGGCATGTCCAAACTCTTCATGACCCTGTGGACCATAGCATGCCAACTGGTCATGGGGTTTTCTTTGCAAAGATGCTGGGGTGGTTTGCCATTTCCTTCTCCAGTGCTTATCACACAGCAGATTAATAATAAATGCTTCCTGCCTGCCTGCCATCTTGACTACCACCTTCTGGGTCCATAAGTAATCACATACTTCCAACTTTGCCTCAGTTCTTCCAACCAGCTCCTCAATCTCTACAATTACTCTGCTGACCATTCCCCCGAGGACATCAAATAGCCTATATTATTTTCAAGGAGCTGAAAAACAAAAGCTACATGAGATCCAAAGTTAAAGGATTTGGGGAAGGTTTCTTGGAAGAGACAGAATTTGAGTTGAACTCTAAAGAATGGGTGGGAGTTCAACAAGTAAAGAGAGCGAACAGTTAAGTGCAAAGATGCAGAGATAAAAAAGCAAGGGCATAGTCAGGGGGCAGAGAGTACAGGCAAGAACAGGTCATGCCAGACTAACCTCATTTCTTTCTTTGATAAGATTACTAAACTTGGAGGTGAAGGGAATGTTGTGGCTACAACCTACCATAATCTGAATTTGAAGCAAATCTTTTCAGAAAGAATCTCAGACGATTTCCTGTGAAGGAGATGGTGAGATATGGATTAGGCAATAATATAATCAGGAGGATTCAGAACTGGTTGCATGGCTGGATTCAAAGAGTAGTTGTTAATGGCTCAATATTAACATGTCAGGAGGTCTCTGGCAGAGCACCCCAGGGATCAATTCTTCATTGTGCTGTTTAACATTTTTATCAGTGTCTTGGAGAGATGGAGGCGTCATGTTCACCAAGTTTGAAGAAGATGCTGAGCCGGAAGGCACATCTAACACACTTGATAACAGAATCAGTATCTAAAGATTCTTGGTAGTCTAGAACATTGAACTGAATCAAAAAAAAAAAAAGAAATTCTATAGAGATAAATGGAAAGTCTTTCTCTTGGGTACCCCAAAAAATCCACTTCACAAGTACAAGATAACAGGGAAGGGGAGTGTAGGTTTGATGACAATTGTTTTGTAAAAGATCTGGGGAGGGGCAGGTAGGTAGCACAGTAGATAGAGCACTGGCCCTCGAGTTAGGAGGACCTGAGTACAAATGCGACCTCTGATACTACTAGCTGTGTGACCCTGGAAAAATCACTTAACCCTGATTGCCTCCTAAAAAAAGGAAAAGATCTGGGGGTTCTAGAGGACCACAATATATAATCAGCAATGAGATGCAGCAGCAAATAATCATCATCATCATCATCATCATCATCATCATCATCATCATCATCTCGGGGATTCATTAAGAGACAGCTTCCAGGAATAGAGAGAGGATGATCCCACTCTCTGGTCCCTACTAGAGTATTGTGCTTGGTTCCGGGCACCAGGAAAGCCATTGCTAAGTTGGAACCTGTTCAGAAGAAATCAAGGATGGTGCCAGGCTTTCAGTTCATGTCATGTGAGAATCACTTGAATGAAACGTTTTGCCTGGAGAAGAGAAGACTCAGGTGGGATATGATTGCTCTCTATACAAAGGGCTACTTGAGTATTTGAAGGGCTGTTATGTCAAGAAAGGATTATCCTTTCTCTTGGCTTGGCCTTATAGGCAGAACCAGGGCCAATGAGTAGAAGTCAAAAAGGGCCCAATTTAGGTTTGACTCAGAAAAAACTTCCTAACAATCAGAGCTGTCCCAAAGTCCCAAAGTAGCTGCCTCAAGGGGTGGTTGGTTCTGCCTTCCTGAAAGTCTTCAAGCAGAAGCTGAATGATTACTTGTTAGATATGCTATTGTGGTGACTCTTTTCGTGTATGGGTTGGATTAGATGACGGCTGAGGTCTCTTTCTGCTCTAAAATTCTGTGATTCTGTGAATAGAGAAGTTATGTTAGAGCATGAAGTGAGTGGAGAGTACACAACTCAGAAAAAGTGTTTCCTCCAGAGACAAAGGAACTGAGTTCAGATCCTACTTATGATATGCTTAGTAACCAAGAGACCTTGGGCAAGTCACATTTCCTTAGACCTCAGTTCCTGTGTCTGTAAAATAGCCTCTGAAATCCCTTATGGTTCTAGATATATGATGCTGTGAAGGATGGAAAGGTGGTCTGGCACCCCCACAGCAGGCTGATCGTCACATCAGGACCTGGTTCACTCCAACCTCCAGGCAGGGAAAATTATAAAGATCTATGGATCCACAGCTCACGTGGATCATCACCAGGTCAACCATTTCATTGGTCCCATTCACTTGGAACTTCAATTCAAAGGACATGTGGGACATGCTAGATTCTTGACTTTCAGGCTTAGGCCCAAGCCAGGCCCTGGGTCCCCTGCAAAACTCTAAGGCACTTGATCAACAATTTGCTGAATAGACTTAAGACGAGCAGGCACACTTAGAGGTCATCTGGCCCAAGCCACTTATCCTACAGAAGAATAAAAAGCTGTGGCCCAGTGAAAGTTATTCTTTGCTGTGACAGAAGTGGAATAAGGAACTGTTTCTACTATATCATACTGTCTCCCATCAGCACTCTAACAACAATTAATTAATGATAAATAGTTTTAATAATTAATAATAACTGTAATAAATAATAGCATTTATATAGTACTTTAAGGTTTGCAAAGGACTTTATGTTATCTTATTGATCTTCAAAACAACCCTGGGAAGTGGGTGCTATTATTATTCCCATTTTACAAATAAGGAAACCAAGATGTCCTAATTACTATAGCAAAGGGGTAGAAAGTTGCCACCAAAAAAAAAGTAGGAGAGCCTTTGGGTGGTGCTCATAATAACCACCCTGATCATAATCACTGTAGGGGTGTGGGCTAGGAGGGTATTAATTAGTTTTATTTTGTAGCTTGGTCTCCACTGTACCCAACAAACACAAACTGATGTACCCTATAGTTCTGTGGTTTAATTCTGTGTTCCCCAACTTTTTTTTCATACTATTGGAATAGCATAATGGAAAGACAATTAGATTTGTAATCAGAATTAATCAATCAGTATTTATTATGCACCTCTTATGTCCTAGGCAGTGTGTTAGGAGCTAGAGGTACAAAGACAAAACTGAAATAGTCTCTTCTCTCAAAGAGCTTACATTCTTTTTGGGGCAGATACCTTGTACATGTAAAGATATGTACAAAATTAATATAAGATGATATGCTGGGGGGATTAGGAAAGGCTTCCTGTAGAGAAGGTGGCTCTTGAGCTAAGTCTTGAAGGAAACCAAGAATTCTAAGGGGTGGGGTCCAAAGACCAAGGTTTGTACCCTGGTTCTGATATTTGCTATCTGTCTGACCTAAAGAAGGGAACTTTGTGTCTCTGGCCCAATACCTTCCTCATGTGTGAAATAAGGAAACCGGACTACAAGTCTGACCTGATTAATGTCCCTGAAAACTCTAAATCTTATAAGCCTATGACCTATGAATTCACCAGGCTACAATGAGTGGACATTCTTTCTTTGCTCTCCCCATTAGCAAGCCATCTGACCCTGACATACCCAATTTTTTAAAATTCACATAAACACAAAGACCAACAGTCATTTTATCCCTCTTTACCTTAAGTCATACCAGAAAACCTAATCTCTTGACAAAAACTGGCCTAAGAGAGAAAAAAAAAACTCAAATGTTAGGACACACCAAAGATATCTCAACTCATTGGTTTTCAAGGAGTGGTTTAATAATCTAAGGACAGATAGAGAAGGTGGAGCAAGTCTTCCAAGGGCCCCTCATGGCCAGATTACTCAACTAGACCCTAAGGGTGTGTCAAAGTTGAACAAACAGCTGAAATGTAGTAAAAAAAAATGCAGTGACTTCAAGTCAGAAGACTTGGGTTCTAGTTTCAGCTATCACTTGATAATTTGGGAATGATCTCGGGAAAAATCCTCTGTAAAATCAGGGGGTTGGATTAGATAGATTCTGAGGTCCTTTCCAGCTATATGTTCTTATGATTTTATGTTGAATAGAACCAGACTAAGAACAAAACAAAAAAGCCTTGGGCACTTCGCTGGAGATCTCCCTCCAAGAGGTCACTCCTTTTACACTCTTGTGGTCTGTCTGATTAGTCATCTGACTTCAAATCCAACTAACTGGATTCTCATCCAGTTTATATTTTCTCATCTTGTCCACAAGGTCAAGATTAGATTGAACAAGAAGAATCAGAAGATAGTTTTCAAATATCTTGCTAAAATATACAATATACTTGGTATTTCCCTGATTCTCTTAGTTCACTTAGTAATTTACTAACTTCACTTAGAAACCTTATTTAAAAAAAAAACAGGAAATGAGGTTAGGTTTGTACAACTTATTCTTTTTTTAAAAATTTTATTAATTTATTTTGATTTATCAACAATCACTTCCATATGCTTTTGAGTTGAAAACTTTTTCTCCCCCTTCCTCCCCCCCACCCTCCCCAAGACGGCGTACAATCTGATATAGGCTTTGCGTTTACACACCCATTAAACATATTTTCACATTAGTGAAGTTGTAATTAAAATTAAAGCCAATAGGAGGAACCATCAGAAAGATGAAACAAAACTCAACAGAAGGTAAAAGTAAGTGATAGTGATTCGACTTCCATAGTTCTTTCTTTGGATGTGGACAGCATTTTCCACCACGAGGCCTCTGGAGATGTCTTAGATCCTTGTAATGCTGAGAAGGGTTCAGTTTAACAATCTTAGTCATTGCATAACGTGGCTGTTATTGTGTACAAAGTCCTCTTGGTTCTGCTCACCTCACTCAGCATCAGACCATATAAGTCTTTCCAGGTTTTTCTGAAGTCAGCCTGTTCATCATTTCTTATAGCACAATAGTATTCCATTACATTCATATACCACAACTTGCTCAGCCATTCCCCAATTGATGGGCATCCTCTCAATTTCCAATTCTTTGCCACCACAAAAAGAGCTGCTATGAATATTTTTGTACATGTGGGTCCTTTTCCCATTTGTTTGATCTCTTTGGGATATAGCCCTAGAAGTGCTATTGCTGGATCAAAGGGTATGCACATTTTTGTAGCCCTTTGGGCATAGTTCCAAATTGTTCTCCAAAATGGTTGGATCATTTCACAACTCCACCAACAATGTATTAGTGTTCCAATTTTCCCGCATCTTATCCAACATTTATCATTTTCCTGTTTTGTCATGTTGGCCAATCTGATAGGTGTGATGTGGTACCTCAGAGTTGTTTTGATTTGCATTTCTCTAATCAATAATGATTTAGAGCATTTTTTCATATGACTATAGATGGCTTTAATTTCTTCATCTGAGAACTGTGTGTTCATATCCTTTGACCATTTATCAATTGGGGAATGGCTTGTGTTCTTATAAATGTCTTAATTCTCTATATATTTTAGAAATGAGGCCTTTATCAGAGACTGGTTGTAAAAATTCTTTCCCAATTTTCTACCTTCCTTCTAATCTTAGTTGCATTGGCTTTGTTTGTGCAAAAACTTTTCAATTTAATGTAATCAAAATTATCCATTTTGCTTTTCATAATGTTCTCTATCTCCTGTTTGGTCATGAATTCTTCTGTTCTCCATAGATCTGATAGGTAAACTATTCCTTGTTCTCCCAGTTTACTTATGGTATCAGCCTTTATATCTAAGTCTGAACCCATTTTGACTTTATTTTGGTATATATGGTTGAGATTTGGGTCTATGCCTAGTTTCTGCCATACTCTTTTCCAGTTTTCCCAGCAGTTTTTTTCAAAGAGTGGGTTCTTATCCCAGAAGCTGGGGTCTTTGGTTTATCAAATAATAGATTACTATAGTCATTGACTACTGTGTCTTGCATATTTAACCTATTCCACTGATCCACCTCCCTATTTCTTAGCCAGTACCAAGCAGTTTTGATGATTGCTGCTTTATAATACAATTTAAGATCTGGAATTGCTAGGCCACCTTCCCCTGCATTTCTTTTCATTAGTTCCTTTGATATTCTGGACCTTTTGTTTTTCCAAATGAATCTTGTTATTATTTTTTCTAACTCTATAAAATAATTTTTTGGTAGTTTGATTGGTATGGCACTGAATAAGTAAATAGCTTAGGTAGGATTGTCATTTTTATTATATTAGCTCGGCCTACCCATGAGCAACTGATGTTTTTCCAATTATTTAGATCTATTTTATTTCTGTGAAAAGTGTTTGTAATTGTGTTCATAGAGTTCCTGGGTTTGTTTCGGAGGTAGACTCCTAAATATTTTATAATGTCTACAGTAAGTTTAAATGGGATTTCTTTCTTCTCTCTGCTGTTGGGCTTTGTTGGTAATATATAGAAATGCTGATGATTTATGTGGGTTTATTTTATAGCCTGCAACTTTGCTAAAGTTGTTTATTATTTCAAGTAGTTTTTTACTTGATTCTCTAAGTATATCATCATGTCATCTGCAAAGAGTGATAGCTTTGTTTCTTCTTTGCCTATTCTAATGCCTTCAATTTCTTTTTCTTCTCTTATTGCTAAAGCTAAGGTTTCCAGTACAATATTGAATAACAGTGGTGATAATGGACATCCTTGTTTCACCCCCGATCTTATTGGAAATGCTTCTAGCCTGTCCCCATTACATATAATGCTTGCTGAAAGTTTTAGATAAATTCTGTTTATTATTTTAAGGAAGACTCCATTTATACCTATGCTTTCTAGTGTTTTTAATAGGAATGGGTGTTGTATTTTATCAAAAGCTTTTTCTGCATCTATTGAGATGATCATGTGGTTTCTGTTGGTTTTGGTGTTGATATGCTCAATGATGCTGATAGTTTTCCTAATATTGAAACCAACCCTGCATTCCTGGTATAAATCCTACCTGGTCATAGTGTATTATTCTTGTGATAAGTTGCTGCAATCTACTTGCTAGTATTTTGTTTAAAATTTTTGCATCTATATTCATTAGAGAAATTGGTCTATAATTTTCTTTCTCTATTTTGACTCTTCCTGGTTTAGGTATCAACACCATATTTGTATCATAAAAAGAATTTGGTAAGACTCCTTCTTCACCTATTTTCCCAAATAGTCTATATAGTATTGGAATTAATTGTTCTTTAAATGTTTGATAGAATTCGCATGTAAATCCATCTGGCCCTGGAGATTTTTTCCTAGGGAGTTCATCAATGGCTTGTTCAATTTCTTTTTCTGAGATGGGGTTATTTAAGTATTTTACTTCCTCTTCGGTTAATCTGGGCAATTTATATTTTTGTAAATATGTATCCATTTCACTAAGATTGTCAAATTTGTTGGCATATAGTTGGGCAAAATAATTCCTAATTATTGTTTTAATTTCCTCTTCCTTGGTGGTAGCTTCCCTTTTCATTCTTGATACTAGTAATTTGGTTTTCTTCTTTCTTTTTTTTAATTAAATTAACCAAAGGCTTATCTTTATTGTTTTTTCATAAAACCAGCTCTTAGTTTTATTTATTAGTTCAATAGTTTTCTTAATTTCAATTAATTTTTCCTTTGGTTTTCAATATTTCTAATTTGGTGTTTAGTTGAGGATTTTTAATTTGTTCTTTTTCTAGTTTTTTTAGTTGTATGCCCAATTCATTAATCTCCTCTTTTTCTATTTTATTTATGTAAGCATTTAGAGATATAAAACTTCCCCTAAGAACTGCTTTCGCTGCATCCCATAGGTTTTGGTATGTTGTCTCATTATTGTCATTCTCTTGAATGAAATTATTGATTGTTTCTATGATTTGTTGTTTGACCCAATCATTTTTTAGGATTAGATTATTTAGTTTCCAATTATTTTTTAGTCTATCTTTCCATGGCCCTTTATTACATATAATTTTTATTGCATCATGATCTGAAAAGGATGCATTTAATATTTCTGCCTTTCTGCGATTGTGAGGTTTTTATGCCCTAGTACATGGTCAATTTTTGTGTATGTGCCATGTACTGCGAGAAAAAAGTATATTCCTTTCTATCCCCATTCAGTTTTCTCCAGAGGTCTATCATACCTAACTTTTCTAATGTTCTATTCACCTCCTTAACTTCTTTCTTGTTTATTTTGTGGTTAGACTTATCTAGTGCGAGGGGGAGGTTCAGGTCCCCCACTAGTATAGTTTTGCTGTCTATTTCTTCCTGTAACTCCCTGAACTTCTCCTGTAAGAATTGGATGCTATACCATTTGGTGCATATATGTTTAGTAATGATATTACTTCATTGTCTATGGTGCCTTTTAGCAGGATGTAGTTTCCTTCCTTATCTCTTTTGATTAGATCTATTTTTGCTTTTGCTTTGTCTGAGATCAGGATTGCTACCCCTGCTTTTTTACTTCAGCTGAGCATAATATATTCTGCTCCAGCCTTTTACCTTTACCCTGTATGTGTCACTCTTTTTCAAATGTGTTTCCTGTAAACAACATATTGTAGGATTATGGTTTTTAATCCATTCTGCAATCCGTTTCTGTTTTATGGGAGAGTTCATCCCATTCACATTCACAGTTATGATTACTATCTGTGTCTTTTTCTCCATCCTTTCCCCCATTTATGCTTTTCTTTCTCCTTTTTCCTTTCCCCCTTCACTAGTGTTTTGCTTTTGACCACTGCCTCCTTCAGTCCCTCCCCCTTTTATTATCCCTTTCCTTTTCTTCCCCTTTAGTCTTACTGATTCCCTCCCTTCTTTCCCCCCTCCCTTTTCTTTCCCCTTTTCCCTCCTACTGCCTATAGGGCAAGTTAGATTTCTATACCTAACTGATTATATTATGCCCTTCTTGAGCCAAATCTGATGAGAGTAAGGTTCAAACAATGCTCCCCCCTTCTTTCCCTCTGCTGTAATAGGATTTTGTGTCTTTTCCTGTAATGTAATTTACCCTTGTCTGCCTCCTCCTTTCTCAGTACATTTTCTAAGATCAGATTGATCCACTTATTTGGATCCATTTAACCCACTTGATTAGATTTTTTTTATCATTACATCAAAGTCAACTAATATCCACCCTCTTTATGTATACTCCTTTAACAAGGTGTAATAACAATACAGTTCTCAAGGGTTGCAAGTCTCATATTCCCTTGTAGGGGTTTAAACAGCCCCCCCCCTTATTAAACATATTGTATCCTTCTGTCCCATTTACCTTTTTAAGTCCTTCTTGAGTCCTGTACTTGAAGATCAAATTTTTTGTTGAGCTCTGGTCTTTTTATCAGGAAAGTTTGGAAGTCTCCTATTTCGTTGAATATCCACCTCCTCCCTTGAAAAATGATGCTCATTTTTGCTGGGTAATTGATCCTTGGCTGCATTCCAAGCTCCTTTGCCTTATGGAATATCATGTTCCACCCTGCGGTCTTTTAATGTAGAAGCTGCAAGGTCCTGTGTAATCCTGACTGTGGATATTTAAATTCTTTCTGGCTGCTTGCAGCACCTTCTCTTTCATCTGGTAATTTTGGAATTTTGCTATTATATTCCTTGGCATTGTCAATTTGGGATCTCTTTCAGGTGATGGTGATTCTTTCTATGGTTATTTTCCCTTCTGGTTCTAGGACTTCGGGCAGTTTTCCTTTATGATTTCCTGAAAGATACTGTCCAGGCTCTTTTTTTCATCATGATTTTCAGGTAGTCCAATAATTTTTAAATTGTCTCTCCTGAGTGATTTTCCAGGTCGGTTGTTTTACTGATGAGGTATTTTACATTTTCATCATTTTTTCATTTTTTTGTTTCTGTTTGACTGATTCTTGCTCTCTCATAGAGACATTAGTTTCCATTTGTCCAATTCTAGTTTTTAACAGATTGTTTTCTTCTGTTAGTTTTTGTACTTCCTTCTTCAACTGGCCAATTGTGTTTTTTAGGGACTTGTTTCTTCAGTACTCTTCTGTTAGTTTTTGTACTTCCTTCTTCAATTGGCCAATTGTGTTTTTTAGGGACTTGATTTCTTCAGTGTATTTTTTTTTCCCATTGGCCAATTGTATTTTTGAAGGACTCTTCTACCTCTCTCATTTGACTATTAAAATCCTTCTTGAGCTCTTCTAAGAAGGCTTTTTGGGCTTCAGACCAGTTCATATTCCCTTTTGTTGTTGCAGATGTGGGTTTGTTGACAGTGTTGTCCTCTTCAGAATTTCTGTTTTCATCTTCACTCCTCTCATAATATGAATCTATGGTATGTTTCTTTTTACTCATGGTGTTTTTTTATTCCCTGGCCTTTAAAGAGATTGAGCTCTCCTGCTGGGGAACAGAGGGTAGTGATCCAAGCTTCTTGTTTTGGGAGCCTAGGTCTTGGTCACTGGCTTTGTGTGCTGGGGCCTCTTATGCTGGCAATCGGAGGCTGTAGGTTTCTGGCAGCTTACCTAATGTTGGGCTGGAATTTTCAGGCAATTCTAGGTTGCCTGCTTTTCCTTTCCTTTAGCCTTTTCAGCTCCTTTTAGATGGGTCATGCAGGGTGTTTATCTGCCTGGGGCCCCCTGCAGTGTTGTCTCCCTTGTTTCTGCTAATGTACCAGGAGATTCCTTTGCGGTGGAGTGCCGAGGCACCTGGTGGCTTAGTGAGCTGGTTTTCACCGCTCCCCCCCCCCTTCTACCACCTGGGCTTCAGGATTTCTTCACAATTGGAGGCTCGCCTGTTGCTGGATTGGAATCAGCAAGGCTGGGGCTTTAGGAAGCCTTTAGCTTGTTTTCTTCACCTCCTTTCAGATGAATGCCGCAGGGTACTTATCTGCCTGCGGCCTCTTGTAGTTCTGCTTCCCTTATTTTTGCTGAGGCACTGGGAGACCTGTTTGCTGGGCTGCTGCACTGCTGCTCCCTGTTCCAGGGTTTTTTTTCTGGGGTGATATTTTATGGGTTTTCAGAGGTTGATAGGGGAGAGTGAGAGCGACTACCTTTTCCCTCGGCCACCTTGGCTCCCGGAAGCAAATTCCTCTGTACAACTTATTCTTAATGTGTCATTAACTACCTCTTGGTAATTACTTTTTCCCTTTCTAAATGTTTACAAATGTTCCTTTTAATAATCAGTTCCAAAATTTTGCCAGGATTAGCATAAAGGTCTCCAGTCTGTAGTTTGAAGTGTTTCTTCTCTCTATATATACTCTCAATGATCAACTCCCTTAAGTTCAGATCTCATCCCTTTGTGGATAATTCTCAAATCTTTATCTCCAGTCCCAGCCTTTCTCCTAAATTCCAGTTCAGACATTTCCATTCAGATATCCAACAAGAATCTTCAACTCAACATGTCTGGAACAGAACTCATTATCTTCCCTACCCGACCACCCCAAACCCTTTGTTTTTTTTAACTTCTTTATTTCCATCAAGGGCATCACAAACACTGTAGCCATACAATTTCTCAACTTCAGAATCATCTTCTACTCTCAGCTGTCCTTCATACCCCATTTCCAATCAGTTGCCAAGTCTTACCAATTTTTAGCTCTATAATGTTTCTTGGATCTCTGTGCTGCCTCTAGGATAAGATGTAAACTCTTCTCTTTGGCATTAAAGTCTTCATCATCTGACTCTAGACTGCCTTTCTAGGCTTAGTATGTTTTATTCCTCTTTATACAGTCTAAGGTCCAGCCAAATGGGCCCATTTGCTGTCCTTCATTCATGAATTTCCATCACCTGCCTCCATACCTTGGCATAGCTTGCCTTCCACACCTGAAATAGATTTTCTTCTCACCTCTGCCTCTTGAAATACCTAACTTCCTTCAAAGATCAATTCAAGTGCTACTTCTTACATAAGACTTCTGATTCCTCCAGCTTCTAGTGCCTCTTTCCCATATTATTTTTGTATTTACTTTGTATGTATTTAACTGAAATGTGCATGTGGGGGGACAGGCTGAGTTGTCAATTGTCTAGTAGCAGGAGGATCTATTGATCATGCTCTACAACTTGCTCCCCTCTCCCTTCTTGTGGGTAGCTTTGATGGGGGATGGGACCTGGACCCCTAAAAGGAAAAGACCATGTCTCTGCCCCTGAACTTTTCCACAAATTTCTACCTAGATATTCACTAATCCTTTTAACTGTCCTTTCATTGTGGCCCAGACCACTCAACTCCTTTCATTGTCTGCACCTGGCCCACCCCAGGCTACTTGCCACTCCTTAATCCCATGTAGATCTTCTTTTTCTGTATAAAAGTGCCAATCTTACTCTCATTAAATTGGATAGATTCTTAGAATCTCTCCAACTTCTACTGGGGATACAATAGTAGATTTACTAGAAATCTTGCCCACCTAACAGTGTTATAATAAAACCTCACTACTCCGACTGAAAAAAGGCTTGAGTGATCAAATTCTTTCAAGGCAGACCCATCCTGTACCTTTGCATTTTGGAGTTCCCAGCACCCCAAACTGCAACTGCTTCCTTAGGAGCTCCCTTCCTTTTAGGTGCATGACTTTCTCTTTCCAAGTATCCCACTCTTCCCTCTCTTCATGGGATGTGGCTTGCTTTTATTTATTTTGAGGGGAGGAGGGAGGAGGTCAGGGTTAAGTGACTTGCCCAGGGTCACACAGCTAGTAAGTGTCTGAGGCTGGACTTGAAACCAGGTTCTCCTAACTCTGGAACCAGTACTCTATCCACTGTGCCACCTAGCTGCCCCTATTTTTACTTTCAAAAACGTAGCAGCACTTGGCCACAATGAAACAGAAAATGGAAGGAAAATATACCCAGGCTTTGCATCCTTCAGAGCCTGTCCTTCCTTGCTAGCTAGTGAATTTATCTTTAGAGGTATATAGATTTCAAATGTATTGTCAGGCTTATAATAGTTCAATATCACTCTCTCATTTTAACTTTTCTGAAGTAGCTCCCAAACCTCCAAGTTCAGTTCTGACCAAACATATAACAGTGGTTTTCAACGTTTTTGTCTTAGGCCCTCTTTCCTACTCTTAAAAAAACTGAGGACCCCAAAGGGCTTTTGTTTATGTGGGTTTTATCTATTGATGTTTACTTTATTAGAAAGTAATTATGAAAATTGTTTTGACCTTGCAGGCCCCTAACATTGTGAGAATTGCTACTTCTAAAATAAAGAATGGTCTATTTCTTTTCCCTCTATTTGTGAGTATTAATAGAATATACACAGAACTTAGCATTTTGTTCATCAATAACTTCATCATATCCTAAGACTCAAGAAACAAAATTAACTTAAATTCCTCTCAAGCCTAGAAGTAAATGGACAGGGAGTAAAGATTAAAGTGAATAAATGACCAACTATACAAATGACCTTCTCTAAGGGGAGAGAGGAAAGGGAAGGGGAAATGGCTATCACCAATCTCTCTTTCCAGAGGGACCATGGCCCCTATTTGAATTGTTCTTACTATCCTGGCTCAGGATTTCCTGGACCTATAACCTCCTATCTTGTCCCCATAGTGTCTGTTTCCTCCTCTTCCCTGCTTGCTTTTAACCATGTCTCTTTTCCTTGGCTTCCATGTCTCCTACCTCTAATCCTCTCCTCCAAGGAGAGGGTCAATTACATTATGGGCAGTTGGTCCTCGGGTCAAGTCTGAAAAACCTTTGGAGTTTAGGAAATTCTAGAAAGACCATCTGCCAGTAGATAGCCTCCTGGTTATCCTTGCTCCACGTTCAAGGCTTTCGTGGTGCTACCAAAGGTAGGTAATAAATACATGTTACTTTCCCTAATGGAATGTAAGCGTGCTTTAGGGTATGTGATAGGACCAAGGTTTCCCCATTTCCCCAAACAATGATCAGTTTTCCCCAAAAGGAAAAAGAAGTTATCACTGGGTCTTGATTGGCCCATTGAAGCAATTTCCTGATGACCTAAGGGTCTCACCCACATAGATTTGGAGGCCCTTGGACTTGGTGGATGTCCAAATATCACAGAAGTCACCATATCCTGCTGTACTGACAAGTTGCTTTTCCATGTGGAGAAGAGAGAGATCTGCATATAGAAAAACTAAGTTCCACTATATTCTTGTTGCATATCCATGCAGCACTAGGGAAAAGTAAAATTTCTTTGGTTAACTTGCCAAGATTTGCTTGTGCCAACACTGAATCCAATGTTAGGCCTGCCTCTAATACATAGAGACTGTTTCATTTTTGTCTTTGTCTTTCCAGCACTTGGCACAGTTCTGGCACATGATAGGCATGTAATAAATGCTTATTTATTTGTTCATTGGTTAATAATTGAGGGCAGCTAGGTGGGGCAGAGGATAGAGTGCTGGGCCTGGAGTCAGGAAGACTCTTCTTCCTGAATTCAAATCTGCTCTCAAACACTAGCTGTGTGACTTTGGGCCAGTCACTTAACCCTGTTTGCCTCAGTCTCCTCATCTGTAAAATGAGCTGCTGAAGGAAATGGCAAACCACTCCAATATCTCTGCAAGAAAATCCTAAGTAGGGTCACAAAGAGTCAGACATGACTGAAAAATAACTGAACAACAACTTCACAAGGTTGCTGTGAAAATTAAATGAGATAATATTAAAAAAAAAAAAAAGAAGAAGCTTAGCACAGGGCCTGGTACATATTCCTTCCCTTTCCTTCCTTTCCTAGTCTTTACTTTGCTTCTTTTTTAAAATTAGGACTTCATCTCTTTTCAGTTCCATGATCCTTTCCTTGCAAGCCATTATGTCTTAAAGAAAATGGTTCAGCACACTAATACATTGCTGGTGGAGTTGTGAAATGATCCAACCATTTTGGAGAACAATTTGGAACTATGCCCAAAGGGCTACAAAAATGTGCATACCCTTTTATCTAGCAATAGCACTTCTAGGGCTATGTCCCAAAGAGATCAAACAAATGGGAAAAGGACCCACATGTACAAAAATATTCATAGCAGCTCTTTTCGTGGTGGCAAAGAATTGGAAATTGAGAGGATACCCATCAATTGGGGAATGGCTGAGCAAGTTGTGGTATATGAATGTAATGGAATACTATTGTGCTATAAGAAATGATGAACAGGCTGACTTCAGAAAAACCTGGAAAGACTTATATGGTCTGATGCTGAGTGAGGTGAGCAGAACCAAGAGGACTTTGTACACAATAACAGCCACGTTATGCAATGACTAAGATTGTTAAACTGAACCCTTCTCAGCATTACAAGGATCTAAGACATCTCCAGAGGCCTCGTGGTGGAAAATGCTGTCCACATCCAAAGAAAGAACTATGGAAGTCGAATCACTATCACTTACTTTTACCTTCTGTTGAGTTTTGTTTCATCTTTCTGATGGTTCCTCCTATTGGCTTTAATTTTAATTACAACTTCACTAATGTGAAAATATGTTTAATGGGTGTGTAAACGCAAAGCCTATATCAGATTGTACGCCGTCTTGGGGAGGGTGGGGGGGAGGAAGGGGGAGAAAAAGTTTTCAACTCAAAAGCATATGGAAGTGATTGTTGATAAATCAAAATAAATTAATAAAATTAAAAATAAATAAATAAATAATTTTTTTTTGAAAAAAGAAAATGGTTCAGCAGCCACATCTGCCAATTCTTTCAGTATACTGTAATGTCATTTATCAGGGCCTGGTACCTTGAACTCCTTGAAGGCAGCTAGAAATTGTCTGATCATCTAATTATTTATTTGGGGTCTCTAATAGCTTGCATTTCAGCTCATTCCATGTTGACTGCTTAGTCTATATTGCCAGATTCTGATCAAATCAGGCAATATTCATCTGTCTGCATTATAATTATGTGTTTTGGATTCCAAATAACCAATATTACTAGAGGAGGGGCGTGACAGTGTCAAATCCAATAGTTCTAAAGTTAGGACTATGAGTTCCAACTCCACTTGGGTCATAGATTATAGTGAATGGGTCACTGAATCTTTCTGAGTCTCAGATCTGTTGTGTGTAAAGGAAGCATAAAATTGGCCTACTTTCAGGACCTTGGGAATATGGAACATCTTATAACACTGTGTTCTTACTCCATGCCTCTTCAGCTGTCTGTAGAACCTTGATGTCTTAGCACATTAGTGTTATCTGTTTTCTGTGGAAAACTCCAAGGAGGTAGGGACTGTTACTGCCTATAATGGGAAAATCATTTCCTTTAAAAAGATTAATATCTTCAAAGCAACTGCTTCATATAACAAACACTTATGAAATACCTTTTGTGAGAAACATTGCGCTGGGGGCCAAAACCAAAACGAAATATTCTCGAGCCTTTTCAATGCTCAAGTAGCTTACATTCTATCACAGTACTTATGAGCTATGTGCTGGGGTCCCTCCTAGCCACCACCCTATCCGATACTCATCATCTACATCCCAGGGGCCCTGAATTCCAAAACTTGCTGATCATAACCCAGGGGCCGCAGCCTCCCTAGGGCTCCCCTGGTGAAAATCTCATAGGATTTGTGACCTATGATTCCGTGGTCTCTCTCCCTTCTCCTCCTCTTCAATCCCCACTCCTCCACCACTAAGGCCTACAACTCAAGGCCCCTTTGGGTGATATTTGGAGCTAGTTGGCAATAAAGGTCTAAGTACCACCTAGGATAACCCATCATATCATCCTTCCCGCTGGACTAAACAAACTCAGGACCCATCTCAGACATACTGAAGATGCACACCCAGCTTCCCACTACCTACTAACCATGATGTGGGGTCCCATCTTTATGTTTCAACATCATAGGACTTTGGTATTTGATAATATTCAATTTTAATTTTATTGTATTCACTTCAGCCTCTTTTTTCTTCTGGTGTTGTTTTTCCCCCTGTGATGGGTTTGTAAGTATCAATACATATTTAGGCTTTGGGAACCTTTTAAAATCTTTTGTGTGACCTTGAAGTATTCAGTTCCAGAAGAATCAAAAATCTTACCTCCCCACTGAATACTACTATGGGACATATCTTCTGCTTGATATCCTTAATTCTTTTTTAAAAACAAATTAGTTTTTTATATAAATAAAAATTCTTAAATATATAAAAAATAATTTCATGATATTTTGTTTGGTTTTTGCTTGATGACATGAATGGTGTCATTTGCTTCTTTTGCTATAACCCAGAGTAACAGATGAGTAAGTAGATGTTGAATAAATCCAGGAATTTGATGAATTGAACTGAATTTTTAAAAATATTGAGCCCACCCTTGAAAGAGGCAGCCACAACATACTTATCATCTGGTGAATTATAGGGCAGTCAGTCACTTAAGTCATTTAAGGGTTTACCAGAGTGTCCATAGGCAGCATATCTGTTTGTTCTACTCTGCAGGATGTAGTCTCCAGCAAAGCACTTGTCACCATCCCTTTCCATCCTCCTCAGCTCCTTTATTAACATACACTATGCCTTCTTTCTTAGTCAGACTCCTGGGGCTTGCAAAGTGATTGCTCAGGGTGTGTGTGAGTGTGTAATGACAGGTCTGTCTGGGAAGATTACAGGTTACCTCAAATCTCTGAGACAAGCAATCAAGGGAGATTTCTAATTCTAAGTTACCCCCCAGGAGACAGAACCAATCCTAACCCTCTCTAGGGATTGACTCAACTAGGCCTGACATCTGCTGGAGGCAAAAGATCTAGTTCAAAACTCTCCCTCCGCAGCAGACCTGGTATAGTGGAAAGAATACTGGCTTTATTCTCAGAGAACCTGGGACTGAATCCTGACTTTGCCACATTCATGTTTGATGTTAGCCAAGGTGAAATCTCTCTGGGTCTCAGCTTCCTTCATCTGGAAAACAAGGGAGTTAAGCCAGATGTTCCCTTCCAGCTCTAAATAGATGATCCTATGACCTCATTCTACCCACCATTAATGTATCCACAGCTGGGATTTCATTCAGGTCATTGTGAACGTTAGACAGTCTGATAACTAGAGAGAAGCCTGGGTAGCCCTGTATTTCCAACTGTAAAAGGCCCCCCTGTCTTTAATTCTTGATAAATAACAGCACAATAACCTTTTCACCTGGTGGAATTAGGTGGCAAAGATGAATGGCTTTCTCTTAGCAACAATATAGATTAAAAACAATAGCAACCTGACATAAACCTAGCTAATCACTAGCCTGTTTCTGTTTCCATCTTCAGTGGGATTGGGATGGGGAAGTAGGATTGAGTGGGGAAGAGAGAAGTAGGTTGGGCTGGAAAGAAAAGAAATCCTTTTGACCAAAACCAGAGATTCAAAGTTTCCTAGTATACATAGGGGCAGGTGACCTTGCATTTCAGATAGAATCCTAAATTTTTAGAAATGGAAGAGATCTTAGATATTGTCTAATCCAATGTTTCATACCCATTGGCTGGTCTATTGCAAATTTTTACTGGTCCATCAAGCATCTTTTACCAAATGTCCTTACTTCTTAAAGTCTATAATCTTAAAAAGATTCCCCCTTCCTCTTTGTTTCTTACTTCTCCTACCTGAGTATGCCTCATTCTGAATTCCTGGTGCCTGCCCCCTGAATCTCCCTCCCTAAGGGAAGATTGGTCCGAGGGAAAGGATTTAGACATTTTACCAATGCATTTTGGACATAATAATCTTTTCAAATTCCCTAATTTTGGAAGGAGGAAGCCAAAGTCCAAAGTTGATAAATTACTTTCCTAAGTATTTATTTTTGTATATAGTCCCACTCTAAGGTAGGCTGTGTGATCCCTTGAAGGATAGCCCAGTGTCACTATATAGTTGCTGGGCTAAGTAACTCACTTTTGGCTGAGAAATTTTGGAGAGAAAAATGGAGGGACTGAGCAAGAGAAGGGAAATGTAGGCTTCGAATGGTGAACAGGAGGTCCCCACACACCCTGGAGCCATAGGTATGTATGTAATTCCAATATTCTAGTACGTAATTCCAGCATCTCAACATGCCTCTTGTTTCCCAGTGCCTACATCCCCAAAGATTGTTAAGAATGGACTCTTCAGGGGCAGCTAGGTGGTGCAGTGGGTAGAGCACTGGCCCTGGATTCAGGAGGACCTCAGTTCAAATCCAGCCTCAGACACATAAAGCTTATCTGTGTGCCCCTGGGCAAGTCATTCCACCCCATTGCCTAGCCAAAACATAAAACAAACAAACAAACAAAAAAAGAGTGGACTCTCCAGGTCCGATCACTCTCTTCCTAGCTGAGTTAAGATTTCATATTGCTCAAAGGTTGAATAGTCCCCTTTCATCATCTAGATCTGGGCCAGAAATTTCTTCTGGGAGTTTCCAGGGACAATGGCTTTCACCTGAACCCAACAAGATTCACGCCTCTAGATTTCAAATATCTGGTATGTAACAGATAAATATAGTTTCAATCCTGATACTCCTTTTGAAGTTAGAAGAGTGAGGGAGTGATCAATAAACCATTGTAGCGTTCTGCTTTCATAAAGGTGGAACTCTATTCTCTCTAAGATTTAGAGGGGGATGCTGAATTCCATCTCTATCTATAAATCCCTATGGCATGTGAGTGGACCCCCTGGTCCTATGTATATGGTTCATTTGTTGCATGTACGTAATATCTCTCCAAAAGAATGTTAGAGAGCTCCTTGAAGGTAATGGTCGTTGCATTTTCATCTTTCTGTCCTCTGTGCCAAGCATAGGGCCAGGCCTGAAGTCATGAAGATTATCTTCTTGAGGTCAAATCTGGCCTCAGACACTCACTGCCTGTTTGATCTTGGGCAAGTCATTTAACTCTGTTTGCCTTAGTTCCTCATTTATAAAATGAGATGGAGAAGGGCATGGCAAACCGCTCCAGTATCTTTGCCAAGAAAACCCCAAATGGGGTCAAGAAGAGTCAGACAGGACTGAACAACAATAAATGCATTTTAAAACATTAAAAACGTTAATCTAAGAAGACATCCACAGGTATAACTAGATTGCCAAAAGGGGTCCAAAACCTGTTAACAAAGAGGTTAAGAGTTCTTTTTAAAAATGCTTAATGAATAATGGAGAGTGGAAGAATCCATTTTTCTTTGCTGTTTATTATGTGTGGAATTTGTATGCACTGCCATACACATAGGCTGGCAGAGGGAAAGGGGAATGTGGCAAGGAAACAAGCATTCTGGGGAGGAGTTGGCCATTGAAGTGGGGTATGTTATTCCCACTCTATCAGAACCAAAGGGATTTATACTTGATGGTAGAATTTCAGGCATAATGATAAGCCACTCTGAAATGAGGCAGAGCCTTTCATAGTACCAAGATAGCTCTAACTGGAAAAATAGGCATTTTAGAACAAAAGCATAATGGGAGAATCTTCTCTGTCTTATGATTAGCTTAAAGTGTTTAAGTTGGCCGTGAATAACCTTTAAAACCCGTCATCAACATCTAGATGTTTGAACCTAGCAAAAGCTAATAATACATATATGCATATAGACTACATGCATTTGTATATATAACTATACATGCAATATTTATGCATATATATGAGAAATATATGCTTCACAACATATAACTCTGGAGGCAGGCAGTACACGAAGTGTTATCCCCATTTTACAGATGAGGAAACTGAGGCCTTATTTTATACTAGGCTCAATATTCTTTTTCATTATGCCAGGTTCCCTCTCTCCCTTCATAGAATGTAAGCTCTCAGAGGTCAGGAACTATTTCGTTTTTGTTTTTATATACCCAGGACCTAGCACAGTACTGGAACATAATAGGCACTTAATATATGCTTACTGAGTAATAGCAGATATCAGATAGAATTTTGTGGTTATAAAGAACTGTAATGTACATTATCTCAATAGTTTTTTTTTAATGATAACTCTGCAATTGATAGGATATCAAAGGCTGGAATTCATTATGAAAAACTAAATTAAAATTTGTTGGTGAGTATCAGGAGTGAACCCAGGAAGAAGGAGAATGGAAAAGCAGAATCCCCTTCCAAGAAATTCTCCTGTCTTTCCTAGCATATGTAAAGGGAATGATCAAGGGAACTCTATGATCCAATGGACTAGGGTATTTTCATGAAGCTGGCCCACACTCTGGTTGCACAGACAACTGTGAGATTTGTAATTTCACCCCTTGCAAAAGAACTCATATTTTGTTGAGATCAATCAAGAAGCATTTTTAAAGTGCCTACTATGTGCTAGGCAGCATGCTAGGCACAGAGGACACAAAAGCAAAATGAAACCATCCCTGCCCTCAAGAATCTTACATTCTATCAGAAGATTCAATAGCTTCTAATTGGTCCTTAGAGCCTTCTAAGATGGCTGGCCACAGTGTCAAGAAACCACTTACTCAGTGAGATATTGGAAGAACCAAGAAAAAAAAAGGTTTGCTCCCTCTTTTGGGGTCCCTTTCTCGTGCTTTCTTTCCCTTGAGTTTCTCCTAACCAGCCTGTTATAGATATAAGGCAAAATATACCAAAAATATTTAGAAAGCTTAGATGAATTGCTTCTCATCCCTGGGTCTCAGGTTAGGCATCTGTAAAATGAAAACATTGGACTAGAATTCCAAGGTGCATTCCAATAATTTGACCAATAAAGTGCAAGGTAGGGAAAGTATAAAAGCCAAAATGATAGGCACATTTCTTCCTAGATTTCTTGGAAAGGACATGTAGGATATGACCAAAGCCAGATAAAGTGATATTTAGTGAAACTGATGGATCACATGAACAGGTCAGAACAGAGACAGGAATTTAAAAAACAAAACAAAACATAAAGATTTCCTGCTAGCTCACTCTCTTGTTTTTTGAGTTCTCACTAGCTGTGATGTTTCTGCCCTCAAAATATGATTTAAGGTCATAGAGGACATTTTAAAACATAACAGATTTGTTCTGATAACAAGGTTCCTTACTTTCCCTTCCATGGGGCAGTTAAAATTCCACTCTAGACACATCTTTTTGGGGGAGGAGGGATTTCCTTCCCTCTGGACCATCCCCCAAAACCTATACTAAGGTTGTTAATCTTATTTGGAGTTTTGTGGACCAAACCACTCCCAGGGTTCTATCTATGGAGGGTAAGGTCTGATTTGTTGTAGGTGGGGAAATTTTTCATAAGGCAAACCACAAATCTTCTGAGTACCACAATACAAAGGGATAATAAAACTGAGTAGCTAAGTAAGTAAACTTACTGTTTACTTCCTGTACAGTAGAGCCCATGTAAGAGCAATTTATTAGAGTTCCAAAGGGCATCTTCTAATGAGCTATTTCATTGACAACAATGGAAAATCTTGCACAGGGGCCTCTGAATTAAGAAATTTTAAGATATTATTAAATTTTATGAAAAATTTAAATTTAAGACAAATTAAATTTTAATTTTTCCATGAGTCTGCTCTGCACAGACTGAAAAGCGGATTATAGGATATGGCAACTTGGCAGTTACTCGGATAATGGAGAACGGACCAAGGTATTGCTCCCTGTTTCACATAGCACTTCCAAGTGCTTGTGAGGTCTTCCACTGGTTCGGCTAGCTAATACTATCTTTATTTTACTAATGGAAAAAGTAGAGACTACACAGGACAGGGGCAAGTAGTAATGGTGGGAGAAAATACTCCATTGACATCTGACTAAATATTTTTACCTCTCCTTTTGGGTCATGCCCCTAAGTCTATCCTTTCCTCAGGCAGACTTCATATGAAGAACAGCCAGTGATCCTTTATTTTCTTAACGAATACTCTGAAAAGGTAATGTGGAAAAAAACACTCGATACGATCTCATGAGCAAATCTCAATTCTTGTCTGAAGTTTATTCTGAAGGGTATATCAAGACTGGCAAGTCTTACCAAAATGCAAAGTCTTTAAATATGGGCCTGGTAACACTCTTGCCTATCTTGTCCATAAGTATATTTCTGTTAGTCATCTACCTGTTGGTGCGACCCAATCTTTCCTAAAATTCTCTATCTACAAATCCATCCATTAGAATTAAGCCCCTTTAGGGCAGGAATCATTTTCATTTCATTTTTATTTTTGTCTTTGTGTCTTAACATTCCATCTACAATACACAAAGTCCTACTCTGGTTTGAGTTGCATCAAGCCCTGGACCTCAGTTTCCTCAAATGTAAAATGAGGAGGTTAGACTAGATAACCTCCAAGGTCTTGCCAGCTCTAAATCTTTTGATCCTAGAGATCCTCTACAGAGGACAATGTACTGTATCTGGAAATGTAATTAAGGAACCTTGGAAAGTGTTCTACTCCTCCCTTGGGATATCTCAGGGTTGAGTCATTGAAAAGAAAGAACTTGGAGAAGTGGGTGGAGGACTGTAACTTGAGTCAGGTAAATCCTGACCTGAACTTTGGACATATGTCAGCTCTGTTTTGTAAATGAGTTAAGGAATAGAGAGAGTCCCTGGGATAAGAAATAGGAGCTTGATGAATAGCCCCAAAGAGAGAGAGACAGGCATCTTTGAATCAGGAATAGATCAATTGTAGCTGGAACTCCTACAAGGTAGACTGGCTCCTGGGAAAACTTGAAATCCAAAGGCCAGATAGCCACTCTGGAGACTCAGTTGTGAAACTAAGTTGGAACAATAGAGGAAACTGAACTTCACCAAAGGGAAAACCACCCTGTCTAATAACTAGCTTATGAATATCATTCGGACAAATGGAAGGAAAAAGAGAGAAGTGGAGGAGAGGTGAGGGTGGGGCTTCTAGGGTCTAGAGACATAGTGATCTCCAAGATAGCCCAAAGAGGCAACTATGTCCTAAATGCCAGAAAGGCCTGTCATAGATCAATAAAGGGGCAGCTGGGTGGCTCATGGGATAGAGCAACAGGCCTAGAGTCAGGAAGATCTGAGTTCAAATCTGCCCCCAGACACTTACTTGCTGTATGACCCTATGCAAATCACTTTATCCTGTTTGCCTCAGTTTCCTCATCTACAAAATGAGCTGGGGAAGGAAATGACAAACCACTCCAGTATCTTTGCCAAGAAAACCCCAAATGGCATTGCAAAGAGTTGGACACAACTGAAACAACTAAACAATAAGATCAACAAAAGAATCTCGAGATTAGATAGGAACATGCCCTCCACCTCCAGATGGTCAGGAGCCAGACAAGCACTCTCCCTTCCCCCAAGGACAAGGCAACTGCAGAAGGGAAGTGTAACTTTATTTGAGGCTAGAGGGAATGCTTAGCGGTGCCCACAGCCAGAGAGAAAATGAGGAAATAGGTTGCTGGAAGCACTGAGGTTTCACCAAGTCTGTAAACCATAGCCACTCAAATCTGCCTCGGGGAGTTAGGAAGTTAAGTATTTTTGTGTAGTGTCCAAACCAGTTCATAAAACTATACTCAGAGAAATCCTGTTTTGTACTTTCATCTGTCTCATATAACCCTTATCGATTGGCATATAATAGAGGAAACTGGAAATGGAGTTAGGAGACCTGCCTTCAAATCTGCCTTCACTGTTTATCAGCCATATAACTTTGGGCAAGTCATTTTACCTCTAGGCCTCAGCTTGCTTATATGTAAAATGGGTATAATAACACTTGTCTGCCCTACCTTACAGAGTTGTTGTAGGAAGAGCACTTTGTAAATCTTGAAGTACTATATAAATGTGTTTTCTTTTTCTAGTAAAATTATCCTTTTAAACCTCCAAGCTATTTGTTGGTTTGTTAAAGTGATGAATAGGCATTTCCTTACTTAGGTCTACATAGTAGGGAAAGGTGACCAGGTGTGATAGAAGCAGAGAGTCAGAATAATTCTAATCCAAAGGCTAAGAGGAACCTGGGGCAGAAAGTGAAAGGGAACCTAGAAGAGTAGAGGAGACGTCCCGACCTAATGCTTCTAAGAGCTACCAGATTCAGATGTAAATGTAATTGAGGAAATATTTAATAAAATAAATAGAAATGCAATAAAACATAGATAATATATTGTTTTCTAAGTCAATATTCATGGGTAGGGGATTCTTATTCATAATTTAGTGGTTCCCCTTTCTGGGCAGCTAGGTGACACAGTTGATAGCATGTCAGGCCTGGAGTCAGGAAGACTCATCTTCCCAAGTTCAAATCCAGCCTCAGACACTAACTAACTGTGTGACCCTGGGCAAGTTACTTAACCCTATTTGTCTCCATTTCCTCATCTGCAAAATGAACTGGAGAAGGAAATGGCAAACTAGTCCAGTATTTTTGCCAAGAAAACTCCAAAAAGGGGTCAGAAAGAGTTGGACACAATAGAACAACAATGGTTCCTTTTTCTATTTGAGTTTGACGCCACTGGGGTAGGGCCATAACTAAGGTAGAACAATTGTGGCTTTGACCTAGGACTCTGAAGTTTGGAGGAATGTGCTTTCTTTTTTGGTTGTCCTGCCTGGCATCCTAATGCCTTGTATTCCTCTACTGGTTCTGTGCCATGACCATTCTTCTACCACTACCCCCCTTCCATGTCTTTTTCTACCATCATGCTTCCCATACTACCACCTTCCTGAGTCTGGGGATCAGGAGTCAGTGGTTATTCTCTAGGGACTTAGTCTAGACTCATGGGGAAATGGATTTCCTCTCCTCTAGAACAATTACACTGAGAGTGACTTGCAGGCAATTCATCTAAGGTTCCATGAAGGTGAAGGCCTAGCATGCTGAAGGTTTTCCTATGCATCAGGTGAACTCCTACTCAACCCAGCCTTGCCCCATTTCCTCATCTGGAGGCAGTATCCCCAAAGGCAGCTTTATAATTTCCAAAACTCCTATTTACACCTCTGAAAGAAGATTTAAAGGACTAGCGTTAGGGCTAGGCTTAGACACTTGGGCCACCTGTTCATAATCTCAGCATTACTAATTGGGAAAACTGAATTACTTATTAAGTACCCTAAGAAAGGATATGGCAGAAACAACAATAACGATAACAAATAGTTATAGATAATCAATTGTACCTCCTTCATCCCAGTAGAGAGGTGAGGGAATACAATATTGCATGCCAGGAGAACTTCTGAGGGTCTTCTGCTTCCATAATTACTGGATGGGTGCTGCTTCAGACAAACTGAGACCTGGGAAAAACCTTAGCTTAAAAGGGCCAAGATCTCCAACTGCATCATGGGCCATCTCCAGTTGTCATGACTTATGTCTTGCCACTGGACTCCAATGACTCCGGAGGAAAATGTGGTTGGTGACTTTGCCCAGCTCTGCCTCACTTGAATCCAATTGACATGCAAGTCAAGACATCACTCTTTGGATGTCATTGGTCCTCTTTGAGAAGGAAAGATGAACAACAACTGCATACCTGTCAGATTTAGTCCTTGTGTCTGTCAGTTAAGCTCAAGTGCTTTCCTTTGTTGGCAGGGTTTGGTACAAAGGGTGGGGATTAAGGGTATATTCATTTTAAGGGGATATGACAATTTTTTTGAAAGGAATGCTTCTTGAGGTAAGGGCCTGTTTTGATTTTTATATCCTCAGTATCCAGCAAGAAGTAGATACTTAATAAATGTTTGTCAAATTACCAAAAATTATTTAACAGAGCTAGGAAAAATAATAACAAAATTCATACGGAAGAACAAAAGAGCAAGAATATCAAGAGAATCAATGAGAAAAATGTAAAGGAAGGTGGCCTAGCAGTTCCAAATCTGAAAATGTATTAACAAAGCAGTAATTATGGAAACAATCTGGTACTGGCTAAGAAATAGAATGGATCAGTGGAATAGATTAGGTATATAATACACAGTAGTCAATGATTACAGTAATCTAGAGTTTGATAAGCCCAAAGATCCAAGCTTTTGGGACAGACCTCTCTGTTTGACAAAAATTGCTGGAAAAACTAGAAAGCAATTCAATAGAAACTAGAAGTTCAATAGACCAACTTCTCACATTGTATACCAACCACGAAGGTCAAAATGGATACATGATTTAGACATAAAAGGTGATATGATAAGCAAATTAGGGAAGCATGAAGTATTTCATCTGTCAGATCTATGGATAAGGGAGGAATTTATGACAAAATGAAATAGAAAAGATCATGGTAGGTAAAATGGATAATTTTGATTATATTAAATTAAAAGATTTTATAGAAACAAAATCAATGCAGCCAAAATTAGAAGGAAAGCAGAAGGCTGGGGAAAATTTTTAAAGGAAATTTCTTTCATAAATGCCTCATTTCTCAAATATATAGAGAACTGAGTCAAATTTACAAAAATAAGAGCCATTTCCCAATCGATAAATGTTCAAAGGATATAAACAGGCAGTTTTTGGAAGAAGAAGTGAAAGCTATCCATAGTCATATGAAAAATGCTCTAAATCCCTATTGATTATAGAAATGCAAATTAAAACAACTGAGCTATTACGTCATGTGTATGAGTTTGGCTAACATGACAGAAAAGGAAAATGACAAATCCTGGAGTGGATGTGGAAAAGCAGGGACACTAATGGATTGTTGGTGGGGTTGTGAACTGGTCCAAACATTCTGGAGAACAATTTGGAACTGTTCCCAGAGGGCTATAAAATCATGCATACCCATTGATCTAATAATATCACTACTAGTCTGTATCCCAAAGAGATCAAAGGAAAAGGAAAAGAATCTATATGTACAAAAATACTTATAACAACTCTTTTTAGTTCTGGCAAAGAATTGGGAACTGAGGGGATACCCATCAAATTTAAAATGGCTGAACAAGTTGTGGTATATGATTGAGATGGAATACTATTGTGCCATAAGAAATGATGAGCAGCTGGACTTCAGAAAAACCTGGCAACAACTATATGAACTTGAGCCAAGTGAAGAGAGAAGAACCAGGAGAACATTATGCACAGTAACAGCAATATTGTATGATGACCAACTGTGAATGACTTAGAGATTCTCAGCAATAGAATGTTCTGACAAAAATTCCAAGGGACTTATGACGAAAAATGCTATCCACCTTCAGAAAAAGAACTGATGGAGTCTGAATGCAGATTGAAGCATACTTTTTTAAAACTTTCTTCAATTTTTTAATGTGTTTTCTTTCACAACATGACTAATATAGAAATAGGTTTTGCATAACTGTACATATACAATCTATATCAAAGTTGCTTGCCTTCTGAAGAGGGGAGGAAAGAGGGAGAGAATTTGGAACTCAAAATTTTTTTAAAATTGCAAAAAATTGTTATTACACGTAGTTGGAAAATATATATAAAAAACATTTCATACACAAAAAGTCATAGGAAAACTTACATAAAGTGATGCAAAGTGAAGTGAGCAGAACCAGAACATTGCACACAGTAAAAGCAATATTGTAAGATGATTGACTGCGAATGATTTAGGTATTCTGATCAATACCATGATCCAAGACAATTCTGAAGGACTTATGATGAAAAATGCTATCCACCTCCAAAGAAAGAAATGATGGAATCTGAATGCAGATTGAAGCATATATTTTTTCACTTTTTTTCTTGCCTTTCTTCCCCAATATGGCTAATATGGAAATATGTTTTTCATGATTTCATGTGTATGATTGATATCACATTTCTTGCCTTCTTAATAGGTGGTGGAAGGGAGGGAGTGAATCTGGAACTAAGATAAATTTTTTAAAGTAAGAATGTTTAAAAAATAAATAAATAATAAAATTAAAAAATTAATAAGTATTTGTTCAGTGGAACAGAATTAACTAAAATCTATTAATCAGATATTCCCACACTCCTCCCACACAAAGAAGCATCAATAAAGCTTTAAAAATATTTATTGTACAATGAGAAATTTCATAAAGAGTACAGAGTCCTCCCCAATGAACATTCTATTTAGTTAGCAAATCAATCAGGATATAGTCACAGGGCTAAAGTAGCTTTAAGAAAGTTGAATTTTAAGGGGGAAATATTCCTATTGATATGTGGATGTTGTTTGTGGCAGCACTAATCCCTGTCTGCCCCTTAAATGATGATATTATGCAATGGGGGAACATCTGCTTGGTACTTCCCCTTTCACTAGCAACAATTAACTGACAAACCACATGCCACCATTCTGTCGACATTCCTCAAAAATGTCATGAGAAGACAGCAAGTTAGGCATAAGGAGGCTCATCATAGCAGCAGACAGAGTGCCAGGTAGGCTTTGTTCAGATATTTTAGTCTGTGTGACCCCGAAACCAGACAAAATCAAAGATGTCAGTGACTCCTGACTTCCATCTGTTAAATGGCAGCAGTGCCATGTTCTGCTTCAGCCAGAGCCAAAAAGGGATACATACCAAGCTCATCTTATTTGTAATAGCTAATAGCAAACTTTTAGCCAATTTTTAATCTTCTTATGACAGTGTTCCTTTCCGATGAAATGAGATATACTGTAGCTTTTAATCTGGAGATACTTTTGGATCAGAAAGATGCCTCAAAAAAAAAAAAAAAGAAAGAAAGAAAGAAAGAAGAGAAAAGAAAAAAAAAGAAGCCTGAAAACTTGTTTAGCTATATTTATAATTCTCCATATATCTATGTTATTAACAGGTAATGTATGTAGTAGATAGAGAACTGGCCCCAGAATCAGGGAAGACTTGGAGTGAGTCCCACTTCTGATAAATACTGGCTCTGTGATCTTGGGAAAGTAATTTTGCTTCAGTGCTGGTAGACAATTCTTTAAGCCTATCAATTACAGAGTAGGTTCTCACATGAATTGGCAGAGGGAGTTTCCTAACTGAGAGTTTCCTACACCAGAAATATCGAACTCAGCCTAACTAGATTAAAATATAATTGGGAAATGTTTAACAAAATGAATAAAAATAAAATGTGACAGAGATGGTGTTAATTTGGGGCAGCTAGGTAGCACAGAGGATAGAGTGTCAAGTCTGGAGTCAGGAGGCCTGAATTCAAATCCAGCCTCAGACACTTACTAGCTGCATGACCCGGATCAAGTTCTTTAACCCTGATTGCCTCAGTTTCCTCATTTATAAAATGAGTGGGAGAAGGAAACGGCAAACCACTTCAGCATCTTTGCCAATAAAATTCCAACTTCAGTCCCAAAGAGTAGGACACAACTGAAGAATGACTGAACAACAACAGATGTTAATTTGTGGTTTTCTAAATCAATATGTTACCTGCAGGGTTCTGGGTTGTTTTTTTGTTTTGTTTTGTTTTGTTTTTGTTTTTAGTTTGACTCCACTGCCTTACACCAGTGAAATCTCAGGCTGGATCAAAACAAATCTTTGTTATTAAAAAAAGGTCTTGGAGGTATCATCTTGTATGATTTCAGAGAAAAAAATGTGTTTATGTACCAAAACTATGTCACAAATATTAGACCTCAATCTATTTTATTTAATTATGGAGGGATGGTGTGATCTAATGGAAAGGACATAGTTTTTGAAATCAAGAGCCAAATCAGTGTCTTTATTCTAACACTTACTAGGTATGGAGATAATAATTTGTGCTCACTTTATTTTATGGGGTTATTATGAGGAAACTATTTCACAAGCCTATATGAATATGAATTATTATTTGTTTTACTTTTTGACAAAATATTAAACTTTTAGATTTCTTTATGTAAATATATTTCAAGGATGGGCAGAGTCAAGATGGTGGAATACAAGTAGCTACCCAGCTCAATTCTCCCACATTCCCCTCCAAACCACTTTAAAATAACTCCTCAAATCAAATCTTGGGCTCGCAAAGCCAACAACAGGTCTAAGTAAGATATTTTTCCAGCCTAAAACAACTTAGGAGGTCAGCAGGAGAGGTCTGTAACAACAGGGTGGGAACACCAGCAGCAACTCCAGCAGTGGGCCTTGGAGGTGGCTGCAGCAGCATCAGCAGCTTTAAGAGCTCTCAGCCTAGAGATGACAGTAAGGGGGTCGGACAACTGGTCAGAAAGAGATTATAGGGGACCCTTTGCTGGCACTGGGTGCAACTGGCACTGGTTGGTAACTCTATTGCCTATATGCAGTTCCAAGTCATAATTCCAGGGTAGAGAGGAGGATGTGTGGTCAGTCATAAGGGAACAGGAGCCCTGGTCACAGTTCCAGAGCTGAGAAGAGTACTAGTACTTGCAGCTGCAGAGGAACAGGAGTCCTTCTTGGATAAAGAGCAGAGGGCAGACCAGGAGAGCAGTAAGCACACCCTCTCTCCAGATCACATCAGCTTGGAAGTATTGAAAACTTGCAGACCCCAGAACTAGTTATGAAAACAGCAGCACAAAAAAGTCTGAAGCTTGAGACAGTGCCTCCCTAACTCTAGATGAGCAGAGCCCAGTTTTACCGTAAAGTTCAAAATCAAGAAGTAGGCTAGAAAAATGAGCAAACAACAACAACAAAAAAAAAGAACTTGACCAAAAAAGGCTACTATGGTGGCAGGAAGAGTAAGACATGAACTCAGAAGAAGACAACAATGTGGAAACAGCTACAAACAAAGCCTCAGAGAAAAATGCTAATTGGGCCCAAGTCTGACAAGAATTCCTAGAAGAGTTAAAGTAAGAGATAAGAGTGGTAGAGGAAAAATTGGGGAAAGAAATGAGATTCATGCAAGGAAATTATGAAAAAAAATTATTAGCTCGGTAAAAGAGGCACAACAATATTGAAGAAAAGAACTCCTAAAAAAGCAGAATTGGCCAAATGGAAAAAGAGGTACAAAATCTCACTGAAGAAAAGAATGCCTTAAAAATTAGAACTGGGCAATCAGTAGGTAATGACTCCATGAGACATCAATAAATAATAAAAGAAAGTCAAAGGATGAAAAAATAGAAGAAAATGTTAAATATCTCAGCTGAAAAAGAACTGATCCGAAAAATAGATCAAAGAGAGATAATTTAAGAATTATTGGACTATCAGAGAATAATTATTTTAAAAAGGCCTATACATCATATTTCTAGAAATTATAAAGGAAAACTGCCAAGATATCTTATTTCCAGATGGTAAAATAAAAATTGAAAGAAGCCGTTGATCATATCCTAAAAGAGATCCCAAAATGAGAATTCCTAGGAATATTATAACCAAATTCCAGAGCTCCAAAGTCAAAGAGAAAATACTTCAAGCAGCCAGAAAGAAACCATTCAAATATCATGGAGCCACAGTTGGCATGGCTTCCACATTAAAGGAGTAGAGGAGCTGAGATTATGACCAAGAACAACCTACCCAGCAAAACTGAGTATAATTCTTCAGGGGGAAAATGGATGTTTAATGAAATAGAAGACTTTTAAGCATTCCTAATGAAAAGACTAGAGCTGAATAGAAATTCTGACATTCAAACAGAAGACTCAAGAAAAGCAGGAAAAGGTAAACATGAAAAAGTAATCATAAGGGACTCAATAAAGTAAACTGTTGACATTCCTATATGGGAAGATGATACATGTTACTTCTAACAACTTTATCATTATTAGTGCAGTTAGAAGTCTACATGGATGGGCATGGATGTGAGTCAATTATATTGGGATGATCTTAAAAAAATGAAGGGCTGAGAAAGAGGGATGCCTTTGGAGAGGTAGAATGGGAAAAATTTTCTTACATAATAAGAGAAGCATAAGGAAGAATTTTTATAGTGGAGGGGAAAATGGAGGGAGTAGGCAATGCATGAACCTCACTCTCATTGAAACTGTTCAAAGAGGGAAGTATATATATGTATATGCTCAATTTAATATAGAAATCTAATTTGCCCAATAGCGAATTAGGAGGGGAAGAGGACAAGAGATTGGGGAGGGAAAGCAGTAGTCAGAAGCAAAACAGACTTTTGTGGAGGGATAGGATAAACAGAAGAAACTAGAATGCAGGGAAATACACAGTAAGCATAATTGTGAATGTGAATGGGATAAGCTCACCCATAAAATGGAAGCAGATAACAGAGTGGAAACTTAGAAACCCAAATCCAACAATATGTTGTTTCCAAGAGACACACTTGAAATGGAAAGACACACACAGAGTTAAAATAGAAGGCTGTAGCAGACTCTATTAAGCTTCAGCTGAAGTAAAAAGAGGCAAGGCTAGCAATCGTGATTTCAGACAAAGCAAGAGGGAAAACAGATATAATTAAAAGAGTTAAACAGGGAAACTACAAAATTTACTAATAGGTCTCCTAAACATTTTTTATAGCAAGTTTCTTTGATTAAAGGCCTCATTTCTCAAATGTGTAGGGAACTGAGCAAAATTTATAAAAAATAAGAGCCATTTCCCAGCTGAAAAATGGTCAAAGGGTATGAACAGGCAGTTTTCAGAAGAAGAAATCAAAGCTATCTATAGTCATATAAAAATGCTCTAAATCACTATTGTTTAGAGAAATGCAAATGAAAACAGCTCTGAGGTACCACCTCACATTTGTTAGAAATGGCAAGTGCTGGAGGGGATGAGGGAAATTAAGTAGACTAATAAACTGTTGGTGGAGTTGTGAATTGATCCAAACATTCTGGAGAACAATTTAGAACTATGCCATACCCTTTGACATAGCACTACTATAGAAACAGCAGAAATAGCACTACTAGGTCTTACCCAAAGTGATCAAAGAAAAAGGAAAAGAACTTATAAGTACAAAAATATTTATAGTAGCTCTTTTTGTTCTGGCAAAGAATTGGAAATTGAGCAGATGCTCATCAATTGGGGAATGGCTAAACAAGTTGTGACATGTGCTTGGGATGGAATAGTATTGTGCTATAAGGAATGATGAGGTAAAATATCTCATTGGAAAAACAACCAACCTGGAAAATAGATCCAGCACAGATAATTTTTAAATGACTGGACTACCTGAAAGCCATGATCAAAAAAAGATCTTAGACATCATTTTTCAAGAAATTATCAAGAAAAACTGCCTTGATATTCTAGAACCAGAGGGTAAAATAGAAATTGAAAGACTCCACTAACTACCTCTTGAAAGAGATCCCAAAATGAAAACTCCCAGGAATATTTTAGCCAATTCCAGAGTTGTCAGGTCAAGGACCAGGCTGCAAGCAGCCAGAAAGAAGCAATTCAAATATGGTGGAGCCACAGTCAGTATAACCCAAGATTTAACAGCTTCTACGGTAAGGAATCGGTGGGCTTAGAATATGATATTCTGGAGGGCAAAAGAGCTAGGATTACAACCAAGAATTACCCACCCAGCTAAACTGAGTATAATCCTTCAGGGGGAAAAATATTCAATGAGATAGAGGACTTTCAAGCATTCTTAATGAAAAGACCAGAGTTGAATAGAAAATTTGACTTTCAAATACAAGACATAAAAAGGTAAATAGGAAAGAGAAATAATAAAGGATTTAATAAGGTTAAACTGTTTACATTCTCTCATGGGAAGATGATGTTTGTAACTCATAAGACCTTTCTCATTATTAGGGTAGTTAGAAGGAGTGTATGTACTCAGAGGGCACAGGTATGAGTTGAATATAAAGGAATGATATCTAAAAAAAAAAATTAAGGGGAGAGAGAGGAATGTGTTGGGAGAAAGAAACAGAGAGGTAGAATGGGGTAAATTATCTCACATAAAAGAGGCAAGTAAAGCTTTTACAGTGGAGGGGAAGAGAGGGGAACTGAGGGGAGTGAGTAAACCTTACTCTCAGCAGAATTGGCTCAAAGAGGGAATAACATATAAAAAATGATGAGGGGATGGTTTCAGAAGAAAACATGGCAACACTTGCATGAACTGATGCAAAGTGAAGTGAGAAGAATCAAGAGATTACTGTGCACAGCAACAGCAATGTTATAATGATGATCAACTATGAAAGACTTGGTACTCTGATCAATTCAATGATCCAAGACATTTCCAAAGGACTCATGGTGAAAAAATGCTACCCACCTTCAGAGAGAGAACTACTGGACTCTGAGTGCAAATTAAAGTATGCAACTTTTTTGCTTTTATTTATTTTTTTTGCAAAATGGCTAATATGGAAATGTATTTTGCTTGATTTTACATGTATAACTTTTATCATTTGCTTGCCTTCTCAGTGGGTGGGGGAGGAGTGGGAGGGAGAGAATGAATTTGGAACTCAAAATTTAAAAAGAAAAAATGTTTAAAATAATTCATAAATTTATTTTTAAAAAATAAATATAGCTCAAGGCAATAATGGTAATAATAACAGCTAGCATTTATATAGTGCCTTAAGGTTTGCAAATATTATCTCATTTTATCCTCACAACTAACCTGCAAGGTACCCTGCTATTATTACCCCCAATTTGTAGGTGAAGAAACTGAGACAGAATGACTTGCCCAGGGTCACACAGTTAGTATGTCTCTGAGACCACATTTGAACTCAGGTCTTCCTGAATGCTATTTCATTTTTATCCTCACAATAACCCTGGGAGGTAAGTGCTATTATTATTTCTGTTTTGCAGATGGGGAAACTGAGGCCAAGGCAGTTAACTACTTTGCCCAGGCTCACACAGTAACTGTCTGAAGCTGGATTTGAATTTAGGTTTTTCTAAATTCAGATCCAGCACTGCACCACCTAGCTGCCTCTAATCATGCCATAGTCATATGATATTCTGGGGAGGCTACAGACATTAACACTTTCAAGTATAGAGAGTATTTACACTAGATTGTACCCATGGTGGAGAGCTAGACTCTGGCAAATCTGTGAAAAGATGATGTAGGGGAAGCTATCCAGGAGAGGGAAAGGGTCTAACCTGCACGCTCTGTCTAGGATGAGGCCTTGCAGCAGCATAATATGATACTGAGCTGAAGGGGACAAGCCCTGGGGTGGGGCAATAAAGAGAGCTTAGTACAGAGTATAAATCCTTGGGAATTCCTTAGAGGGGAGGAAACCATGGGTGGTCTGCCTTAGTAACAGGATCATTCCTCTGGCAAGAGTATACAAGAAGATTTCCTCCTGTGTTTTTCAGAGTACTATGGGAACCTGCCACGGAAGGCATGGGCTTCAGAGAAGATTCTGAAGCCTGTAGGCTTCAACTGAACAAACATGAAGGGGGTACAGCAGAGATTCAAGGTCAGATAAAGAGCCATGAAGTCTTAGAAACTGGAGGTGGATGCATGTGGTGCCGAAAGGACAGTTCTCCCCTCCCTTGCACCCTGTTGGAGGACATGCTTTTCTTCCATCATCAAGTCCTAGAATCTGGCTGGCTAAAGTCCCCTATTAGTTTTTGTCACTGCCACTCTTTGGTTTCTTCGATTCCACACAACAATAGCAGACTGTAGGAGGGGAAAGACTTTTCCTTTCCCCGTAGAAACATCCTATAACCACGCTTTTCCTTAAGGCTTTACTGCTATAGATTCAATGGAACAACAATGAGTATAAGGTGTGGCAATAAATCAAAGAGAAAATGTGCAAGGTTATTACCCAAAGGATGAATCTTAGCTCTATTTACCAAAGGGACATGGACCTTAGCCTTAGTTTCCTCTGTGTTCCTGGGTAACTTTATTCTGCCATTTCTCGTCCTCAGATAATGCTTCTTTACTTGGTGTTCATTCTATCTGGTGAATTTACTTTGGTTCAAACTTCTGGAATTTGCTGCTGCAACCCTGTAATCTGGGTGTGGGAAAGCTAGGGCTGTGGTACTTAATGAAGACTTGGAAGAAACCTGTATGGCTATCTAGTCCAACCTCTACTAGAAAAAGGAACTTCTGAGAAGTGGTCATCCAGCCTTAGCCTGAAGACCTCCACTGAAGGGAAGTTTCCTCCAGAAACAGCCCATTCAATTTTTGGACAGCTCCAATTATTTGAAATTTTTACTTAAATCCAGCCTAAACTTGCCTCCTTTTAACTTGTACCCATTGTCTCATTTTTGCCCTCTGGTGCCAAACAGAAACAAATCTGATTACTCTTCCAGTTTTTCAAGTACACCTTCTGCTTCTCCAGGCTAAACCCTAATGGGCAGGCTTTTTCTTCACTCCTCCAACATTTGACATGGGCTCAAGGCCCATCATCATTCTCCTCTCACCCACCTTATCAATGTCCTTCCTATAACATGGTGCCTTCTCGAAAAAATATTCCAAATGTGATCTGACCAAGGACAGTAAACAGGACTATACTAACCTCCTTATTCCTGGAGGCTATCAAATAAGATAATATTTGAAAAACTGCTTAGCACAGTGTCTGGTATAGAGTATGAGCTTTATAAAAACTTATTTTCTTCCCTTTCCCTTCTGCCCCTCCCCACCCCACGCCCAATATTATATTAGCTTTTCTGGTTCTCACATTATAATGTTGTCTCATATTCACTTACAGTCTACTAAAACCCACAGATCTTTTCCAGGTAAATTGCCACCTAATCATATGTCTTTCATCCTGTACTTGTAAAGTGATGCCTTGAGCCTGAGTGTGATTTTACATTTATCCCTATTGAAATTCATCTTATTAGATTCAGTTCAATTTTCTAGTCTGTCTAGAATTTTTGTGCCTCCATATAGAAACGTTTGTTCTAGTCACCTTTTATTTTATTCTATGAACAACATGTATGAACTATTTATTCTATGAACAACAAAATAAAACAACAATAAAATGACCACTGCATGCTTAATCACAAGATCTGTGAACGTGGCAAATGGTGAATTGAGAGAGGGGAGTTATCAGGGTGGTACTCATGAACAAAGTACAGGAAACATTTCATATTTTGAGGAACATCTCATCTCATCTCCTAGATTAATTTCAGCCCCAGATAGCAAAAGATACAAATGCTCTTCTAGCCACTGTATAGGCTTGGGAGTCAGGGAGAGAAAGTGGGAACATCTAAGCTTTTGTAAAATGAGTGCTCTCTGGTGACCAGAATGATACTGCACCCTTTCCCCAAGTCTGGCCTGCACATGGACCAGAAAGAAACTGACAAATCTGAGCCTGTGGCTCAGTAGAGGTCCACCTAGTGGATAATTCAGATTGCATAATTAAATACAATGGCATGCTATCTTTTTGTGTGTTAAAGATAGGAGCACTGAAGCCCCTAACCCTAAGGCCCTCAGGTCCCCAAAATGTGCTTGCTCTGTTTTCCCTTAAGTTTTATTACCTTTAGCTTTGCTTACTTAAAAAATACACATACAGATGTTGTATTTTCCCCATCCAGGGATACTTCTAAAAATATGTAGTTGTATGGATAGGGCACTGGCCCTGGAGTAAAGAGGACCTGAATTCAAATCTGGCCTCAGACACTTACTAGCTAGCTGTGTGACCCTGGACAAGTCACTTAACCCCCTTTGCCTCCAAAATAAAAAAAACATTTTAAAAATAGAGTTGTAGTAAATATATATATATACATGTATGTGTATATATACATATATATGCATACACACACACACACCACATACACACACATATATATATATATATGTGTGTGTGTGTGTATGTATATGGTTCTGATGCTCGACAGTTCTTCTAAAGGAGCAGACAGAGAGAAGCTGGGTTGCACACTTGCCTAGAGAGACATCAGCATATCCACAAGACCTGTATAGGGAACCATGAGCACCTAAGCAATGATGTCATATGGAGATGCAGAGAGCCTTAATGAGAGAGGGAAGAAAGGAATTATGAGCCTTAATGAGAAAATGTGGTAAAAGATATGAAGATATTTAGCCTTATTTGGACCTATATTATCCTTAAAGAAGAAAAAAAATGTTTTGCAAAGCAGGGAATTATATATGCTGAGTAACAAACCAGTTCTGTTCCATTTCTAGGAACTTGAGTTGTGTGAACTATATAAATCCAGAGGAAAGGTGGAAACCACTAGAAAGAAAGCTTCTTGACAATGTCAAGAAAAGGCAGGAGGGTATTCCTGACTAATGAAGGGCCTGTAATGTGTGTGTGTGTGTGGGGGGGGTTAGTCAAGTTAAATACAATCTGTCCTATATCTGATGTCTTCTCAGCCTAAATACTTTCAGGGGAATTTAGAGATTCTAGAGTCATATATTCACATATCCAGTAGAGACTGTAGTGGTTGGGCACAGCAAGACAGAGACTATTATTGAAAGAGGCTCCCAAGATGAGCCTGGTCTGTTGGGTCAAGATCTATCACCCAATTGACACATGGCTTATAAACATTTCCACTACATGTTTTTGGAGAAGTATAGGTAGTTTCTCCTCAAGTACAGTGCTGTACTGTGTTGTATTATGTCAAGATCTCACTAAAGCCAAATATATGTAGAAGAGACTGATACTCACAAGTCTCATGCCCACTGGTATCACTGAGATTGTAAAAGCCAGTCTTTCCCCACAGTGTGAGCACTGCTAACAAGAGGTGAATACTTTCAAAGTCATGAAAACCCTATAGCCCTCTCTTCTTCTCTTTTCCTTTAATTCCCTTTTGAGCATCACCATCCTTGGTTAGTAACCCGCAAGCCTTAAAAATATCTGTGCAACCTTGGGTGAGTAAATAAACTTCTTTGAGGATCTAGGTTCTTCATCTAAAATTTTAGGGATTGGAATCAATAATCTCTAAGGTCTTGTCCAGCTTTACTCTGTGTACATGTTAATGAATAAACATGAGGAAAGAGAACAAAAAAATGATGGAGAAATGTCAACAAATCAAATTCTAGATCCTATTTTTAGATATGTGAATGTCTAAATCATTCATCTACTCATTTATTGATACCACAAATATTTATCAAGAAGTAATTATGCTACAATGTGATACAAATACAGAGATGTTCAAAGGCAGACTGGAAGAAAAGTAAAGGCAAAGATATTTGGACTTCATGACTTTAAATAGTTGATCTTGTCAGGAAAGGGGAAAAAAAGAAAGGTAGTTTTTACAATTTAGGTGATATCATTTACACAGTCAAGTATAGCCACAGGCATGCCAAAGCAGTGCCTTCCCTAGCATATCAGGTAGATCCAATCTCTATTCTGTTGTTTTTTTTTTTAATGTATGGTAGGGTTGCTACTCTCTCTGAATTATAGGTACCCTTTTAACTTCCCTTTTGTAGTCTTCAAAAATAGCTTGAAGTAATTTTCATAAAACATGGCCCAGCTGTCCCAGGAGAAATCAGGAAAAGGCGAGACAAATTAAAAGGGGGGTGAAAGCACTTTTTTGAATTCCCAAAAACTCAGCGGAATGTGCCGTTGTGAGTGAAAGGCACAACAACTGTAAATTCACAAATGAATTAACCTAAAGGAGAAGACAGACACTCACTACAGTAGTCAAAGAGAGAATCCTCTGAAGAGGATAGAGGTTTATATAGGCTAGGGCCAACCAAAGATCTGGAATTGAGAAGGAGAGGTCACATCTGGAAATGAGGTTCTGATGAGGTTCCATGGCACAGCTCTTAAGACAGTTGGTAACTGGAGAGGAGGTAACTAGTACCATCTGCTGGCAAAGGGCTGAACAGTAGGGAGCAAAGAAAGTGAAGGACAACTGTGGTGAAAATGATCCTCGGTGCAGGCCAAGAAGGACTGCAACTTTGGAGAACAGAGTAGAAGCTACTCTCCTAACAGGAAAACCACCACCACCACATAGCACAGGACACTATGGCCTTCCTCATTCCTGGGGCCTACCTGGGGTAATACCTGGCGCCAAAGTGGGTAGAGTGCTAGGCCTGGAGTCAGGAGGACCTGAATTCAAATCTTGCCTCAGACACTTGCTAGTTTTGTAACCCTGATCAAGTCACTTAACCTCAGCCTGCCTCAGTTTCCTCAGCTGTAAAATGTACCTACCTTGCATGGTTGTTGTAAGGATCAAATGAGATATTGGTAAAAAAATTTTAAAGTGGTGCTATATAAACGTTTATTCCTTTCCCTTCTCCTCTAGTGACTGCAAAGGTTACTAAGGGTGACCTATGACGGAAGAAGGTTGTGGCTTGAGATTATCTGTGGGCTCAGATTCTAGTCCTTTCTGTATCTTTTATGTGTAAATAAAACTCTTCTGTGTTTTGAAGCCTTGTAAGCCTGAAAGCTTGTAAGGGAAGCTGGTGGCTACTCTTGAAGGTAGAACCAGATAGAAAAGTTCTTTGATTAAGGACAATAAGCCAAATAAATGAGAAATACTCAAGGCATATGTAGGGAAGAGGGGATATCTGACAGAGGAGTTATATTTTGGGGGGCTTCTGGCAGACATACAATTAAAGAATGTAACTTTAGAAATCATTCAGTACAACTCCTTTATTTTACAGAAGAAAGAAAAGCCTAAAGAGGTACAATGACTTGCCATAGGTCACACAGCTAATTAGTGATACAGCCAAGACCTGAACCCTGATCTCCCAGTCCAGCTTTTTTCATAGAAAGAAATTTTAAAGATTCCTTCCTTCCTACCTTTCTCCCTTGGCAACTGGGGTTAAGTGACTTGCCCAGGGTTACAAAGCTAGTAAGTATCTGAGGTCAGGTTGGATTTTTTAAATTTCTAATTATTTATTTAATTCTAATGCCAAATAAATTATTCCATCTGAGTTTTAGGTTATAATTCTATTTCCATGTCATAATTACAGCATAACAAGAGAAGTAGTAGTAGTATCCACTTCATAGTATTGTTGTGAATAAAATCTTTACAAGCCTTAAAGCATTATGGAAACAATGTCACATTACACACACACACACACACACACACACACACACACACACACATACAATGTCATGTGTATGTATACATATATATATGAGTAATACTGTAGGTAGATAGATAGATAGATAGATAGATAGATAGATAGATAGATAGATAGATATTTATAAGGTTTACAAAGCACTTTTCTGACAACCATCCTGTGAGGTGGGTAGTATGAATATTATTATCCTCTTTTTACAGATGGGGAAACAGGATCAGAGTTCAGAGACTTGCCCAAGGTCATACAGCTAGTAGAAAAGCTAGGCCTTGAAGTGGAGGTTTAAAAAATTCCAAATTAAGACCTCTTTCCATTTTTATCCCTGATGGATTACATAGTTTTCCATAGAACCATATAACTTAGGACTGGGAAGGCCTCTTACGTTTAGGAACCAGAGGCCCAGAACAGGAAAGTCACTTGCTATTATCACCGAGTTAGTAAGTGGACCAGGATTCAAACCCAGGTCCTTTGACTTAAAATCTAATGAATATTCCATATTTTTTCTATTTGTAAATGTAGATAGCATCAAATGTATAAGACATCCACAACAGAGTATTGTGAGGTTAAATTAGACATTAAAAATATGTTCTTAAAAATAGTATTTTATTTTTTCTAATTACATGTAAGGCAAATTTTAACCTTCATTTAAAAATTTTGAATTCCAAATTTTTCTCTCCTTCCTTATCTCACCTTCCCACTCCCTAAGACAATAAGCAATTTGACATAGGTTATATATGTGTAATCATATAAAACATATTGAAAATATATTCTTGCAACTCCTGAAATTTGTTTGTCTACCTACCTTTAAAAAACTAACAAACAACAAAAAAACCTGAATATCTTAAAAAAACAAACCAACCCTTTTTACTGTTCTCTTTTCCAAAGAGATTCACAGATTATTTGTTGTTGTTTTGTCATTTTTTGTCAGTCATGTCAACTCTTTGTTGATCCCATTTGGAGTTTTCCTGGCAAAGATACTAGAGTGGTTTGCCCAGGGTCACACAGCTAGTAAGTATCTGAGGCCAGATTTGATCTCAGGTTTTCCTGACTCTAGGGCCAAGTGCTCTGTCCACTGCGCCATCTCACTGCCCTCAAAGAGTACAGAAGAAATAAAAGCCTATGTCCTTGACTGGAACCAAGTAGTTGGTTTACAAGGCTGCTTCAAAGCATTTTGTGCATACACACACACACACACACACACACACACACACACACACACAGATTTGCCCATTGCCAGGATTCAAAATATGCTTCATAAAAGGGATTGTTATCACATGTTTATTAAAAGCTTTGACCTTCCTGGAAGAAAGACATTTTTCAACGATGATGTCTTCCTAATTAAACAACTTATATTAGCTCACTGTAAATGATACAATCTTCAGCCATTAAAAATTATCTCTTAGGCTACAATGTATGGGCAAGACTATACCTGCACAAGGTACACCCCTTGGTATAATGTTGGGAACTCTCCCAAGTTGTATTATAGTTTTAGGAGTTTTTTTTTTCTGTTTCTGCATTAATGAATAACTTCTAAGCTACCAGATCTTTGGGAGAAATGATTTTAAGCCATCCATCCACATTCACTCACATTTAACTTTTAATTCAATGTCAATTTGGCTGTCAGAAATTAATCCCCACCATCCTTAAAATTCACATGGAATGAACCTTTTTTCACCTCTTTAGAGTTCTTTTTCTAAGGGAAACTCGTGAGAGACTAAATGATTTGAGGGATGGGGAAATGTTGTCTAGAGCATAAGGGTCAAACTTGGCAGCCCACTGCCTGCCAAACTTCAAAGAGTTGTTCTTCAGTTGTGTCTGATTCGTTGTGACCCCATTGGGGTTTTCTTGGCAAAGATACTGGAGTGGTTTGTCATTTCCTTCTCCAGTTCCTTTTACAGATGAGGAAACTGAGATGAACAGGGTTAAGTGACTTGCCCAGGATCACACAGCTAGTGAGTGTCTGAAACTGGATTTGAACTCCTGAAGATGAGTCTTCCTGATTCCAAGTCCTGTGCTCTCTCCACTGCTCCACTTAGCCATGCTTCCTAAGAGGCCCAAACCAAATTAAACAGTAAATGGAAAATGTTTATCAAAATCAGGAAAAATACATTACAACATAGATAATGTTAATTTGCGTTTTTTTAACCAATATGCAGCTTGCCAGTCTCTGTTTCTATTTGTTTAACATCATTGTTCTAGATGACCACACACTACAAGTCAGGAGTCAATCTAAAAGCCAAATCAAGGCAAAAACCTCATTAATTGATGATTAGAGTCCTCGCGATAGATATTACCTGATTAAGCCAGAATGAACACTTTGTAGCCATACTGAGGCAGCAAGGTTCAGTGGAAAGGGCACTGACTCTGGAGTCAAAGGATGTGGGTTCAAATCTCCAATGCTTCCTATGTATGTGACCTTGGGTAAGTCACCTAACTTCTCCTGGTCCTATAACAGACTGAAACACACTTTGTAAAACAAAAGGATTGGACTAAATAGTGTCTAAATTCTCTTCTGTCTTTAGGTACATAGATTCTCTGGTATTAAAATAGAGATAGGGACTGACCTGTGTAGGGAACTGCATGAGGAGGAAGAATGCAGGTTAACCCCTTCTCTGCAGCTTGGATACTTAGAGAGTTTGCTAAAGCTGTGGACTCAGATGCAAGTCCTTTTGGGATATTTTACTATGCAAATAAAACTATTCCATTTTGAAGCCTTGAAAGTCTGAGTGCTTATAAGGGAAGCTGGTGGCTTAAGGTTACCAGATACTGAAGTTCTGAGGCTGCACTTGAATGAGGAAGGAAATGAGCCAGGTATGTGAGAGGTCCCGAAAGTACACCCAGGCCCTTCAAGTCAACTTGAACTGAGTCTGAAGTGACTTGCTTAGGATCACACAGCCAATGTATATTAAAGGTAGCACTTGAATTCAGGGCTTCCTGGATGGTTCCTTATCCACTGGGAGTGTTGCCTCTCTCCTGTAGTGAAAGGAACAGGAAATTTGGGTCCTGCTGCTTGTCTAAGTATCTGCTCTTATCTATAAGAACATGGAGGGGGATATTCCAATCATGTTTTACTTCAGAGAAATTTCATGTAAATTAATGCTTTGCCTCAGATTAAAACACCCTTGATGACAAACATAGAATAGTTCAAGGGTAACAAAGGAAATTTAAATGAAGTTTGTCATTTTTTTGAGAGAGAGAGAGAGAGATTAAAGATTAAATGTGTTGTTTGTTCAAGTCTTATTCTCTATGTTCTCAACCTTATGGTCTGTAACTCAAGTCAAAGATGAACTTAGCATTTTGCTAATCATTGTGAGGGGTACAAAAGAAATAGAAGGAAGATACAATTCCTCCCTTTGAGAATCCACAAAGCTCCCATGCCTGAATTACAGCAATAGCTCCCTAATTAACCTCTCTGTTTCTAGTCTTTCCCCTCTCCAGTTAATCTTGGATAATACAGAATAATCTTGCTGAAATACTGCTTTCATCCCTTGATTCTCATATTTAATAGCTTTCCACTGCTTCAGAATAAACTTCTAACTCCTCTGAGTGGCTTTCAAGACTCTCCATAATCTGTCCTCACTCTATCAAGTTTAACTAACTCCTGTGGGAACCCTCCCATGGGAACCCTCCATTCTAGCCAGACCAGTCCTTGTCCTTTTCTATAATCATACTCAAATCATATACAACATTGTACCTTTTGGCTCATACTCTGACTTTCAACCTGGAATGTCATCCCTCTTGCCTTCCCCTTCCAAGTTCTACCCATCCTTCAAAATCCAAGTTCATCTCTTCCTTGAAGCCTTCCTCAACCACTCTACCTCATGCTGACCTTTCTTTTCTCTTAGCACTCTTTGCTTTCTCTATTCTAGCCAATTCAAATACAGCTAGCCTCTGTCAGCTTTTGCTTGAAAAAACTCCTGTGAAGGGGAACCTGCCTCAGACTACTGACCTCTCTGGCTTCCTTTAAGTCCCAACTTAAATTCTGCCTTCTACAGGAAGGTTTCTCCAACCCCTCTTACCTTTACTGCCTTCCCTCTGTCAATTATTTCCTATTTATCCTGTATATAACTTACTTTTCTATATTTGTTTGCTTGTTATCTCCCCTATTAGATTGTAAGCTCCTTGAAGGCAGGGACTATCTTTTTGTATCCCCATCACTTAGGACACTACCTGGCACATAGTAGGTACTTAATAAATGGTTATTGATTGATTGGTTGAAGCCCCATCGGGACTTGGAGTTAGGAAGAAGTGATCAAATCCCTCTTCAGATACTTACTAGTTGCTGTGTGGCCCTGGACAAATCACACATCTTCTCACAGTCTCAGTTCCTCAACTATAAAATGAATCAGTCAGACTAGGTAGCCTCTATGGTTGCCAATAGCTTTAAATCTATAATCGCACAACCCTTGTTCACATTCAAAGAACTCTAATTGTTTGGAAGTTTTTTTCTCACAGCAATCTTAAATTTGACTCTTTGAATCTTCCGTCCATTCTTCCTACTTTCATCTTCTGGCCACATGGATGCCATTCATATACTTAAAAACATTGATCATGGACCCTACACCACGACAACTCTTCTATTCTTCATTGATCATATATCCCACCTCCCCCCAGATTCATCAACTGATACCACATGATCTTAAGGTTCTTTACCAACTTCATTAACCTCTAGCTTGTCTTCAGTTTATGTGGACAGACAATGGCAGAGAACAATGTTATTATTGTTTTTCTGGTCTTGGCCTTTAAGTCTCTCTGAACAAAGCCCCAAATAGCATTTGCTCTTTTTGGCTACCATATCACATTGTTGATTCACATTGAACAGATTATACTAATCTTTGAGGGCTAGCTAATGTAGTGTATGACAGGGGAATGGAATGGAAGGGAATAAGCATTTATTAAGTGACTACTTTGTTCCAGGTGCTTTATAAATTTTAACTCCTTTGCTCTTCATGACAATGTGAGAGATAGGTGCTATTATTATCCCCATTTTACAGTTGAGGAAACTGAGGCAGACAGAAGTTAAGCGACTTGCTAGTACGTGTCTGAGGCTAGATTTGAACTCAGGTCTTTCTGACCACTCCCAGTACTCTATCTGTCATGCCACCTAGATTCTTGTTATCTAGGGTTGAAGCTAATATAACACAATTTTTATCAGGATAAACATGAAGTCTTACATTTAGGGGAAAAAAATCACCTTGCCATATACAATATTAGGGAGATAAATCTAGACAGCAGTACATCTTCAAAAAAACAAAAACCAAAACAAAACAAAAAACTGTGAGGGTTTTAGTGGATTACAGACTTAATATAAATCAATAGGCATTCAAATATTTATCAGTGATAGTAATGAAATATAAGGAGAGCCTACCTGATTATTTCACTCTGCATTAGTTTGTATAAGTCTTCCCATACTTCTATAAATTCTTCCTATTCATCCTTTCTTAGGGTATAGTAATTTTCCATTGTATTCACATGCCACAATTTGTTTAGGCGTTCAGGGGGTGTGCTGGTAAATGTTTAAGTCTCTGAGGGGAAAAAATGTACTGCAGGACACATTTTAAAATTAATTTGTATTATTAACATTTTCTTAAGTCTAGACAATTAAAACAACAAATCAAGCTCTGATTTTTAGCATTTGCTAATTTTCAAGGTATAAATATTCCTACTGAAAATTTAACAATCAGCTCTTAAGAGGAAGTTTAAGCCAGCTCCAGAACACCGCTACCCATTCTCCAGTCTATACCTATTTTGTTTCCAGTTCTTTGCTTCCTGCTATTATTTTTAAGTTTAAAAATACTTATTGGGCACATACAGTGGGGGAATAGAAATAAGGATAACTTAATCCCTACCCTCAAAAGATATTATAGTCTTTTAAGAACACACACACACACACACACACACAGACACACACTGGGGGGCAGGTAGGTGGCCCAGTGGTTAGAGCACCGGCCCTGAAGTCAGGAGTATCTGAGTTCAAATCTGGTCTCAGAGCAAACACTTGACACGTACTAGCTGTGTGACCCTGGGCAAGTCACTTAACCCCAACTGCCTTAAAAAAAAAGAAAAAGAAAAAAAAGAACACACACACAACAAAACAAAACTATGTAACATTATAAAACACATATACAAGGTTGTTACATTATTTGATAGTGGTATATATAAGAAGTATATAGGAGGTTAGAGGACACAAAAGATTAAGTTTCAGCCATCTTCAATTCTCGAAACTAAAAGCTTTGAAGGACCATGAAAAATGAGATTAGCTAAATGGGCAAGGGGCTTGGAAGTTAAACTGAGGAGGGTTGGGCATGACTTTTGGGCCTTGTCTCAGACCAAGGCAGACTTCACAGTAGGAAAGGGGAGAGAAGTCTGGACAAATATTTCAGGCTCTGGTTTTTCTTTCTGTGGGTGTTAGGGATATTTATTTTTTGACTGGGAGGGAAGGTAGATGAAAATAGCATCATGTTGTAATGGAAAGATTGCAGGTCTTGAAGTTGAAAGATCTGGTTTGAGTTCTGGTCATGTCCTGTCACTTCCTATGCCTCGATTTCCTTGTCTATAAAATAAGGACAACAGTTTTTAGTACAATCTATCCTATAATGTTGTGATGAGGAAAAACTCTTTACAAATGATAGCCCTGATCCTAGCTCCTACCTATGAGTGTCAAAAGAGGTAATACATAGAACGTGCTTTGCAAGCATTAAAGCACTATATAAATATCCATTATTACTACTAAATTGGAAGACGGGACTGGGTAATTCCCAGAGTACCTTCTCATTCCTCCCATCCTCTCCTCTCATCCTCTCGGGTGAGGCTCCTCCCTGACTACAGCCCCCCCCCCCCATTGCAATTAATTGAGTCCCACACCTGCAAGTTTACGTTTGACAGAGGAAGGAGGATCTGAGGAAACATAGTGGGAGGAGGAGGGAGATGGGAGGGGATAGGGAAGAGACAGATTGCAAAGAGTGGAGGAAAGGAGGAGGAGGGAAACAAGGAAAGAGAGGAGGAGAGAGAAGAGGAAGGGAGGGCCCACTGAGTCCCTACAGGACACAACATGGCGGTGGCATCCCGGACTGCCCACTTCTCCCAGGGCGGGCAATAGCAGACAGAGAAGCAACCGCAACTGCGCTGGGGCAGTGAGCCGGCCCCGGCCCCGCCCTGGCCAGGTAAGCAGCCTGTCGCTTGCCCCGCCCTTCTGGTCAGATTGCAGCATCTCCCCTCTCCCCATGTTGTCTCCCCCTACCCCAAACCCCACAACACTCCTCTTTGAGACCCAACTCAGAGCCCTCGCCCTCTCCCTCTGCTCAGTCCGCATTGCAATTGTTTTCGGCTAAATGCACCATGCAGCTGCGCCCCCCTACACTCCCACCCCACTTGGTGCCAAGACCCTCTATCCCCAAGGCTCTGAGCCATCCCCAGACACATCGGCTTGGTTAGCCCTTCCTTGAACGTCCAGGTACTACGGCCACCTGCCTCTCCACATGGAGGGTTCTCAGTTCTCAAAATAAAGCAGCAGCTTGCCTCTCTACCGCAGGTAACCCCCATAGTCTGGGTATCTGTCCCTTTAACAAGGCCTCCAGTGTGGGTGTGGGTCAAGATTGTGTGTCCATCTGTATTTGTGTAGGGAGGGTGTAGTGAGGTGGGTCCCAAGTACCTTTGGAATTATCTTGTCCCACTTCCTATTTTAAAGATTATTAAAAACAAAAACAAGCAAACAAAAAACTCAGAGGCCCACTGTGCCTTTGGTGGGGAAGTCAATGTTTTACCAAATGATGTGATTTCTTGAGACCCTGGATATGTGTTCATGTTCCTCCCAGTCCTTTGGGTAGCCCAGGATTCTTGGGAAAGTGGGATGGGATGGAAAGAGGCAAAGTGAGGGCAAAACCAGAGGTGTGCAGATATGGGTGGGGGCTTGTCTGATACAGATAAGTAAAATTTTGGATGCGTGGAGGGGGGTGTGTGTGGGAATTTGTGGACCTATCTTTGTTTGTGAACTTTGTAATTATTTTAAAAGGATGTGCTACAAGAGGACAGCTAAGTAAGTTATGTTTGGAAACTTGAACCAGACCACTGGGGTGCTCTTTATTTACGGGCTATGCCTTCGCAGATCCAGGTAGACAACAACCTGAGTAGATGGGAAGAGTACAAGGAGGGATGGTTTTTGATCCTTATAGAAATCCACAATAAAAAAAAATCATTTATTCATTATTTTATTTCATTCATCATTATTTATCATTTATGTATTATATTATTAATCATTTGTTTATCATTTATTGTTTTCTTTATTATTTATTTATAATTTTTGAAAACCACAAATTTTTAATGCTAGAAGGCATCTCCAGAGAACTGGGTCCCCATGGGAAAGTCTGAGACCAGAGGGACAGACTTTATGAGATTTGAAATGTGAAAAGATTCCTTCTACCAGGCTGAAAAATGTAGAAAGGAAACCCAATGCAGAAAATACTTCCTTCTGGTCAGTGGGTATAAAACAAGGAATCCTACTCAAAAGAAAATAATCATGATGATGAGGATGATGATGATGATGATGATAACTAAGGTTTATATAGCATTTTAAAGTTTTTATATATGTTATCTTATTTGATACTCACAAGCTGTGTGAGGTAGTGGCTGTTTTATGTCATTTAACCTCCTTAGGTTTGAGTTTTACAGATGAAGAACATGAGATCTAGAGAACAAAATAAAGTATCTGAGAAGAGATGCACACCCATAATTTCCTAATTCCAAGTTGATTTCTAGCTATATTGGAAAATTACCTGATGATGGTGATAGCCTTTACTTTAAGATTTACAAAACACTTTACAAATATAATCTCATTTTTGTCCTCACAACAACCCTGGGAGGTAAGTGCTATTATTATTTCTGTTTTACTGATGAGGAAACTGAGGCCATGGCAGTTAACTGCCTTGCCCAGGGTCACAGAGTAAGTGTCTGGGGCTGGATTTGAATTCAGGTCTTCCTAAATCCAGGTCCAGCACTCTATCCACTACACCACCTAGCTGCCAGAGCCCTAAGACTATGGAAAATGAAGCTGCGTTAAGTACTATTGGGTAGAAATGGGATTCACTCCTGAGGCTAAGAATGGGGCAGGTATGGGGGCAGCTAGATAGCGCAGTGGATAGAGCACTTACCCTGGATTCAGGAGGACCTGAGTTCAAATCCAGCCTCAGACACATAATATTTACTAGCTGTGTGACTCTGGGCAAGTCACTTAACCCCAACGGCCTCACCAAAAAGCAAAAAAAAAAAAATGGGGCAGGTATTTCTAATATCTGAATGGTTTCTAATATCTGGTAGTTGCAGTTCTGGGAACTATGCCTGGTACCCTAAGAGTTAAGAAAAGTTCCTAAGCAAGATCCAAGTTCCGTGTCAGTGTGGTACAGCGGTATAGAGTGCCAGGCCCTAGAGCAAAGGAAAACTTATTTTCCTAAGTTCAAATCTGGCCTCAGACACTTATTATCTGAGTGATCCTGAGCAAGTCTCTTACCCCTATTTGCCTCAGTTTCTTCATCTGCAAAATGAACTGAAGGAAATAGCAAACTATCTAGTATCTTTACCAAGAAAACCTCAAATGGAATGAAGAAGAGTTGGTCCCGACTGAAAAATGATTGAATGGCAACTTTGCACCTTTAAAAATCCATTCACAGCCATAATCTATTAATTTCCAAAGCTGTAGCTAATGGTTGGACAGCTAGGTGACACAGTGCATAGAGTGCTGGCTTGGAGTCAGAAAAATCTGAGTTCAAATCTGGCCTTAGACACTTACTAGCTGTGTGTAACCCTGGGCAAGTCACTTACTCTTATTTGCCTTAGTTTCCTCACCTGTAAAATGAGCTGGAGAAGGAAATGGCAAAGCACTCCAGTATCTTTGCCAAGAAAAACCCAAATAGGGTCACAAAGAGTTAGATGAGACTGAAATGACTGAACAACAGCTATCAGTCACGAAGAAGGTGTCAAATCAACTCCATGTCTTCATCTCTTTTGCTGGTATATAACATGGTACTTACTATGACACATTCTAGTCTATAAAGAGCTAGTATTTCCTAGATAATCTTGACCCTCATAGAAACCAAATAGGATTATTTCCATTCTAAAAACAAACACTGAGATCAACAGAGGGACTGCCTCAATTCATACCGTGAATTATTGGATCATAGATTTCAAGCTAAGGAAGCCCAACTTCCTCATTTTGCAAATAAAGAAACAAAGAGAGGTCAAATAATTTATCCAGCATCATACAACCACTAAGTATCTGAGGTGAGATCTGAACCCAGATCTTCCTTTCTTCAAGAGTAGGACCCTATCCACTATATGATACTACCTCTCTCATTAAAACTTTGGTTGAAGCTTTGTCAGGGATACCCAGTGAGGGTGCATAGATTCCTATGTCTGCCTTTTATTGAATAACTTGGCATCAAGCTGGAAGGGACATGAGAAACCATTTTGTTCAACCTCTTTATATTTGAATGAGGCTATTGAGACCCAGAAAGACTGACTCCCTAATGGTAACACTTAGTAGCAATGTCTTTATCACTAGAAAGTGCCACAATGTTTATGCTTTTTTTTCCTTTTTGCTTTGGACATGATGTTCATCAGAACAAGAAATAGTAGCAGGAAAAGGAATTGATGGGAAGGAGTGGGAATGTGATATAAGGGAAAGAGCCTTGGTTCTGGAGTCAGAAGGTAATAGGATCATAGATTTAGAGCAAGATAGGACCTTAGAGGTCCTTGAATCCAATTATTTTAAAAAATAATTTGTTACTGATGTTTTCTGTTTCTTATGTCACCATAGTATCCCAAGTATCTCTCCCTTTTTCCCTCCCCAAAAGCCATCCCATATGAACAAATAGTGGATTTTTTTAAGAGAAGAAAAAAGAATTTGCATAATTGATTGTGACATTGAAAAAGTCTGAAAGCATGTGTAATATATAACACCTCCCACCTCCATGAAGGGGTAGGTTGGGGTGATCTTCTCATATCTCTTCTTTCGAGTCCTGCTTGATCTTTATAATTTTGTTAGATTTACTTCTGATTTTTTTGGTATGTAGTTGGGTTTTTTCCCCATTTACATTGTTGCAATTAATGTGTATATGCTTTCTTGGCTCAGTTTACTTCATTCTATACCAGTTCATAGAGATCTTTTCATACTTCTCTGTATTCATCATACATTTAATTCCTTATGACACAGTAATATTCCATTATATTCACATACCAAAATTTGCTTAGCCATTCCCCAATCAATGGGTATCTACTTTGTTTTCAATTCTTAGCTATCACAAAAAGTGTTGCTATAAATATTTTGGAATATATTGGGTTTTTTTTTTGTTTTGATGGCTTTTTTGGGATATAAGCTCTTGAAGAAAGTCTCTGGTTCAAACAGCACGGACATTTTAATCGTCTTATTTAATAATTCTGAATTGCTTTCCAAAATGGTTGTGCTATTTCACAGCTCTGCCAATGATGTATTAGTGTAACTATTGTCCCATAACCTCCCTAACACTGACTTTTGCCATTAAAAATTTTTTTCTTGCCAATTTTCAGGAAGTGAGGTAACCAACCCATTTATTTTTATAGATAATGAAACTATTTCTCACAAAGGTTAAGTGACTTTAGTAAGGTTACAAAGCTAGTATCTGAGGTGGGATCTAAACCCAGGTCTCCCTGATTTCAAGCCCAGCCCTCTATCTATTGTGCTAATATGTAGAGTCAAAGGACTGGGATTTAAATTCCACTTCTACCTGTGTGGCCTTGAGAAAGTCACTTAACTTCCCTAGACCTCCATTTCTTCATCTGCAAAATTAGGGGCTTGGAATCAATGACCCTTGATGGTCATTGAGGTCCCATCCAGCTCTAAATCTATAAAGCCTAGGACAACCTATATTCAAATTCCCTTCCTGATACTTATTACTCTGTAACCCTGGGTCATTTAATCTCTCTGGGTCTGAATTTCTGCATCTTTAAAATTAAGCATTTGGATGACTTTTGAGATTATTTCCAGCTTTATCTAGATCAGTGATCTTTGTAAAAAGTGCCCTTTGGCACTTCTTGGGCCTACCAACATGGTGATTATTTAATAGCTTAAAAAGAATTTATTCATTACAGTCAATGCTTTGAGATTTATAGTTCTAAACTTCATGGCCTACTATTCCCTGGGATATCTTTCATTCTGAAAATTTCAAAGTCCTTCATTTGCTCTTTTTGTTCAACCCCTGTGAAGCAGGTGAAGAGGATGAGTCCTACCTTTTCATAATTGAAAACTAGAGTTAAAAATTCAGCCAAGAACCTGAAAACAGATGTAAGGAAGTGACCCTTGACGGAAGGGAATTGTAAACACATCTGAGAAAAGCAAGTAAGACTGGTTGGTCAAGTAGCATGCTTTTTTTTTTTCATTGACACTCCCTGATTTGGAGAATGGGAGGAAACTTCCTGTATCTCTTCACCAATGTGTCTGCTTTTTGAAAAAGGATGCCTAGAAGCACAGGAGAAGTGGGAAGTGCCTGCTCATAAGTAGAATGTTTAACGTGAGGAAATATCAGTGTGTGGGAAGTAGAGCAAGCCTATCTGTCTATTAGCCTACAAATTGTGTTATTTACTACAAACTCTCTCCTTGGCTCTGTATTTTCTACAGGGCCAGTAAGAAGATGGAAAGGAATACATATGTGTTTACAAGGGTAGAATTACCTTAATACCTTAAGTAGTTCAGTGGAAAGCCTGCTGGCCCCATTTCAAGACTCCTGCTTGCCTCACTTTTTATTGGGAGGACAAGAATTATGTTGCCATCATCTGGAAAGGTGCATCTCGGCTCCAGCGTCATCTGTGAACTCCAAATTCCATTTCATGGAACAGGCTCAGCAAGGTCTACAGCTTCTTGCACAAGCTGCTCTGCAGATGGCAGCCATTGAAGCAACTTTTGTAGCAGAGAGGGAAGAAGCTGAGAAGACTGCTGCTCTGGCCCAGACCATGCAGGCCAACCTGAATCAAGCCATCTTCCATACTCAGAGGACCCTAGAGCTCATCAGCTCTCTGCTCACAGAACCCCAGATGTCTGCTGTGTTTCAGTCCCTTGGAAGAAGAGCCCACGGAGGCTCAGCCTTCCCCACCCACTCCAGGCTCTGGTGGAGCCTCAGAGATGGCAGGTAGACCCTCGGTGTTGGCAGCAAACCTTCTGAATGTCTAAGGAGACCTTCTATTACATTTGTGACCAGCTGACGCCACACCTTCAACGTGAAGCCACCCCAAGCTTTCTCTCTCAGTGCCCAGCAAGGTAGCCATTGGCTGTACCGTTTGGCCTCTCCAGTGCCTCTTCGATGTGCTGCTGAACTTTTTGGAGTGGGGAGATCTACTGTTGGACGTGCCTTCCATGAGGTGGTGGATGCTATTTGCATGGGCTTTCGACACCTCCAGGAAAACCAACCTGATCTTGAAAAGGTCATGGAGATGTTCTGGGCCAGGCATAGTTTCCCAGTGTGTGCTGGGGCCATTGGTAGCACCCATATTGAGGTGTGCTGCCCCAAGGAACAGGAAAGACTACTGGAGCCAGCACCAATATTTTTCAGTTATTCTTCAAGCCATGGCCGATCCCAGACTCTGGTTCACCCAAATGTTTATTGGTTGCCCAGGTTCCAGCCATGATTCCCACATGTTGGAAGCGAGCTGGCTCTTTCAAAAAGGGAGACATGGGCACTCTCTTCCTATCCATCTGTAAAGAAATTGGAGGCCAAACCACTGGACCTGTTCCAGTTGGTGATGAAGCCTACCCTCTTTGAGAGTGGCTGATGGTCCCATGCCACCACCCTGCCATCCATGAGGAGCTGTGTTTCAGTGAGAGGCTATCCACTGCCCAAGGGTCAATTGACCAGACCTTTAGGCAGCTGAGAGGATGGTAGCAGTGTCTCTTAGCCACGGCGCCTTGTTGGGCTGAGTGCATTGGGGAGGTTGTAATTGGTTGCTGCTTGCTATACAATCAGTGTATTGACCAAGGAGAGGTCTTCTACCATGAGTGGGACAGTGGCCTCCATCCTCAATACTGCATTGAGCAGACCCAGAATGCAGAGTGCCCTGCAAATGATGAGGCACAAAGGAAAATGGGGCAGCAGGTGCATCAGGCCAGCATTCTACATTTAGCCCTGGAGGCCCAGCAATACAGAAAGTGAAATCTTCCCTGCCCTGTCCTTTTTTTCTTCTTTCTCTAGCACCTCTTAATAAATCTATGCTATTAATATTTACAATATTGTCGGTGAATCACATTTCCCTCTCCTCCTTTTTTTTATGCTTTTTGGTGAGGCAGTGGGGTTAAGTGACTTGCCTAGGGTCACACAGCTAGTAAGTGTCAAATGCCTGAGGCCAGATTTGAACTCAGGTCCTCCTGACTCCAAAGCTTGAGCTCTATCCACTGCACCACCTAACTGCCCCTCCCCTCTCCCTTTTTTTTGAGCATCTAGGACTAGCTGATGGAAAGCAGCTGCATATTAAGCATAAAAGAAGGAAGTATGTATTGTTCAATGTATTATTGACAGGGCTTGTAAAAAAAATTGGATTGAGGGAATAGATATATAGTTTATAAGAATGTGAATGTCATAATATTCTAACAATCAATTCATAGTGGTGGGCTTGGTGCTTATAACTATAACTGGTTTTACCCTAAGCTTCCTAACAACCTCACTTTTTGTCTGCTGGACAAGAATTTTGTTGTCTAGGAAGTTATACACCTCTATACAAATGTTTTATTTTATAAATATGTGTGTGCATGTGGGTATATACATATATGTATATGTATATGTGTATGTATGCATACAGATAGGTGTATATATAAATGAAAATATATGTGTACATATATACACACATACATACATACGTACATATGTATGTTTATGTTTACCAGACCTGTGATTTTATTGGTACTGAAAAATCCCATTGAGAAAACTCCCTCTGCTAGCAGCTCAGCACCATTACCTGGGGCACTGAGAGGTTCAGTGACTTACCAGGGCCACACAGCCAGCATATGCTAGAGGTGGACTTGAAACCAAGTGTTCCTGACCCCTAGGCCAGCATTCTATCCACTATCATGTGCTTTTCTGTATGTGTATGTTTATATTGCATGTGAGATATCCATACCTATAATATATCATATCATATATATGTGTATCATATATTTACATATATTCTTCTATGTGTACATGTGTATTGTGTATATACATGTATAGAGGAATCCATATAAATATGTGTGTATACACACACATGTATATATACGCATATTTGTGTATGAGACTCTGACCTACTCAGTTCAAATACCACCTGAAACCTCCATATACATAAACACACACACATATAGAGGAATATATATGTGTGTGTGTGTGTGTGTATATATATATATGTATGTATGTGTACACACACACACACACACATATATCTGTATAGACACATATTTGTCTATGAGGCTCTGACCTACTCAGTTCCAATACCACCTAAAATTTCCGTACACATAAACACACATGTACATATAGAGGAATAGATATGTGTGTGTTTACATATATATACATACATCCACATATATGTATATATCTGTCTAGGCACACATTTGTGTATGAGGTTTTGACCTACTCAGTTCAAACACACCTGAAACCTCCAGCATTTCACTACAAAAATACCCCTTCTCTTAGGATTCCTCTTTCTCCTTGCTCTCCTCTCACTTTATAAAACACTACACCTTTTAAGGCTAAGGACTGGACCCTAGATTTCATAGGTGTTGGGACTTCCCAATGTGGCGTGTCTCCTCTAGTCTTAGAGAATTTCTTGGAGCTCTACGAGGTTGTGACCCACCCAGGGCTACACAGCCAGTATGTGTCGGTGGTGGGTGTTGAGTCTAGGTCTTCCTGAGGTCAAAGATCCTTTACTCTACTTCTCTATGTACGTTTTACCTACAATTAGGTAGAATACTTTTTAACAGGGAGTAGAGTACAATGCCTAGCAGACAGTAGGCTTTTAATGTCTATTGGATTTGAGGGAGATGATCTATAGAGATTGCATATTTTCAAGGATATTAAAATTATTGAGGGTGAGGAGCTAGGGGGAGGTGAGGAGGGCCAACAAGTGAGAAGGGTCACTACCCAGCATTCCCATGACTATGAGGGAATGGTACACTGAGGAATATGTGGAGTCCCAACAGGGATTCAGTTGTTATCTGTTTGGAGTCCCACAAACACTAATGAGGCAAACTTGGGGTGTGGGAATGTCTGTGGGAGAATCAGCATGAGCAAATATACAGAAGTGGGAAAGAAGCATGGTATATATGGGTCACAGTAGAGAAATGAGTCTTAACAGGAGCGGGAAGTTCACTTTTGAGAGATCAGTTTGGAGCTGCAGCTTTCAACATTCTAGCATAAGTAGAAAATTGCTACTAGCTGGAATTCTAGGACATGTAGTTTTGAGGGCTCCTCTTCTCTCATCCTCCCTCCCCTTCTTTAAGTTCTTCCACACCCCTCCTTCAGCCCACCTTTCCTATCTTCCTCTTCCTCCCCCCAGGGTGAAGGTTGGGCAATTAGCCAACTTTCCCAGAAAGCTACAGTGGTCAAAATAACCCAGGAGTGAAAGACAAATGGACTGGATTTCTGCAGGACAGTTTCTGGCACGTAGTAGGCATCTTTGGTTCCCACCTGGCTATACTCCTTTGAATTTCTCTATCATTCCCTGGCACCAGGTAAGTTTCTCCCTTCTCCCACTCCTCTTTTAGCTTCCTTTTGTGGGGAGTCTTTCTCCATTAGACTGTAAGCCTCTTGAGGCCTTTTCTTTGTATCTCCAGCTCTTAACACAGTGGCACATAGCAGGAACTTAATCAATATTCATTAACTCGTAAGTACTTGTTTGATTGATTTTGTGTCTTTCAAGAAGTCACTAGATTCTCATTTCCTCGATGTTCTTTTAAAATGTTATTTTATACAGCTAGGTGAAGCCACAGTGTATAGAGTGCTCGGCCTGGAGTCAGGAAGACTGATTTACTGGACATTTGCTAATTCTGACCCTGGACAAGTTACTTAACCTGTTTGTCTCAGTTTCCTCATCTGTAAAATGGGGATAAAAGCAGCACCTACCTCTTAAGAGTTATTGTGAGGATCAAATGAGATAATATTTGTAAAGTGCTTAGCACAATGCCTGGCACTGTATAAATGTTGGGCATAGAGATATGTCCTCTGGCGCTTTGGATAAGTACTAGATGAGGAAATGAGATCTGACCTGCGACTCACACTGTGACCTTGGATAAAGAGCTTCACTTTCCTGGATGTCACTTTCCTTTCCTCTAAAATTAGATGATGTCAAAGGGCCTTTGCAATTCTGAAATGAAATATTTTCCAGTATATAAAAAACCTGGATCTTTACATATTCCCGTGTACACAGTAGGCCTTTTAGGGTTTACAGAAAGAGAGCAGATTTAACACTCTAAATCTTAGGATGTAGAGAGAGAAGAGGTCTTAGAGGTAATCTAGTTCAATTTCTTCATTTTACAAATCAGGAAACTGAGGCACAGAGAACTGACATAACTTGCACAAGGTCAGAGGAGCAGTTAATAATAGAACTGGGATTTTAACTCAGGTCTTCCATTCTTGTCGCTCCACTACCTGCCCAAAGGTTAGAAGAGAAACAAGGCATTTAAATGATGCCCAGAAACTGTGCCATCTCCTGGAGAGAAATCTGCCTGGGAAAAGCAAAGAGGAAGCACATTCATAGATCACAGATATATAGCCTCAATGGGAACTTAGGGGTCATTTAAATCTAACTACATTGTTTTACAGGAGAAAATTGAGGCCCAGGGAGATTAAGTGATTTGTCCAAAGTTATCATTGGAGGTGGAATTTAAACCAAGGCCCTTTACCTCCAGAGTCAGTGCTTTTCCCACTGTTTCTTATTGTTGAGTCATTTCACGTATGTCTGACTCTTTGTGACCCCATTTGGGATTTTCTTGCCAAAGATACTGGAGTGGTTTGCCATTTTCTTCTCCAGCTCATTTCACAGATGAGGAATCTGAGGCAGACAAGGTTAAGTGATTTGCTGAGAGTCACATAGCTAGTAAGTGTTTGAGGACAGATTTGAAGATGAGTCTTTGTGACTTCAGGTCTGACAGTCTATCCACTGTACTACCTAGCTTCCCCTTTCCACTCTACCATGCTTCTAAGGGCTAAGGGGTTAGGGCAATTCTGCGGCATCTTGGAAAGAAGAGGCTTTGCCCAAAGATTGGTCAGGAGTTTGGTGAAAGATAAGTGGTCTTCACGGGCAGTCGAAGAAATTTGGTCTTATCCACTGATATGGTTTGATATGAGGAGGACAGTATAGAAATAATTCAATGCCCAACTTCTATGAAACTTCACTTTGTGCTTTCCGATTGAGCATTTCCCTTTCTGTCTTCATCTTCCATTGATACTCACAGCTCCTAGATAGTTCCCATTTCTAAAATGGAGACAGGGATTGTTGGGGTAAGTGATGATGGTGATGATGATGATGATGGTGTGTGAGAGAGAGAGAGAAGAGAGAGAGAGAGAGAGAGAGAGAGAGAGAGAGAGAGAGAGAGAGAGAGAGAGAGAGATATTTATGACCTTAAGTCTCATAAAGAATTGAAAAAAGAGGTAAGTCATTTTTAAGTGGATAAAATTAATGTATAATTAATTACTGTAACAGCCACAATGTATAAACAGATCCTTTAACTTTCTCCCTTGACTTCTAGGCAGCTCCTTCTGTTCTATCACTTTCCATTTCTTGGGAATCAAGAATGGATGTAAAGATGGGAATAAGGATGAGCTGATGAATTTCAGTTATGAAGCCAGTGGCATCTTTAGGGACCCTCATGCTATTATGAAGGACATGATAGGATCAATGACTTAGAACTGAAAGGGACTTTTGAAGCCACTGAATCAAACTCTTTCATTTTATTTTGTCTTTACAGATGAGGAAACTGAGGGTCAGTGAGGATAAGTGACTTGCCTAGGGTCACATGGCTAGTAAATATCCTAGGTAGGGTTTGAACTCAGGTTCCAAGGCCAGCATTCTGTCCGCTGCTCATCCTAGTTGCCAAAGCATAGGCAACACTACCATTTTCCCCATCCCTTTCACTTTTTAGCTAAGTGGTACAGTGGATAGAGCATTGGGCCTAGAGTCAGGAAGACTGATCTTCGTGAGTTCAAATCCTCCTTACTACCTATGTGACTCTGGGGAAGTCATTTAACTCTGTTTGCCTGAGTTTCTTCACCTGTAAAATGAGCAGAAGGGGCAGCTAGGTGGCACAGTGGATAGAGTTTTGGCCTTGGAGTCAGGAGGACCTGAGTTCAAATCCAATCTCAGACACATAACACTTACTAGCTGTATGACTCTGGGCAAGTCACTTAACCCCGATTACCTCACCAAAAAAGAAAAAAAAAAGAGCTGGAGAAGGAAATAGAAAACCATTCCAATGTCTTTCCAAGAAAACCCCAAATGGGATCATGAAGAGTTGGACATGACTGAAAAACTACCAAGCCACTACAAAAAAGAACAAGGAGTGATCTTTCTGGCCTTTTGGTGAAAGCTTGGCAATCCAAATTTACCATAATCCAAAGCCTCAGATCTGATAGATCTTAGAGATGCTCTGGTACAATTCTCTCATTTTTCAGATAAGGCATGTGAATCCCAGAGAGGGATAGGGCAAGTGACTTGCCCAACGTGATATAGATTCACTCCACATCTATTGCTTGTTGGAAAGTGTAGGTTGTTTTAAAAATGCTGTCCAGCTTGGTGGGGTATAGGGAGAGTCGGAAGACACGTTTAGTATGGTACCTCTTTGTGATGACATCACCTGACTCAAGCTTCTCTAGTGCCTACTTACTCATGTCTGTTGTTGTTCAGTCGTGTTCAGTTCTTCATGACTTCATTTGGGGTCTCCTTGGCAAAGATACTGGAGTGGTTTGCCATTTCTTTCTCCAGCTCATTTTACAGATGAGGAAACCAAGGCAGATAGAGTTAAGTGACTTACCCAGGGTCACACAGCTAGTAAGTGTCTGAGGTTGGATTTGAAGATGAGTCTTCCTGACTCCAGACCCAGGGTTCTATCCACTGGGCCACCTAGCTGCCCTACTCATCCCAGAGCTCCTATCCAACAGAGGCTTTCTCCACTTTTGTCTCCTGGGCTGAAGCAGATCCAAACACAAAGAAACATTGAAAAAATTCCCCCTAGCAATCCCTTATTTCATAGCCACAAACCCTTTTGCTTTCACAGCCTTAGCCTTGGTCCCCATGTCCTCTAACCCCCTGTTCTGCTGTTCCCCAAAGCTTTTCCACTGACTTTCTCCTGAAAGAAAGGTTTTTTTTTTCTTGTAAGGTAACCAACTTGAAAGAACACAACAAAACAAAACAGTTCCTGCAGAAAAAAAGGTCGCTTCTGCCAAACTCCTTGGGATGCCAGAGATGCCCAAGGCTGGAGGACGGGGAGAAAGCCTGAGGTCTGCAGTCTTATTCCTGACCCAGGCGGCCAATGGAAGACCTCAGTAGGGCTACCCCCTCGTGGATATCATCTGCAACATCTTGCAAGATAGCCACCACTTCTTGGCGCTGGGCAGAACTGTCTCGGGCCACCTGCACCAGAGCTGCCATGTGCACGTTGTGCTGGTCCAGGTGGCGCTGCAGTTGAGCCGCTGACTCCCGTGCCAGCTGACTGGCAAGGCGGCGATTCTCTGCCATTTCGGAGACAATCATGGCAGCTGCTGTCTGGTGCCGCCTGAAGTTTCGAGCCCTTGGTGGAAACTGGCGGACCCGGCCAGACAGTCCCCCGAAAGGGGTGGTTGTCACTGCTGGTGCTGGTGGGGTTGGTGGTGGTGCTGTCTCCCTTTGGGATAGATTTTGGCTCAGCTTCCTCTGGAAACCTAGAGAAGTTTAAAAAAAGAAAAAGGAAAAAAATATATAGTTCTCATCTCCCTGCCTCCCATCCATTCTCATCTCATTCTGGTACCACCTTTTTAGAAAATAGTCAAATAGGATTGGAGATAGGTAGATGGCACAGTGGACAAAGAAGACAGTAAGTCAGGAAGGCCCGAGTTAAAATCCAGGCTTGAATGCTTACTAGCTATGTGACCCGGGGCAACTCACTTAACTTCTTTCTTCCTTAGTTTCCTTAACTGTAAAATGGTGATAATAACAGCAACACTTCCCAGCAACTACTTTCCTTCCTATCACTAGTTATCATGATCACAGTAAAGAGGCATCATGCTATAATGGAAAGAGGGGAAGGGCATGAGTACTTATATAGAGCCTGCTGTGTGCCGGGTTCTAATGCTTTACGGTTATTATCTCATTTGATCCTCACAACAACCCTGGGAGGTAGATAATATTATTATCCCCATTTTACAGATGAGGAAACTGAGGCAAACAAAGGTTAAGTGACTTGCCAAGGGTCACACAGCTAGTAAGTGTCTGAGGCTAGATTTGAATTGAGGTCTTTCTGACTCCTAACCTGGTGTTCTATCCATTGCACCACCCAGCCACTTAAAATGAGAGGATTTTGTGATCCTAATCCTCTAGTCATATTTACTCAAAAAAGAAAAAAAACCCACCCCACCAAAACTCTAGAGTTATATCTCAGAATTATATAATGCTAGTGTTGGAAGGGACTTTGAAGACTTTGAGGTCTTAATAGGTGAAAGCACTTGCCTATAGTCATATGGGGAGTAAAGGGCCGAATCTGGATTGACCCAAGTCATTTTTCTGCCAATCTCAGTGCCCCTTTCATCTCATGGCTCTGCCTCCTTCGTTGGGAGCCTTGTGCCCCTCTGACCACCCTCACCCTCAGGGGCTGCAGTATACCTGACCGCTGACTTACCTGTCCCAGTCTGATGGCTGGTCTCTCTACGGTCCTTTCCTCCCTCGGCCCTAGCTTGGCTGTCTGGGTTTAAATCACTGGGCAGCTTTTCCACCTCCACCTTACACAGAAGCTCTGCCTGTGGCCGGCGTTGCTGCTGCATCTGCTGTTGCTGCTGCTGTTTGTGGGGTTGGGGGGGACACCCCTCCGTGGCTTCCTCCTGCTTACCCCTGTTCTCCCTACCTCCACCTTGCCATTTGGAATAATTCACATCAGGTCGCTGCTCTCGCTCCTGCTCTGAGGAGTGCTTGGGGCTGGCAGTGGTGACCTGGGTCTGCAGTACCCGATCCATTTCTTCATAAAAGGGGCACCCCTGAGGGGCTGTGCCTGAGTGCAAGACTGCCGCATGCGCCTTCTTGTATGCCACTTTCAGTGCCTTGAACTTGGTGCGGCATTGATGGGCATGTCGAACATAGCCTTGTTCCTGAAGGCGCCGGGCCACATCCTCATACACAGAAGTGTTACGGTGGACTGTCTTCAGGCGCCGCCGAATGGCTGGCTCCTCCATGATGGCCAGGAGGTGCCGGATCTCTGCTGGGGCCCAGTGGACCCCAGCTGGATCCTGCTGGAAAGACTGGGAGGGCCCACCTGGCTCTTGGCTGGGTGGCATGGGGGCTGAGGCCATTGGTGGCAAGCTTGAGGCAGTCCCCTCTTGACGCATAATTTTCCAGAATGGGCTTGAGGAAGGAGGCAAAATGATATAAGTTGGGTACTTTTCCTCCTCTTATGGCCACTCTGTGGTTACATAGAGGGAGTGGGGTACATGCTACTGCACTGGGTAGGGAGCAGGAGGAATTGGAGACCCCAGGTCCAACATGAACGACCCTGAACTTGAGCTTTGTCTTTTCCCCAACAAGAGTGTGGCATGGAAGCCTTGGGGTGTCTGCCACAGAACTAGAGGATGGATGATGTGGTCCCCGGGAAAAACTGCTGCTGTTGCTGCCTCTCCTTCTGTAGCTGCTGCTGGGCCTAAAAGGATGGTCCTCAGAGAGCAAGCGATGTTGTAACTGCCAGACAGAAGAAGAGCCCGATAATGTCCTGGGCTCCTGCTGCCTGCCGCTTGTCAGCTTCCTCCCTCTGAGGCTGGCCAGCCCTGAGACTCTGAGTGGATCCAAGGCCAGGCTGGAGTCCTTGGTGGAGGCCTGTAGTGGCTACCTTCAGCCACCACCCTCTAGGGTTAGGGAGAGATGGCTTCTAACTTGTTAGGCTCCAGGGATCCTAGCCGTAGTCCCCTGCCTCCTTAGGGGTCCCCCAGCTCAACCAGAGGAGGTGGCTTGGCCCTACCAACGAGCCTTCTCTCTTTAGATTGAGTGGGAAGGCGGCTCCAGGGCTGTGCAAATATCAGAGCTGCAGACAGCTTGTCTGCTTACTTACCTCCAGTTAAATATGGCTCCTTCACAGCTAACAGCTGAAGGGCCAGTAGGTCCAGCATGACTGGCTAGCCAATGAGGAAGCACGCCCAAAGCAGGGGGGAGATTGGGGGGAACCACGCACTCCAATAGACCCGGTTGCACTGTTTGCATCACAAACGAAACAAGAGTCTTTGTTGGAAAACCCCTTCGGCTGCAACTGAACAGACCGGTTCCCACAGTAAGTTTGCTGTAGTAGCTTACAGGGTCAGACTGGTTTCTGAGCTTAGAAAGTACCACCCACCGTTTTAAGCTCCAGTTTATTTCTCCTTGCTAAACAGAAGATTTATGTGATGAAGATCAGGACCAGCCTTTGGGAATATAAGGCTGGGGTGTGAGAGAGTGCTTCTGGGATCAAGGACTTATGCATAGGAAGAGGGGTAAGAAGAATATGACAGAATTAGGTGGGGAGGATTGCCACACAGTTCTGACTCCTCTCACCCTCTTCTAGCTCTGTTTTTCTGCCGGGCTACCACTGAACAAATAAAGAGCTATTCCAGGACCCTTGTGGTACTCCAAGAGGCCCTTTTCAAAGATACTCTCAGGCCGCAATAGTCCCTAAATGGGTCAGTGTTGCTTCTGTCCTCATACTAGGCCTACAAACAAATATCACAAGGCTTTTCCCAACATCATATCATGAGATCCAGGCCAGAATCCCACAAGGGAAGTTAAGAGCCTTCATTATAGAAGAGGAGAGCATAAGAGCTAAAGTTCCAGGCTGGTGATGAGGTTTCATAGCCCCAACCAGTGAACCGGGAGTCAGGTAGGGGTAAAAGAAAAGAATGCAGAACGATCAGATAAAGATTGGAGTGGGACATAAGGTCATCCTGGGAGCATTTAAGATGAGATTGGAAGGAAGACAACAAGCATATAAAAGATGTAAAAAACGTATAAATGTTGTCATAGCAAAGTGAGTGGAGCCACTACATTTGGGTTCTAACATCATAGTAATTAACATCAATAGTATTGAGGAAAAAGAAATAGCTTTTAAGAACACAGAGATGGAAAAAGTAATTGGATCAGATTAATTATATACCGAGAAGTTACATGCTGGAGATGACACAGTTTTGATGATGTTGAGGGACTGAGTCTTAAGGTATGTGAAAAAGGGGAAACTACCAAAGATGTGGAGGAAAAAAACTCAAACAATGTTCTTACCAAAAAACCCCAAAAAACACAGTGACTGAAAGTATATAAATTACTGACCCATGGCCTACTTTCCCATCTTTATAATTTTTTATGAAAATAATCTACACATGTGTACACTAGACATTTTTGATGAGGGTATTAGATAGAAATCTTACGAAAGCTTTTGCAAGTGATATTCCACAGAAGACCACTTCTTTTACCATCACACAATTGACTGAAAGATGTAGAGAATCCAAAGTACCACTGTTTTTTTTTTCCAGATTATAAAAAAGCATTTGATTCAGTAGAGCAAATTACTCCAGTAAGGCATCTCCCATTCATGTGTCAAAATTATATGAGATTCCTTCAAAGATATAACAGTAGAGATCCTTTTTTGATGATCCTTTACTTTTTGATATCAAATGAGGTATAAAACGAAGACATGCATGTTAGACAAAAATGTTCCTGACTGTCTTGAAGAAGATAGAATAGAGGGTCCTAGTCAAACAAGGAATCATTAAAGATATTGAGGGCCTCCAGCTGCTCCTATTGTGCTAATTAGATCAGGTCACAGGATATTGTAGGAGTTCCTAAATGAGAGCCACAGTCAGGTGTAGTACAGTGAAAAGGGTCAGGGATTTAGAGTGAGAAAACCTGGGTTTTAATTCTGGCTCTCCTGCATGTGACCTTGGGTAAATCACTTGACTTGTTTGGGCCACTCATATTTTAAATGAGTGTATTGGGCTAAATGATCTCTAAGGTCCCTTGAAACTCTAAGTCTATGAAAAGTATTTGGTCTAACTATCCACACAGAAAACACTAAAAGGACGAGAAATGCTTATTGTCCAAATGATTATTGGATGAACACTTTATAGAATTTGTTCATTATTGTACATGGACTGTGAGCTGCTCCCAGAAAAGAAGGAAGAAATTGTATTGGATTGCCTTTGGGGAATGATGAAGTTCTTTTTAATACCCCTAAGATTTTCCCTGAAGCAAGGGACCATCTTTTTAACACTAATTCTCCTCAGGTGATATTTTATGAATGTGAGTCAAGGAATACTACAGTCTTTGAAGAATTGAATTTGAGGACTACTTCAATAGAGAGGCACATGGTAGGACTGAGCAGACTACAACATACTAAAAAAAAAAAGAGCTGACATTTGCATATCAATTTAAAGTTTTCAAAGCACTTTATACGTGTTATCTCACATCCTCTCAATAACCCTGTCCCTGGGAGGTAGCTACTATTATTCTCCCCATTTTACAGCTGAGAAAACTGAGACAAATGGAAGCTAAGTGTCCTACTGGGGGTCACACAGCTAGTGTCTGAAGCAGGATTCCAGCTCAGGTCCTCCTGACTCCAAGTCCAGTAATCTATCTACTATACCATCTAGCTTCCTCAAATAAGAAATTAGTCAAGAAAAGTAACATAAAGGATATCATCAAAGAAATATCTGATTGAAAAAGATGGGTCAGTTAAAGAGAGAGTGAGGAATAGCCAGTGGGCCTCTTACTTGCCTCATTGGTGTCCTCTCCATGTTAACAGAATGTAAGAAGACCCTTAGAGTCTTGGGTGGATCCCCAGGCACAGACTTATAGGAGGATGTGGACAAGAATCACACAGGATGGGTGGGCATAGGACATAATCTGCTCTGGCAGATTCTTTGGAGTATGTGCATAGCAGTGTGTTAGGTACTAGAGATAGGAAATACAAGTGGAAAACAAGTGTTTCCCTCAAGGAGCTTCCATTCTTCTTACATGGGAGAGAGTGGAGGTCAGCTGACAGAGCTCAGTTACCACAATACTTTGGATTCGAGAGAGAGAGAGAGAGAGAGAGAGAGAGAGAGAGAGAGAGAGAGAGAGAGAGAGAGAGAGAGAGAGAGAGAGAGAGAACATTGCTATTATGAGCCCCATGTAATGGGGCTAGACAATGGGAGACCCATCCTCAAAGCATGGATGGTGTACTCTGCCTGTCACCACAAGGCTTGGTGACCTTGTTTCTGAAAGTGCCTGATGATATGAAATGACTCGGATGAAGAGACCTAGCTCTCCACTTCAGAGCACATGCAAGAATCACTGCTAATTATGGTAATTACAAGTTGAAGGGAAGGACTTTTCTCTCCCTTTCTTACTCTCTTCCTTTTCTCTTTTCCCTTCTCCCTCTTTTTCCTCCCTGCTTCCCTCTGTCTCTTCCCTTCCTTTCCCTCTTTCCCTTCCTCTCACTTTCTTCCCTTCCTCTCCCTTTTCCCTCCCTCTTTCCCTTTTCCCACTTCCTCTCCCTATTTCCCTCCCTCTCCCTCTTTTTCTTCTTTCCCCTCCCCATCCTTCTCCTTGTCCCCCTTTCTCTCCCTTCCCCTCTCTACCTTTTCCCTTCCTCTTCTCCTTCCTGTCTTTCCTCTCTTTCCCTCTTTCCCTCCCACTTTTTCTCTCCCTCTCTTTTTCCCTCTTCCCCCTCTCTCCCTCTCCCTCCTCCTGCCTGGTTACATTAAAATCAGGAGGCCAAGACCATTTTAAGCTTCTGGATGGGGAGAGAGCTAACACCGGCAGCACTTTCCCTACTCGCTGAAACCATGAGGACATGGGCCTGCTGTTGCTTGTGTTGCCTTAGGAGGAGTATGAAATAGATTAGGCTGTGACCCTGTGAGCTTCAAAAATTTAGAAGAGTGAGCTGTCAAAAGGTCCAGGGATGGGGACCGGTGCAGCTTGACCCAGCAGAGGCATGGGTTGAAAGTAGCCAAGAGGTGGTGACATTAGCTCATCCATTGGCTATGTATATGGGAATGACATCGGTCCATTGATTGGCTATGGTATTGCACTTACAAGTAAATTTGGTGAGTTAATGCTTTTGTAGCAACCACTTAAACTTTGACCCCACTCTCTCCAGGGAGTGAAGAACTATAAAGGAGAGTGCCTCTCTTCCTCTGCCCTGCCCAGTTCAGAGGAATGGTTTGTCCTTCTGTTCTTTATAAGTCTTCTCAGTAAATATGCCTTTGTGAAAGCTAATTGATCTTAATTGATTAAATGATACTGGAGTGCTAATCGCTGGAGGGTATCAATGGTATAAGGGAAATAGTAACTGTAATTGGTGGTTGATATTGGGGAGAACACACCAGAATGGGGGCTCCAGCTGATAGCATTAGAAAGACACTCTAAACCCCTCAAGTTGACCACTGAGAAGGAGATGCAGCTGACCTTGTTCTGGGAACTCGAGTTCCGGGAACCTAGTGTGCTCATGGAATTGGAACAGTATGTCCAGAGTTGTGCTGCACACATATTACAGGTAGTAAAGCCAAGGTACAAGGAGGTTAAACGTTTTATTGAAAACCACACTATCTTCACTTCCACAGCCACCACCTCTCCTATCAATACCATAATCAGGGGGTGGCAGCAATCATGTAGTGAAAAGAGCTGAGTTCAAATCTAGATTCTGATAGTTACTAGCTGTGTGACTACAAATAAATCACTTAACCTAGTTTCCTCATTTTTAAAATGGGGAGAATAATACTTGTACTTATTACAATTGTTGGAAGTATATTGTGAGATAATATATTTGTGAGTGCTTTTAAAGTCTAAAAAACATAAATGAAAGTTGCTATTAATATAAAGTATATAAAAGTGTTTTGGGGAGTATAAAGCACTACATGTGATCTTTACACATATATAGTCTGTTAATTCCTTAAGTATTTATTACTTTATAACATTGTAATATAACATTTGAAACAAGGGCTATTTCACCAGCCAACTAGATGCCCAGTTATTCTTTGATCATTTTGGAGGTCTCTTTCATTTTAAATGAACGGAGCTTGGCAGAAAGTAATAATAAATGGCTATTCATAAATGCCCCTTCCCTGCGTGATTCTTTCTGCTGCCATCTCAGAAAGACACAGGATGGACAAAAGCCAAGAAAATGTTCCATTTGAAGTCAGTGTCAGATCAAAGACTTTTTGTTTTTTGTTTTAGTGCCACATTAAAAAAAGCAGTTAAATACTTTGGAAAACAGATAAACATCAATGTTTAGTCCTCCAGGCTGGGTCTTGTAGTCCTTTATGTTGTAAATAGAAGCTGTTTGTTATTGTTTACTCATTTTGTTTTTTCAGTTAAGTCCTATTCTTTCTGACCCCATTTGGGGTTTTCTTGGCAAAGATACTGGGGTGGTTTGCCTTTTCCTTCTCCTGCTCTTTTTACAGATAAGGAAAGTGAGGCAAACAGGCTTGCCCAGGGTCACACAGCTATTATGTGTCTGAGGACACATTTGAACTCAGATTCTTCTGACTCCAGGCTTGGCACTCTATCCACTGCACTATCTGGCTGCCCCTTACTAGGTGCTAGGCACTGAGCTCCCTGCTGGAGATATACTTACAAAAGCAAAGATTATCCTTGTGCTCAAGGAGCTAATTTCCGATTGGAGGAGACAACAAATATAGGAGACTTATAGCCAGGAATGGGCATTCTGGTCCTGAAATTTACAAGGAGGTTGAGAAGGACCGTAGCAGAATAGGTTGAAAAAATCCCTTCCCAGAGCAATGGCAGGGTTGATTTGGTTCCAAAGCTGGAGAGAGGTTTGGAGAAGAGGATGCAAGGGCGTGATTCCTTGGTGGCCAGTCAGATGGCTGAGAAATAGGAAGTGAGGTAAAGCACGGTTGAGGCCTTCCTAAAATAGTGGGCCAAGTGGAGCAGTCACCAAGGGCTGGTGGGGACAGAGAATTTCTGGAGATTAAAGGGTCAAAGTGAGCAAAATCACTAGCCTATTGTTCCCAAAAGTATAATATAACTTTGTGTTATTGCCTATCTATGCTTCCCTGGATTCAGACCAACATGCAATACAATGTTGAAAGGCAATGGTATGGAATGTGAAAAGTTGGGTTTAGGGTGGGGGCATTATATATCACATACAGGAAAAACTGAGATCTAGAGATTTCATCCCATCCTGTGTCCCAAGCCCGTCCATTAGCATCTATGCTGTCAATGCTTAGTGGGCAGTGAAGACAGCACTGAAGCCTCCCACCAAAATCTGCCTTTCCTGAGCTTCCTCCTGGTATATCCATTTCTAATAGCACTGTAGACATGGATTCAGACCTCTGAGACAGATAGATGGGATCAGAGCTCAGTTAACATTAATATTGTGTCCTGATCATCAAATCTACTCTCAACTACAGCACCAAATGAAACATGCAAACTCATGATTTTTTTTTCCTTCTGGTTTGTGGTTTAAAAAAAAAAAACTAAAATGGATTTTCCTTAGCCATGCTGTGTAGCCCTGGACAGAAATTTGAGCTAGATGTCAAGATTTTACCCTTCACTTGATTATAAATGGGGTTGATCATGCAAACCTTCAGATTAACTGGAATGGAGAAACTTCTTTGCAACTAGGCCTGTCTGCTTGACTCTGTGGGTAAGGACACACATCTTCTGCCTTTGCTGAAGGACGTGAATGACCAGCGGCTCCTGGTTGGTCAGAGGCAGCCAGGTGGTACAGTGGATAGAATACTGGGCCTGGAATCAGGAAAACTTGAGTTCAGATCCAGCCTCACTAGCTGTGTGACCTTGGGCAAGTCACTTAATCTCTGCCTCAGTTTCCACAGCTGTAATAATAATAGCTAAAATCTACATAGCTTTTACTTTATTCCACATATACCATATATCATTTGATCCTCACAATAACGCTGCTATCATTCTCATTTTACAAAATGAAGAAACTGAGGCAAATAGAGGTTAAGTGACCCAGAGTCTCACAGCTAATAAGTATCTGAGGCTAGATTTGAACTAAGGTCCTCCTGAGTCCAGGCTTATCACTCTATCCATTGTACCACCTAGCTGTGGTAAAAAGGGGATCATAATAGTACCTGCTGGCAAAGGCTATTTTAAGGATCAAATGAGATAATGTTTGTAGAAAGTGCTTAGCACAGTGCTGGGCACATTTGTGGTCGTTCAGTTGTTTCAGTTGTGTCTTTATTACCCCTTGTGGGGTTTTCTCGGCAAAGATACTGGAGTGGTTTGCCATTTCCTCCTCCAGCTCATTTGACAGATGAGGAAACTGAGTCAAACAGGGTTAAGTGACTTGCCCAGAGTCACACAGCTAGGAAGTGTCTGAGGCCAGATTTGAACTCAGGAAGATGAGTCTTCCTGACTCTAGGCTGGGCACTGTATCTACTGTACCACCTAGCTACTCACCTGGCGTACAGTAGGCATTTAATAAGTGCTTATTTCCTTCCTCCTTTACCTATCTCCATGATAGCCAGAGTCTTTTGGGTAACAGTAACATCCACTGCTAATTTGGTGGAACCCTGTGGTAGTAAGCTTCACTGCACAACTAGAAATTCATCATTCATGGTCTAAGAAGACTGGAAACATCCTGCTAGTTTTTCCCTTAAAAAGCAATTAAAACCATCCTTGAAACTTAAATGGTCCAGGGGACTAGGGCACAGGTAGTTGACATTTGCTTCAAGGCCACCCGAGACATAAAAGCCCAGGTTAAGAAAAGTTAGGGCTCCTTAGTGTTGACAGACTTACGACTGCCTCGCACCCTTCTTGACCAGGTCGGCCATCATGAGAAATGTGGAAGCAAAGGAAGCCATGTCAACTGTATCAGCCACGAATCAACACTGCTGAATACCCTTTCCATGCTATTGTTGAATAAAGTTCCTTTTGTTAAAGGTTTTATGATCGACCCATGTCTCATTTCACTTTAATCCTGAGCCCGAACCACTGAAAGATTTGTCATTGACAAATGGGTTCAGAATGACCTTCTGAATTATGTGGCTGACTTCATGACTGAAGTGGGCAAAGAGCAATGTGGAGAGAGGGCAGCCTCCAGCCGTTGTGTGGCCTAATACAGAGCCTGACAACCTGTGGCCACAGTGATACATGGAAAGTCCTACCAATGGGACAAGAAAGGGACCTTCATAACCCTGGCAGGGTTGTTTATGGAGATTGACAGGGTAGTTGGCAAAAGAAAAAGGTGTTGCCAGGGCCCATATTCTCTGGATATTGAGTCTTACGCTAAGATTAAAAAAATCAGCGTCAAAATTGCAAGATAGGGGAGGCATAGCTATATGACGATTTTTCTAGAAAAGACCTGAGACTTTTTAGTGAACCAAAGATCAGTCATTCAACAAACATTTATTAAACACCTACTGTGTTCGGGCCAGGCAGCTAAGTGGCACAGTGTAGAGAGGGCCGGATCTAGAGTCTGGAAGACTCATCTTCCTGAGTTCAAATCTGGCCTCAGACACTAACTGGGTGATCCTGGGCTAGTCACTTAACCCTATTTGCCTCAGTTTCTTCATCTGTAAAATGAGCTGGAGAAGGAAATGGCAAACCACTCTAGTACCTCTGCCAAGAAAAGCCCAAATGGGGTCATGAAGAATTGGTCACACCTGAAAAATGACTGAACAGCATGTGCTAGGTACTGTGGATACAATTGTGAACTATTTGTAATTATAAACTTTTTTATTCCAATCCCTCCATGTAAGATTAGGACAGTTAGTTAAAAAAAAAGTCTAGAAATGAAAAGTGTTTTCTAAATTTAAAAAAAAAACTTGACAGCTGAGCCTTGACAAGGCATTTGTACATCCTAGTTAAGGTTTGAAAATTGTACCCCCTGTGTGAACATCTCTTAGAAGTTATAGAGTAGGATCCATGAGACCTTAAGGAACAGAAAACTCATAATGTACTCATTGAACTCAAGGAACTGTCCCTGTCTACCAAGAGCTTTTATAGGAGGGTAAGGAGGTGGGAATGAGATCAGTTGAGGAATCAGCTAGGGGATCAGGAGAGCCTTCATGAACTGAGTCCTTAAATAACCAAAGGATTGTAAGGGGTGGGTAGGGGTGGGGAGAAGTACATTCTAGGCACGTGAACTCAGTATGAGTCACCAATGGGATATGGTCACCAAAAAACCTAATGGGGTCTTTGGCTACATTGAAAAAGACATAGCATCCAAGATTAGGGAGGTGATAGTCCTACCACATACCACCCTGATCAGATCATTCTGGATTACTGTCTTCAGCTCTGAGTGCATCATTTTTGGAAGGACATTGATGATCTAGGAATTGTCCAGAAAAGGAAGGTGAAGGAACTTCAGATCATGCCATCCAAAGACTGGCGGAAGGAACTGGGAATGCTTAACCTGGAGAAGAGCCTTAGGATACCCATGATCGCTACGTTCGAGTACTGGAGGCCTGTCATGTGGAACGATATTAATTTCTAACATTTATTTAGCGTTTACTATGTGCCAGGCACTGTGCTGAGCGCTTTGTAATTATTATCTCATTTGATTCTCACAATACCCTGAGAGGTCGGTGTTGTTATTATTCTCATTTTGCAGGTAAGGAAGCTGAGGCAAACAGAGGTTAACAAGTTAATAAAGCAGCTAAGGCCGTATTTGAACTCAGGTCTTCCTGACTCCGGGCCAGGCTCTCTATCCACTGTGCCACTTAGCAGTCCCTTTGGGAGGGGGAATTAATTAGACTTGTTCTGCTTGGCCCAAGAACGTAGAATTAGGAGTAATGAATGGGTAGAAATTATGAAGTGGCAAATTTAAGCTTGATATCAGGAAAATCTTCATAATAATTTAAGTAGCTAACAATAGGCACAGTGAATGAAGTTAAAGCATTACAGAGTCTCAGGGTTGGAAGACAGCCCAAAAGCCATCTAGTCCAACTCATACCCAAATTAGAACTACTGCTGGGACATCCCCAACATGTGATCAACCAGCTTTTACTTGAAGACCTCCAAAAAGGAGAGCCCATGACCTGCTACATCAGCCCACTCCACTTTGGGACAGCTAATAAGAATTTTACAGTTGAGGAAACGGAGGCAAACAGAGGTTAAGTGATTTACCCAAGGTCATACAGCTAGTAATAGTAATAAGAATAATAATCAAACAGTTAACATTTATATAGTGCTTACTACATGCCAAGCACTGTGCTAAGCACTTTACAATTATTATCTGTTTTGATCCTCACAACAACTGTGGGAGGTGAGTGCTATTATTATTCCCATTTTACAGATGAGGAAATTGAGGCAAACAGGTTAAGTGACTTGCCCAAGATCACACAGCTAGTGTTTGAGGCTGAATTTGAACTCAGGGATGACTCTGGGCCCAGTTCCATTTGAAACAATCGTTTTTTTTCTTAAGCCTGTTTTTTTAGAGCTACATTTCAAGAAATCAAAAATTAAAACAAGAAATAAACTGTCCCAGCTAAAAAAGAAAAAAAGAAAAGAAAAACAGACACAGACTGTGTGACCCTGGGCAAATCAGAGAACTACACAGGTCTAGTTCCTATGTCTATACTTTCTCCTTGCTCTAGGCAACTCTGTAAGACACCAAGTCGTAGAGAACGTACCTAAGAGGTATTTTCCTCTTTTGGGAAACTAGACAGGTTTAGTCCCTGCCCCCATACTTTCTCCTCTCCTGGGAACCCTGAAAAACAAAGTGTTACATTATCACCAATTTTCATGGTATCCAAGATCTTCTACCTGCTCGGTATGGTGAGCTCGAAATTCAGTTGCCTTGAAATAAACCAGGTGATAAGAAATCATAAATATGAATCACTTAGCAATACATTTTACTGTCCCCTCCCTTCCTCTGGACATAGTAATCAAATCAATAGTAAATAAAATCCATTTCTGTCAGCTTCCGTTTCCCCATCTGTAAAATGGGGATAATAACAGGACCTAGGGTTGTTGTGAAGATAAAATAAGATAATACTTGTAAAACACTTCAAACCTTAAAGTGATCTATAAATGCTAGTAGTAGTAGGAACATCGGCAGCAGCATTGTTTCTGGACAGAATGGGCCAGTTAATTGCCCTACAGATCAACTCATTATCCTTTTTCCTGACCAAGATGTCCCTTGGCCACCATTCCCCTCCCTGTGCTTGTTGTTTTACCCTATTATGAGGTTCTTGACCTTTTTTATGTCATAGCCCCTTTGACAGACTGGTGGAGTTTATTCACCTCTTCTCAGAATGTTTTAAAAATATATATAAATATAATATAATATAATATAATATAATATAATATAATATAATATAATATATATAATATAATATAATATAATATAATATAATATAATATAATATAATACAATACAATACAATACAATATAATACAACATAATATAATACAACATAACATAACATAACATAACATAACATAACATAACATAACATAACATACATAACATAACATAACATAACATAATATAATATAATATAATATAATATAATATAATATAATATAATATAATATATAACATTACTATAATATAATATAACATAACAATATAACATAATATAATATATATATATACATGGGATTATAAAGGAAACCAATTATATTGAAGAAAAGTTATAATTTTTCTCATCCAAATTCTCAGATCCTCTGACATCCATTCATGAATCCTATAGGGGTTTGTGGGCCTTAGGTTAAGAAAACCTGCTCTGTTAGAATGTAAACTCCTTGAGATCAGAAGCTATTTTTCTTTTTATATATTTGTATCCCTAGTGCTTAGTTCTGTTCTTGGCCCACTGTAATGAAGGACAAACCATAACATATACAACAACTGCTTACTGATGTTTTTTCATTCATTCATAGTCTTATCTTGCATAAAAGTGTAATGAGGATCTTGATTCATGAATTTGTTTTTGTTCTCCAGATGGCAAATGTAGAAATCAGGTACTGGTCAAATATTGCACTTGCAAACCATAGTCTTAATAGCTAGTCAATAAGACCTTAAATATGCATGCACATATTTCATAGAAATTAGCTCATAGGATCCTCACAACAACTGTATGTATGAGGCACAATAGATATAACCTGCTGTTCAAAAGCCATGTAGCAGAATTTTATGCAAATAGCCTTTGGGCTACAGGCATAGCTATCAACCCCACCGAGATGATGAAACTCTACTTAGAAATGGGTTAGTTAGGAAGGAACAGGTAGTGAGTAGCAGAACAAGGATTTAACCCTTGTTAAATGTTCATGTTTGAACTTTGAAGGACAAAAGTATTTATCATAGTATAACTTTGTAGAGATTGAATTTTAATGAAAGGGTAAACTGAGGTAGATCTCAGAGCAAAATAACATTTATTAACAAGGGCATGTTACCTGTCAATAAATGGGCCAGAGGCTTGCCTCTATTAATGCCAAAGACCCGGAGCAAGAGGACAATTCTTCTTATATAGAATTTTGGGAAGTGCAAAGCAAAGCAAAGAGCAGGGTGGATGACATCATGGGATTGAGGGCAACATGATTGGTCACAGAATTGAGGCACAGGGAACGACATGATTGGTTGGAAATTTGGTAATGGGGGCTAGCAATGACCCCCCCTTCTCCTTTCATGAGACTGAGAAGTGTTCATTGTCCGAGTGCGGGTGTGAGATAGTAGCCCAGACTTTTGGACAGCAAACTGGACATCCCTGAAGGATAGCTTGGTGGAGTAAGGGTATCAGGCCCAAACTTCCTTACGTTTGCACACATTCACCAAGATTAGTTAAATTCCTTGAGGCAGGAGAGCTGGATTTTTAAACTTAACCCATCACAGGCCAGCTGAACACTGAATTAAGTTCAGAGACAAAGAACTGTGACTTACGCAGGGCAAAATCAATTAATTGTAAATATGACCAATAAGAAAATGATACAGGATCAATCTTAATCTTCTCAACTTATAGGAATAAATAGCAAGAAGCTTACAGAATACATATTAATGTATCCAGATATTCAAAACAGCAGCTATCAGCTATCATTTATATAGTGTTTCAGGCACCGTTCTAAACACTTTACAAATATTATCTCATTGCTGTTCAGCCGTGTCTGACTCTGTGTAACTCCGTTTGGAGTTTTCTTGGCAGAGATACTGGAATGGTTTGCCATTTCCTTCTTCAGCTCGTTTTACAGATGAGGAAACTGAGGCAAACAGGGTGAAGTGACTTGCCCAGGGTCACAAGCAAGTAGGTGTCTGAGGCTACATTTGAACTCAGGAAGATGATTCTTCCTGACTCCAGGCCTGGTATTCTTTCCACTGCACCACTTAGCTGCCCATTATCTCATTAGCTCTTTACAAAAAATATAGCTGCATCATGGGATATCTTTTTAAACTATGTTTTCCAGAATTTATTGTTGTATGTTAAACCTTTTGAAATCAAATATATAATAATGATGATGATAATAGTGCTTTAAAGGTTTGCAATGGGCTTACAAATATTTGATTATTTGACACAACATTGAGAGGTAGGTGCTATTCTTCATTTCATTTTTCAGATGATGAAACTGAGGCAGACAGAAGTTAAATGATTTGTCCAGGGTAACACAGTTAGAAAATATCTGGCAGTAAATGTGAAATCAGGTTTTACCTGACCCTATCCAAAGGCGCCACCTAGCTGCCTCTATTTAGAACTGGCAAGGACTTTGGAGACCATTAGTCCAATCCCTTTATTATTATTATTTTTTTACAAATAAGAAAATGGAGGCTTAGAGAATTTGTGATTTGCCTCACGTTACATAGTTCCTAAGTGTCCGAGGCAGAATTTGAACCCTGCCTTCCTTACTTCAAGTCCAGCACCCTATCCAAGACACCACAGATAGAAGCTGCTTGATAGATGTGAAAAGATATTTGCTTTGCATCGATTCTTTTATTTAATCAGTCTAGTGATATAGACAGAGGAATTTCTGACTTTCATTCCTACCGGCTACAGAAATGTGAGCAGACCACTTCAACTCTCAGTGCCCGGCAACTCTCTAAGGGTGTAAATTGCAGAACTTTTCCCGAAATTGTCAGTGAAGGAAGTTCCTCAAACCTATGAAATCTCAGGTGAATCAGAAGCCTGTTGGTTAGTGTTTAACAGCGTGTGTGTGTGTGTGTGTGTGTGTGTGTGTGTGTGTGTAGTGTAGTGCACGCATTATGCACTTTTAACTTAAATTGGCATTGTTAATATTTCCTCCATCACTTTCTTAAGTTCCAGACAATCAATAAAACAAATCAAGTCCCTGATTTGGGTCATTTGCCGATTTCCAAGTTATAAATGCTTATAGTGAAAACTTAACAGCCGGCTCTGCAGATAAGGAGCTCGCTTCTGCACATCCCTGGCTGTGTCTACCTAATTAAAAACAAAAATGACCTTCACTTTTTTATGTCACCTGATACCTCCTCTCCAATGTAATGTAACACCATTCCCAAACTATTATAAACTAAGGGGGTTGACTTTTCTAATCGCAAAGTGAGGATAAGGCGCAGGTGAGACTGGAGGACACGATACAGATACTATTTTTGTTTATTACACAGAAGGGAAACAGAAAACAGCGGAAAGCATCTAGCCTCAGGAAGCACCAAGCAGGGAAGACTGTTAGATGTCTATCATATGGACTACAATTCCCAGAAGGCAACGCGACGCATTTTCTTTGCAGTCCCAACCCTCGGGAGCTGAAAATCCTAAGGAGCCCCGCCCATCGCCCCCTCTTGATTGGCCAGTTACGTTCTTTTGACTTAAGGGCGCTCTGGAGGGGTGGGGAAAGTGGAGTGGCACCTGTAAGTTTCCCGCCACGGGAGACGTATCGGAACGCCGAGGGGAGGAAGAAGCTTCCCACTGGGCATACGCTTTTCCGGCCTTGTAAGTCGCAGCCAATCAGAATCCAAATGTGCTTCCGCTGCCGCTTTGGCTGTAACTTTTGGTGGCGGGAAAAGTGAAGTCGTTTTCGCGCCAGGGGAGGAGTGAGCGCTGGGGGAAGTGGAGAAACCGACTCCATTCTGCCGCTTGGAAGCATGGCAGCCACCACTGTGATAGACGACGTTGAGCTGCGGGAGGCTCAGAGAGATTACCTGGACTTCCTGGACGATGAGGTGAGGGTACTAGCCCCCTCCTCCTAGGGCTCCAGATGGGGAGTTCAGGGGAAGCCATGTGGCCAGTTGGCTCCGGCAGAGGTGTTTGCTTGGAAGGGAAGGGGGACTTGATCTCTGCGAGCTCTGTCGGAGGAAAAGGAGGGTCCTTTTGTCTTGACTCTTGGCCGGCTTGGTTTATGGCAGCGGGGTCTGGTGAGGGAGCCCAGACTGGTGGGAGTGGGTGGATAGGGCTTGTTGGAGTTCCCCCGGTGGTGGAGGTTTCACCCGGAGGCTTTCATGCACTCGTTTAGGACCCAGCCCTAGACCGTGTGACTCTTTAAAAAGTTGCTGATCGAATTAGTATGGGTAAGAGCTGAAGCCTGGAACTTTGATTGGATTAGGGGTGCCAAGATACTTTAGTCTTTGTTTTCTTGGTGGTGGGGGGCAAAGGGGACGAGGCAGGGCCAACTTTGAAAGAGTTTTGTGTCTGCAGTTTTTTTTTTGTAGCAAAAGCAGTCTCTTTAGCCTTTATCTTAGTATCTAGCACCAGACACGTAATAGATGCTTAGTTAACTTGTATCGAATTGAATGGTTGAGTTAAACCGGCGAAAAATTTCCCAACTGGCATTTTTGGGCATAGCCAGCTGTGAATATCACCATCTAAAGAAAGGGAGTGTAGACCTCTAAGATGCTGGTATTTGCAAGGTTGTTGGGTTTTTTGCAGGGAGGGAGGGTGGAGGGGAAGATGCTTGTCATTTCCTGACCCCCTTTTCTTTACTTAATCCAGATAAATAAAAGCAGAATGTTTATTTGTCAGGTGAATTGGTTTGCCATGTCATCTTGGCTCCAGCACTTAGCTCAGTGCCTGGCACATAGTAGATGCTTAATAAATGCTAGTTGACTAAAACTGTCTTTCTGTGAGTAACTGTAAATACATACTGCCTTTCTAGATTGCTAAGGTGGACTTTTGTGAAAGATCCCTAGGGGGATTGCCTGATCCTAATACCTAAACTAGGGGAGGATAAAGTAAGACCAACATCACTAATAAGTATTAATAATTATTAAAAATTTTTTAAGCAAAAACCATGGCAATATATAAAAAAAATTTACTCTGATCAAGTTAGTTTTATGCTATAGATACAAGGATGGTACGAGTTAGAAAAGCAATTAACAGTCATTCATATTAAAAACAAAACTACTGTAAACTATAGGATTGTATGAACAGATACAGGAAAAGCCTTTGACAAAATGTACCGTTTATTTATGCTAAAAATTCTACACATCATAGACCTAGAAGGGCCATTTTTAATGATGAAAATATGTATAAAACCATTTGCAATGGGAAAACACCAGAAACTTTATCAGTAAATAAAGGAGTAATTTTTTCATTATTCCATGTTACATTCGAAGAGTACAATAAAAATGATATTACCTCAATTAATTTGCAAACTTAAGATATGCCAAACCAACTACCAAGGGGATACTTAACAGAGGTAGGCAAAATAATAATAAAAATCATTTGGAGGAACAAAAGATTTAGAATCTCAAGGAAAATAATGAAAAAAAAGTAAGAATGAAGGGTAATACTTCTAGACCTCTGGTTTTACTATAAAGCAGTCATCATTGAAACTATTTGGTATTGGTTAAAAAAATTTTTTAAAGTAGATTAATAGAACAAAATGGATAAAGAAGAATCAGAAACAGTTGAACTTAACTCAGTGATCTATATGTCTGAAGAGATAAATTACTTGGCAAAGAATTCCATATTTGACAGAATTGTTGGGAAAACTGGAAAGCAGATTGGCAGAAATTAAATCTAGATCAATAAGGCAAAAATGAATATGCAACTTGAACCTTTCACTGCTATGACTAAGATGAGTGGATTGTTTTTTTCCCCCCAGCAAACATGGAAGGAGTATACAGGTGATCATACAACATAAAATAGGCAAGACCTTTTGCACAAAGAAAATCAATGCAACTTGGATAAAAAGGGAAACAGTGGTTTGGGGGGAAAGCCTTTGAATCACCTATAAGGGTCCTGGATTTACAAAGAACCTGGATATATGTAGATAAGACCAAGAGTCATTTACCATTGGATATGAAAAAAGAATATGAACAAACAGTTCTTAAAAGAATTACAAGCTATTAATGAGCCTGTGAAAGATTATTTCAAATCATTAATAACAAGAGAGATGAAAGTAAAAGCAACTCAAGTTTCACCTCACGCAGGAAACTGGCAAAGATGACAGAAGATGCAAATAGTCCATGGTCAAAGGGCTGTGGAAAACTGGGCACATTAATACATTTTTTATGGAACTATATGTTGGTCAAACTGCTGAGGAAGGTAATTTGGAATTAATCCAAAGAAAATGACTGAAATGTTCTTACCCTTTGAGATCCTCCTGCTGGGTACATACCCTGAGGAGGTCAATGATAGAAAAGCACCTATACCAAAAACACAGATCTGGAAACAAAGTAGATAACCATCCAGTAAGGATTGGTTAAACAAGTTGTAATAAAATATTATGGTGGTGTAAGAAATGTGATATGAAGAATGGGAAGGTTAGGGTTCCAGAGTGAAATAAAGCAGAACCAGGAAAACAACATCTTTATCTACATCTATACACACAAATAGTGTAAATGGGAAGAAAGATAATTAGAAAAAGTAAACTGAATGCTATATAACAATGCTTAAAGTTGGTCCTAGAGTGGAGATTTAAAAAATTATTACCTCCCTTCTTCATAGAGATGGGGAACTATGGGTGTGGACCAGACTTAGTTGATGTGTGGGTCATTTTTGTTAAACTTTATCTTTTTTTTTAAAGTATGTTTTTATTTATTTTGTTAGATATTTCCCAACTACATATGAAAACATTTTTAACATTCATTTTTTAAAATTTTGAGTTCCAAATTTTCTCCCTCCCTTCCCTCTCCCCCAGGCAAGCAATATATTGATTATACATATAAAGTAATGTAAAAAAAGTAATGTAAAAAATACCATGTTGCAAAAGAAAGTACAAAAATCCTTAAGAAAAATAGAGTAAGCTGAAAAAAATATGTTTCAGTTTGTACCCAGAGCTCATCAATTTTCTCTGGAGGTGGATAGCATTTTTCATCTTGGGTCCTTTGAAATTTTTTGGGTCATTGTCTTGATCAGAGAAGCTAAGTCTTTCACAGTTGATCATCGTTGATATATTGCTGTCTTTTTTATTCTTTATTATAAAGGAAAGGTTTCAGATTGGAAAGGAGGAAGATAAATCTTAAAAATGTGTCATGGGGACATTTTTTCCCTCAGAGATCTTGTTGTTAAACCTTTACTTGGGTTATTAAAACCAAGCAATGCATCAAACTGAATCTGACAGTATATGTAATGTTCTCTGCATTTAGTCACCCACCTCTCCAGTAAAGGGAGAGAGGAGTCGTTTTCTGTTGTGTTCAAATTTAAAATCACTTTGAAACATAAACCATTTGGCTAGGCTAATTAATGGGTTCTGGATATTTTGTAGGAAGACCAGGGAATTTATCAGAGTAAAGTTCGAGAGCTGATTAGTGATAACCAGCATCGTCTGATTGTCAATGTGAACGATCTACGTCGGAAGAATGAGAAAAGAGCCATCCGGTAAGTGCTGGGGTTACTGCGGGGGGAAATGAGTATAAATGAAAACCTTCCAGTTCCCCTTTCTGTTCACTAGGCCAGAGTCATAATTTGCCACACAGAGAGCTAGATTGATACCTAAGTGTAGGCAGCACATGTATGTTGGCCCTGGAGTCAGAGGACAAGAGTTTAAATCCATCCCTGCAATTTACCACCTCTGTGATTTTGGGTGACTCATCATCTCCCTTGACCTCAGTGCGCTCATCTTTTAAATGAAATGGTTGGACCAGCTGACCTGTGAGGTGCCTTCTAGCTGTGGATCTACGATCCTGTGAACCTATGGCTTTACAATATGCTTGGACTTTCTGATTTTCCATTGCCTGATACCTTGATTCCCCTCCCCGCCCCACCTTGATTCCAAGAGTAGATTTTTGGTTTTCTAGAGGCAATAAGTCATTTGCCAGTCAGTGGGCTTCTTTCTAGTGTGGTTGTGGTTCACATTTCCTGCCTTTCTTATAGAAATTAAATTCAAAGTTTTCTTTCATCAGTTCTCCTCACTAGCCGTGAAATATAAACTCCTTCCCCCCCCCAAAATGTAAAGGCTTTAATTATTAGAAATAATTAGCTATGTAAATAAGCATTTGTATCGGTTTAATATTTCAGATAAGCACAAAGATGGGCTGAAACATATACCCTGGTTTGTAGGCTTTATGTTGTTATATGAGGCCACACATGATTTACATTGTTATCCTGGATGATTCCTCAGGATTTTTGAGTATATATTACGGCTTAGGTGATTAGTAAGTACTTGAGGCAGGGCCTGGAGCAGTTCTGGTTCAACAAAAGGCTCGACTGATAACTTGTCCCTGTAGGGTGCTGGATACATCCTCAGCTTCTTTACAGTGAACCTCATGGCCTGTCTTGGTAATCTGACAGGGCCTCAGTTTTTATAGTATGAGGTGACATCCTTAGCTGACAAGGTGTGTGTGGAAGGGGAGCCTTGGAACCCTTGAGAAGGTCTGCAACAGCTGAGGTGGAGAGGGCATAACCACAGAATGTCTGACTTGCTGCAGTGAGGGCCCCCGCCACTGGCCGCCTCACAAACCACAGCAAAGTTCTGCCCAGAAATGAAATATAAACTTCTTGAAGGAAGGAACTGTTTCCTTCTTCTGTTCTGTTCTGTTCTGTTCTGTTCTGTTCTGTTCTGTTCTCTTCTCTTTCTCTTCTCTTCTCTTCTCTTCTCTTCTCTTCTCTTCTCTCCTTTTCTCTTTTCTTCTCATCTTTTCTCATCTTTTCTCTTTCTTCTCTCCTCTTCCCCTTCCCATGTCTTCAACACCTTACTCAGTGCCTGATATACAACAGGTGCTTAATAAATAAGTAAGTAAATAAATCCGTTGGGTTGAAAGGGGTTGAAGTTCTTCTGGCTTTCAGTAGATATGTTAAGAAGTTTTTAGAAATAAGTCTTTAGCAGGCATGGGGTACCTGGAAAACCTTCGAGTACTGAAGTTCAGAGGAGGCCTCCTCCATTCAAGAAACTTTCTTGACCTGACTATTTAGTTGGTGAGATGAATGGGAGGATGTCCTTGAGAGGCAGCAGAATGGATGGATGGATATGAAGTGTTGCCTTTGGAGTCAGAAAGACCTGGGTTCAAATCCCACCTCAGACACTTAATAGCTGTATGGCCCTGGATGAGTGACCTGACCTCTCTGGGCCTCGGTTTGCTTACTCATAAAATAAAGGGTTTAGACTGGATGATCTCTGAAGTTCCTTTTAGCTATAAATCTGTGATCTTGTTTTGATCATTTTGTTTTGCATTTGTATCAGTATTTTACCAGGGATTTGGATCTGTATTTTACTAGAGAGATTGTTTCTCTCTTTCCCAGTTAATTTTTTTTCTTCTTGTCCCATCTGCAGGCTCCTTAACAATGCCTTTGAGGAGCTCCTGGCCTTCCAGCGTGCCCTGAAGGACTTTGTGGCCTCCATTGATGCCACCTATGCTAAGCAGTATGAGGAATTCTACATCGGTTTGGAGGGCAGCTTTGGTTCCAAGCACGTTTCTCCTCGCACCCTCACCTCCTGCTTCCTCAGTTGCGTCGTCTGCGTGGAAGGCATCGTCACCAAATGTGAGGGGGCCAAACAGCATCACCAGAATAGAGGGGGCTTCCCGTGGGCACTCTAGGAATAGTTGGAGGGCTATGCAGAGCGAGGAAGGCATAGCTAGACTGCTTGAGGATGCGGAATTTTGAGGACTTGGAACAGGGCAGTGAAAATGATTGGGAGAAACCCTAGGCTAAACAGTAGGGTAAGAGGCCTCATTTTAAAAACTGTTCTTTTTCCTATGTAAAGGCAGTATAGCAGAGTGGATAGAAGGGCCATCTCTGGAGTCAGGGAAGATGTGGGTTCAAGTCCTGCCACTGACTCATTGTGTGACAAGTCACTGAATCTATCGGTGACATAGGCAGCTTTGTTAAGATTTCCACTTACGCAGGAATTGGTTGAACTGCGTAAGTGGAGGGAATGTCCACACTGGGAATTCTGTACACTGGTGAAGTCACAGGTCAAGACCAAAACAAAATTTTTTTCTTTGAAAATGATGTTAGTGATCTGATCATCTGTAGGCCATGTATTGTGCATTACAGGGAAGCTAGGTGGTACAGTAGAAAAAGTGCCAGACTTGGAGTCAGGAAGACCTGAGTTCAAATCTTACCTCAGACACTTACTAGCTGTGTGACTGTGGCAAGTCTGTTTACCTCAGTTTCCTCATCTGTAAAATTAGGATAATAATAGTACTTACCTTCCACGGTTGTTGTGCGGATCCAATGAGGTATTAATAATGATAATTGTTAGGTGCTTAGCACAGTGCTTGGCATTCACTAAGCACTGTGTAAATGTTGTTATTACTACTGTTTTTCTGGTAGCATTGATGATTTTGCACTGAGCTCCCTCTTATGAAGTAGCTAGGTGGTTTGGTGGACCTGGATTCAAATCCAGCCTCTGATATTTCCTGCCTGTATAATTTTGGACAAATGAGTTAGCTTCTCTGGATTAGGAGTCAGGAAGAGCTGAATTCAAATCCTGCCTCAGACACTTAATAGCTCTGTGACCCTGAGCAAGTCACTTATCTTCTTGCAACTTCACTTTCTTCATCTGGAAAACAAGAATAGTAATAGCACCTACCTTGCAGGGGTATTGTGAGGATCAAATGTTAATATATGTAAACTGCTTTGCAAACCTTATTTTGCAGATGTTAGTTGCTATTATTGCTATTTCAATCAGTAAACATTTATTAAGTGCTTACTATGTGCCAAGCACTGTGCTAAGTGCTGACAGTACAAAAGGAAGCAAAAGACAGTTCCTGCCCTCAAGGAGCTTACCATCTAATGGGAGAGGGAACATGCAAATAAGTATATTCCAAGTAAGCTATGTATAGGATGAATAAGAAATAATTAACAGAGAGCAGGCTTTGGAGGTAAGAGAGGTTGGGGAATTCATAATCCTTGTGACCATGTTTTTTTTCTTTCTTTTTTTTTGGCAAGGCCATTGGGGTTAAGTGACTTGCCTAGGGTCACACAGCTGGTAAGTGTCAAGTGGTCTGAGACCACATTTGAACTCAGGTCCTCCTGACTCCAGGGTCGGCGCTCTATTCACTGTGCCATCTAGCTGCCCCATGTGATGATATTCTTGAACCAGACAGTAGTTTCCTTACTGTATCAGACATTCAGGAAACTATCAGGGGACTTTACCTGTGTGAAAGCCATCATCCATTGATAGGATTTAGGGAATGTGAAGTTGGTATGAGTTGGCTAACTTGTATTTAGATGACTATTTAGAGTGAGATCCACCACCTTTGGTATTTTCCCTTATCTCTTCAGGAGCTGGTTCATGGGGTAGGGGGTGAAGAAGAAGAAGAAATGATGAGGTTGTGTTGGGAAGAGGGAGTCACACTACAAGAAAAGGAGATGAATTTCCCTGCCATATCATCTAATGTACCAGAGGGCGGAGGCTGCCTGATCTTTACATGGCTTCTCTCCTTTCAGGCTCCCTGATTCGTCCCAAGGTTGTCCGTAGCGTCCACTATTGTCCAGCCACCAAGAAGACCCTAGAGAGAAACTATACTGATCTCACCACGCTGGTGCCCTTTCCTTCCAGCTCCGTCTACCCCACCAAGGTAAGGGGACTTGAGTTGATCGTCTCTTGTGGGGAGTGGAGGTCAGAGATGTTTCTTCTCCTCCAGTGTTAGGTGGTATCAGAGAGGCCCACAGAGAAAACGAGCCTAGGAATCAGGAAGATCTGGGTTCATGTCCCTTTTCTGAGCACATACTGGCTGGGTGACCCTGGGCAAGTTAATTAGCTTCTCTGCATCCTCAGACAATTCTTGAAGGTGATAAATGGTAAATTCTAGAACAGGTGGTGATGTGCATTAGTCCAGAGCTTTCTCAGTGATGGTTTCTTTTCCTCATGGAATTATAGGGCTGATAAGAGAGGGAGGGAGGGAGAGAGAGAGACAGAGAGAGACAGAGAGAGAGACAGAGAGAGAGAGAGAGAGTTCTTAGAGGAAGAGAGAAAGAAAAAAGAGAAAGGAGAGAAAGAAAGGAGAGAATAAAAAGAGAGAGATTTGAGGTTTTATCTCTAGAAATTGACTGTGTGACCACAAGGAGTTAGTCCAGAGGAAAATGGACTGCTGGACATACCTTGAGCCTTTAACCTGAATGGTTTTTACACAGTACTTCTCATCAAACAGGAAATTTTTTCCTGTTTTCTGGTTTAGTGAGCACTGAGTTAGTTACTGAGTTCCATTACTTCTGATTCTCCCTCATCTTAATTGATCTTCTGTTTTTTAATCAGTACCAGATGATTTTGATGGTGGCTGCTTTATAATATAGCTTGAGTTCTTCATTTCTACTTTTTTTCATTATTTCCCTTAGCATTCTAGATCTTTCTTACCTCCAGATGAATTTTGTTGTTATTTTATCAAGTTCTATGAAGTAGCTCTTCCTTTGATAGTTGGATATAATGTTACAGTGAGGAAGGAAATATGCAATTTTTTTTGGTTTTTATTTTTATTATTTAAAATTTTTTAATCTTTTATTTTTTCTAATTACACGTAAAAACAATTTTTGACATTCATTTTTAAAAAAATGTTGAATTCCAAATTCCTTCCCACCCTACGTCACCTCTCGTTGAGAAGGCAAGCAATTTGATGTGGCTTATACATGCGTAGTCATATAAAACATTTCTGTATTAGTCATGTTGTGAAAGGAAATATAGACTCTTGCACCCCCCTCTCAAAAAAAAACCCCACAAAGAAAAATAAAGTTTAAAAAAAAGCATGTTTTGATCTGTACTTGGACTCCATAGGTTCTTTTTCTGGATACCATTTTTCTTCATGAGTCCTTCAGAATTGTCTTAGATCCTTGTATTGCTGAAAATAGCTAAGCCATTCACAGTCGATCAGTGTACATTATGGTCCTTACTGCATGCGATATTTTCTTGGTTCTGCTCACTTCAGTTTGCATCCGTTCGTGTAAATCTTGCCAGTTTCTTTAGAAAGCATCTTGGTTGTCATTTCGTATAGCACAGTAGTGGAATAAGCATTTATTAAGAACCCTTTATGTGCCGGGCACGATGCTAAGCAGTTAACAAATATTATCTCTTTTGTTCCTCACCACAGCCCTTGGAGGTAGGTGCTGTTGTTATCCCCATTTTTCGGATGAGGAAACTGAGGCAACCAGAGGTTAAATGGTTTGTCCAAGGTCAAGTATGTGAGGCTGGATGTGAATTCAGGTCTTCCCCACTTTAGGCCCAAGGTTCATTGTACCACCTAGCTGCCTCTGTTATAGCTATAAATTTATTTTGGTGGTATTGTTATTTTTATTATAATGGTTTGGCCCAACCATTAGCACTGAATGTTCCTTCATCTACTTAATTTGTTCTTTATTTCTTGAAGGAACACTTTAATTAGTTGAATGTAAGGGTATAATTGAATATAAGGATTTAATGTTCTTTGGTAGATTGACTCCCAAATATTTTATTCATCTTGTAGTTATTTTGATTGGAATTTCCCTTTCTGTTATCACCTCTTGGAAATGCTATTGCTGTTTGTGGATTTATTTTGTAGCCAGCAACTTTACTGAAGCTATTTAGTTGTCTCAACTAGTAGCATTGGTATTCTACTTCTGTCAGGCTGCTGGTACTTCCTTATATTAGTTGTACAATCAATAAACACGTGGGTAGGAGTGAAAAATGCTAGAATTTTTTTTTTTTTTGCAGTGCATGGGGGGCAGTTATGATGCCTGGATGATTTACAAACTTTATTCCATAGGGGCAGATACACCTAGAATAACTGGGGGCATGGCTAAGTAATTGTGTCTTTTCCCTCTGTTTTCTAGGATGAAGAGAATAATCCTCTGGAGACAGAGTATGGTCTTTCAGTGTATAAAGACCACCAGACCATCACTATCCAGGAAATGCCTGAGAAGGCCCCCGCTGGCCAGCTGCCCCGCTCTGTGGATGTTATCCTGGATGATGACCTAGTAGATAAAGTGAAGCCAGGTGACAGGATTCAGGTGGTGGGGACTTACCGTTGCCTCCCAGGAAAGAAAGGAGGATATACTTCAGGCACATTCAGGTAGAGCAACCTTGAAGATTCTCAAAGTATTTGGGCGTATTGGGGTTAGTGGCCTTCTGCTTTTTGTAATCCTTCTTCCAAATCCTGTGATAATATCTCATAGGTAGAACACTGGGTAAATTGGATTGTCAGGAGACCTGGCTTTTTCTCAGCTCTTGATTCCATCTCTTTCTTGTAGGAAGGACCTCCTAAGCGTAAAGAACAGGTTCTCCCCACCAGTCAGAGAGAAAACCAAGCCTTTAGCCATTGATTGGTGCCCATTCATCCTAAGGATGGACCAACTCAAGTCACAGAGTGAAGTCCTTCCAATCAATCAGTCAATCAATAAACATTTATCAAGTGCCTTCTATGTGCCAGGGGATACAAAAAGAATCAAAAGACAGTCCCTGCCCTCAAGGTGTTTTTAACCTAATGGGGGAAACAACATGCAAATGATAGATATAAATATATACAGCATATATAGGAAGTAATTAATAGGGGGAAGGCACTGCAATTAAGAGGGGTTGTAAAGTGGTTTACCTACTTCCTGGTGTTTCCTCCATCTAGACTAAAGCCTGCTTTATCAAAGGAGATATATATGTAAAGTGTTTTGTAAAACTTTAAAGCCCTATATGAACTTTCATTACTATTATTAATCATCAGCAAAAGGAAAGATGGATTCTGTGACATGCACGTAGGGGTAGTTAGCCTGTGGGAGGCAGAAATTGGTAGAGAATAATATCTGAATCCTAAAATCAGAGGACCAGTGAGTTAGAGTTGGAAGGGACGTTAGAGGCCATTGAGTGCAGCCTCCTCATTTTCCAAGACTCAGAGGGGTCAAATAATTTGCCCAGAACCACGTAGCTCACATCTGACTGAGGCAGGATTTGAACTTAGGTCTTACTGGCTCCAAGTTCAGCGTGGAATCCGGAATGTCATGGTACTTGAAATCAGGATGGTCCCAGGCAGTTTGCTAGGTCAAGGCATGAAGATGCCATCTTCTCCTGAGGAATATTGCTGATTGAACTGACTGGCCAGCAGATATGAGCGGAAGATGCTGCTGAGTGCTCACTATTGATAATTGTTGTCTTTCTTCCAATCATTCTCTTCTCCCTAGGACTATTCTGATTGCCTGCCATGTGAAACTTATGAGCAAGGAGGTTCAGCCTATGTTTTCTGCTGAAGATGTGGCCAAGATCAAGAAGTTCAGCAAATCGCACTCCAAGGTAGGAAAGAGCTTTGGGATAGACTCCCACCTTAAGTGTTTTTGGAGGGAAAAAGTGTTTTTGGAGAGGATTTTGGGTAGGAAAAAAGTCATAGGAAAGGCTTTTGGGATGGGAGCTTTCCTTGGGAGTTGGGGGGGGGACCAGCTCCATTTATTTCTCTGGGTCCTTTGACTTGGTTCTAATATTTTCCACTGAGTAGAAGACTTTCCACTGCTTTTATGGAAATAGTTGCTGTCTGTTGGATTTGGAGGAGGCCAGAAGAATGTAGGCTAGGTAGGTGATAGTTAAAGAAATTCTGAGGAAGTCTGAAAGAGGTATAAAAGAGTTTCCTTTGGGTATAATTTTTTAAAAAATGGCAGGTGAGTAGAAGTTCTTACTCAGTTGCAGCCTTACTATTTTTTAAAAAACATTCTTAAAATTGTAAATCATTTTTCATTAAATACAAATAAGCAGACACTATGGAATTGAGAATAGGAAATACATTTTGATTAAAAATATTAACTTTTTAATAATATTAACTTTAAAAATTTTTATTTTAATTTAATTTTATTTTTTTGGATCAGACCAAAAGTTATTTTATTGGTGTGGGGAGTTCATGGTGAGGAACTTCCTCTACAGTATCTAAAACAACTTGGTGTGTAGAGTTAGATTTCCCCCTCTCTATGTGGCTCTGGGCAAAGTCACTTAGCCTATATAACCTGTATAATTCAGTTTCTTCTTTTGTCAGATGGGAATGATAAATAGCACCTTCCTCATTGGCTTGTTTTGAGAATCAAATGAAATAACATTTATAGTTCTTGCATACTTAAAGTGCTATGTAAATGCTAACATTTTGTATTATGTTATTTACTAGATAGGTCTCCACCTTCTTTGCAGTTGTCTTAGAGAATTGACTTGGGACTCTGAGAAGGTATTTAACTTGCCCAGAGTCATACTGTTAATTTGTGTCAGTCAGAATTTGAATCCAGGTCTTCTAGGCTCTTGAGGCCAGGTCTATTTAACTATGACAATTGTGCCTTTCCCTTCAAAATAACACTAACAATTTATTTGATCTTTTCCCTTTAGCAATTTCTTTTTTCCATTCATTTTGATGCCCTTTAATTACAGTTCCTAAGTATAGGTTATTTCATACTCCTTGCTTTATTTATATCACCTCCTATGAGTCTATCTATATTCCTTTGTATTTTACCATTTTTGTGGTTCAGTAGCATTCCATTGCATCACTGATTAAATCAGTTATTCTCCAGTCATTGGAATAATAGCTTGGCTTTTTTTTTTTGGCCATTACAAATGAAGTGGGTTTGAATGCTTTTGTACAAAATAAGTCCTTTTTAAATTTGATTAAAATCCTTGGCATCTAGTTCCAGCAGTGTGGCATTCTGGGGTCTAAATGTATGGTCAGTTTAGTAATTCTCATTGCATTATGCTAGATTGCTTTCCAAAAAGCTTGTGTCAATTTATAGTCCTAATGACAATGTGAAAGTGCTTGTTTCTCTGAGGGGCTGCCAATATTAACATTTTATCATTTTCAGCTGATTTTGCCAGTTTGTGCTAGATATAATGTGGTATCCAAGTTATTGTAATTACATTTGTGATTCTTAGAGAATTTGAGTAACTTTTTCCATGGTTATTAGCAATTTTGCTTTCCTTATTGAATTATTACGTAATTATATTATATAATTGAATTATTCATACCTTTTGACCGTTTTGCTGGATCTTAGATTTAGATCTAGATGAGACCTTAAAAGTCATTGAGTCCAGCCTTCTCATTTTACAAATGAGGAAACAGGCCTTAGAGAGGTGAAATCACATAGCTAGTATTTGAGGCATTCTAATGGGGAATGGATATTATTCTCATAGATTAGATTGTGAATGTCAGATGTTTGTTGTAAATGTTCTTCCCCTTCCCCCATCTGTTTTTCCTTATTTTGGAAACATCACTTATGTATTGGACGTAATTCTTTTATTTTGATGTACTCAACTCCATCAATTTTGTTTCAGTTAGCCAATCAACGAAAATTTATGAATCACCTAATATGTACCAGGCACTAACTATTCTGGGCACGAGGGATAAAAGTTCAAAGAATGAAACATTCCTTCCTAATTAGGAGCTTGTCCATTAAGAAAATATTTTTCCCTCACCAGATTTGGGAGAGACATACTATTCTTTTTTCTTCCAAATTTGTAGATCATGAATCAGATTGATTTTTATCATAATAGATGGTATATTGCGTGTCTCTATTCTCTCTCTTTCTCTCTCTCTCTTTTTTTTGGCCATTTTGCTTTCCAGTTTTATCAACAGTTTTAATGGAATAATGATTCCTTTCCCTAATGTTTTTAGTCTTAGGTTTATCAATCCCAAGTTCTTTGTTTACACTAATTTCTAGATTCTCTATTCTATTACAATGATCTGGGTTTTTTTTTAATTTTGGTCTAGTAAGACAGTTTTTATACTATATTTTGAACTCTGCTAGGAGTGAAGCCCTCTTCAATTAAAAAAAAAATCCTGTTTAAAAATAATTTAAAGCTTAGGCATTTAATGCAATGGTACATTAAGAAAAGTAGCCGTATAGCATTTGCCCTATAAATCTGGACTGTACTTTCATAAATGCACAGATCAGACATGGAACATGTGTGGCCAGATCTCACAAAGTTGAAAGGAGAGGTCAGCTGCTTTTCTGATGTTGCCTTTGTACTATTGTCACCAGTCTCTGCAGGATATGACATTTCCGTAGTCACTAACAGTTGTTGCTTCTTCCTTATAAGAAGAGTGGACACTGCCATGTTCCCTTAATTCAAAGGGAGACATTTTGATAGTAGCATCTTTTCCCTTGACCAACAAAATGCCTTCTTTTCAGAATCTTTGTCTTTGTGTTAAGCTTCTCGTATAGAGAAAGAAATAAAAGTATTAATTATCTGTTGTTCTTTTTTACATTAATTTTATGATGTCCTTATTGAGTCTTACAAAGTAGCCCATTGATATTTTGATAAGTATTGGTTCGTTACTATTTAAAATCTCCTGTTTAATAATATAACTTTGTTTTTGGCCAACATTTTTGTTTGTCCTTTCATTTTAAGGCAGAAAGGATGAGTTTCCCCTCCTATATATGCTGCTTTCCTCTCTAAAAGTCAATTTCAATGACTTTTAATGCCATTGTGTTGGAGAATGACATGATTTCTGTAGTGAGTTTTTTCATGACCTGGGATAAATAGCTAAAGGAGGTTATGGAAGATCTTTAGTGGGATTAGTTGGGATTTTGCCTGAGGTGGGGAAATATATGAAATTAGTTAGCCTCTCGAAGTCCTTGTAATTTCTAGACATCTTTTAAAACTATTTAAAGTTACTCTTGTAAATAACATGTTTTCCTTGAATTTCTGTGAACTTTTTGGAGGTTAGAGCACGGGGAGGTTAGTTGGTCTTTTGCCATATATTCTGATCTGTGCATTTAATGTTAGAACAGAATACTGTGAGGTCAAGAACCATTTCTTAATCTCTATTTTTCTTTAAGCATATAACTCAATACCAAGGAACTAAAAGATAACCAATTTATTAAGTATCTACTTTGTGGTAGGTGCTGGTAATACAAAGATAAAAATGACAAAGTCCCTGCCCTCAAGGAGCTTGCATTCTATTGGTAATTATTTTTTCCCCCCTATTCCATATGTCTCTCCCCTAGGATATCTTTGATCAGTTGTCTAGGTCATTGGCTCCCAGCATCCATGGACATGAATACATCAAGAAAGCAATCCTGTGCATGCTCCTTGGAGGAGTGGAGAAGGTCCTAGAGAATGGGAGTCGCATCCGTGGGGACATCAACGTTCTTCTGATAGGTAAAGAATCATCTTACAGTAGCAATTGTTTATGCACAGTGTGCTTGGTTCCCAGAGTAGGGAACCCTTGCAATTTGTAGATTCATGATAGATGATGTTCTACACAAAGTTAGACTTGTTTTTCCCCACTCCAAGCGATGGTGCTTTACTGCTGTTCTCTTATCGGTGGGCACTCTTGTTATTCTGAGGTTTTTTAAGAACATGGGATATAGCTCTGGAAGGGAACTTAGAGATCTATTCCAGTCCTGTCATTTTATAGGTGAGGAAACTTGAGGCTCTAGAGGGCTGGAGTATCAAGTTCAAAGTCAAAGAGGCAGTAGTAGTGGTAGTGGTATTGGTAGTAGTAGTAGTAGTAGCGGTAGTAGTAATAAAATTAGCATTTATATAGTGCTTTAAAGTTTGCAGAGCTCTTTACAAATATTTTCTCATTTAATTCTTACATCAACTTTGGGAGAGAATTGTTCTTATTATCTTCATTTTACAGATGAGGAAACTAAGGCCAGATTTGAATGCAGGGCTCCCTGATTCCAGTTTCAGTTCTTTATCCATTGTCCCATCTGGTTGCCTTTTACTTGGGTCGGAGCAGAAGTCAGATTCAAGTTCCAAATTCCAGTCCACTGCTATGTCAGGATTGCCGTCGTAGTATTTTAGAACTGATGCATCCCCTTCATCCTGGCCCCTAAAAGAAAAGTGAATGAGGATGGAGGAAAAATGTGAAAAGGCAAAAGGCAAAAACAGTTAAGTTTTGGCTGTAGCTATAGTATAGTGTATGTGGACTTCCCTTTTGGTGGGGATCTGTTGACTGTATTATCTGAATGGTAAGGTTCTCAAGAGGCAACATAGTATAAGGAGTAGAAGGCTGGATTAGAGAGTCGGAAAGATCCTTGTTCAAACTCCTTCTTTGATAGTTAAGTTATTTAAGTTAAGTAATTAATTAAATTACAAATTAAAAAAGTAATTAAGTAAATAAGTTATTTAACATCTCTTAGCTAGTTATTGCACAGACTTGTAGTGGAGCACAAATAAGATCATACAAATAGCGTTATACATAATATATAACATGATATAATATAACATATAATAGATAAATAAAAGGAGTGGGGGAGGGGAAAAGGGATCATGACAGAGTTGCCTCTGGGGCTACCCTGTTATCTGTGGGTATGTTGGTTTTTGGGCATCTGTAGAGTTGGGGTAACAATTTGGACTGGCTGAGCTCAGACGTCTGCTTGACTTAGCTCTCAACCCTTTCTTTGGGTTTCTTTACAGTTCCAAAACCTGGACTTTAATAAATAGGCCCGTCCTGGGCTATGAAACCAGAAAAAGCACTTGAAACAATGAGGCTGCTACGTGATAATCTTTGCCAGGGTGGATCCTTTTCAGGGCCAAGATTCTGTGATTTAATGAATGTAATAACTGAACAGTAAAATACAGAGTTCAGGGTGTACAATGTTAGTGACAAGAGAGTCCACCCTACTCATTTTATAGGTGAGAAAACTGAAGCACAGAGAGGTCAATGATGACTTGCCCAGGGTCCAGCTAGTAAGGTTCAGAGGTAGATTGTGAACCTGGGTCTTTATGGCTCCACGTTCAGTGCCCTATCCATGCCATGAAGATAGGAATTACAGGAATAAGGTTTATGCCAACCAACTGACTTCTACCTACTTATAGGACTGTAATGAAATCAGTGAAATTAGGTCTGCTTGGCCCTGAGAGAGGTCCTGCCAGCATATAAAGTGATAACATGCTGATGACTATTGGAGGGTCATTGGTATTTAGGGGGCTCTGACAATCCTAGGACAACAAGGATAAAGGGAAGAAAAGGGAAATCATTGATATATAGGGTTACATTTTTTAAAAAAATAGGTTTTTATTAATATCTTTTGTTTTTATATTACCTCTATTTCCTCCTCCCCCCTAGAGCTATCCTTTATAACAAAGATTTTTTTTTAAAGAGGAAAAGAAAAAAGTAAAGCAAAAACCAATGAACACATCCAAAAAAATCTTTCTTTATATGCAGTGTTCAACAACGGTCAATCTCCACCTTTGCAAAAGAGCAAGGGGAGGTGTCTTCTCATATCTCTTCTTTGGGGTCTGTCTTGTTCTTTACCATTCCATAACATTTAGTTTTGATTGTTTTGTAGTTATTTCAATTTACATCATTATAAAACTTTGCATCAGATCATATGAGTCTTTCTACGCTTCTCTCCATCCATCTATGAATATGTTTGTCGTTTCTTACAGCACAGTAACATTCCATTCGTGGATTATAATTTGTTTAGTCATTCCTTAATTGATGGGCATCTAGTTTGTTTCCTTTTCTTTGCTATGTGGGATTGTATTTTTCACAGTTCCGTAGAATTGACCACTTTCCCCATTTTTATTTCAGGAGACCCATCAGTGGCCAAATCTCAGCTTCTGCGTTATGTACTTTGCACAGCTCCCCGGGCAATCCCCACCACTGGCCGGGGTTCTTCTGGAGTTGGTCTGACAGCTGCTGTCACCACAGACCAAGAGACAGGTGAGGCCTGGACAGAGTGCTTAGCAGAGGTGCGAAAAACGGGGGGGCAAGGTAGGAGCTCAGGGCGGAGTGTGGGTTGACCTTACTTAGCAGAAAGTGTGGGAAGAATACTGAGAAGGTTGAATAGGCAGGTTTGGACCCAATTATGATAGACCAAGTCTTGTGATTGATCAGTTGCAATAAATGAGTTAGTTTTACCTTGAGAATGGAATATTTGCTGGCCCATGACTACTCTTGGAAAAAGATTTTTGGGTAGTGTTTAAAAGAAGCTTGTCAGACAAAGGATATGCTAAGAAAATCAAAGGAGAAGGCTATTGGAGGAACAGATTTAAAGACTAGCAAAGCAAGAAGAGCGCTGAGAGAAGAGGACAGATTGGGGATTTGGACCAGACCTGTGATTTCATTAATATACTGTACCAATGCAGATTGTTCTTTGCTTTGCAACCTATTGTTGCTCTGGGCAATGAGAAGTTAAATGAGATATAAGACTTTTATCAGCTACGTTTACTGGAAGATTTTGCTCTCAAATGGTTTCTTCTTTTCAGTTTTGAATACATAATTTTTTTTGTCCAGCAAAATAATTTTATTTTTGCGTGATCAGATCTTATTAATTTTGTCTCTGTGATTATCCATTTATTGGACAATTTTTCCTCTTCCATAATTAAGATACTTAACTGATAAGAAAAAGATAGTTTTTCCCAATTCCTTTCCCCTCTCCCTCCCACCCGCCAATTTTTTGTGATTTAAAAAATACCTTTAGATCACTGATAATGATGATTGGAAGAGTGAAAATTTCAGGAAGTCAACAGTGTGGAGCCAATGTTTTTTTAAAAAAAATTATCTGATATTTTATTTTTCCCGGATTAAAACAATTTTTAATGTTCATTTTTAAAATTTTGAGTTCCAAATTCACTCCCTCCCTCTCTACTCCTCATTGAGAAGGCAAGCAGCAATTTGATATAGGTTTTACATGTGTAGTCATGCAAAACATAACCAGAGTCTTTTCAAGTAGGACAAGAAGAGTAGTGTTAAGATAGCATGGAAGGGCTAGACTTTTGGTGGGAAACTCTTCAATTTTTGGAGAGGGATTCCCTGGACTCTACTCAGTTGCTCCCCAAACAGTTTGGTGTCAAGTGTTTAATAGATTCTAAGGAGGGCCAGATTATTTTTCCCCCCTTGTTTCCTGGTTGTTACTTTCCCCTAGTCCTTAAAGCTTGGTGGATACTTTTTTCTCCCCCTTTTCCCATTGTCCAGGGGAACGCCGCCTGGAAGCGGGGGCCATGGTGCTGGCTGACCGAGGGGTTGTGTGCATTGATGAGTTTGACAAGATGTCTGACATTGACCGTACAGCCATCCATGAGGTGATGGAGCAGGGCAGGGTCACAATCTCCAAGGCTGGCATCCACGCTCGCCTGAATGCCCGCTGCAGTGTGCTGGCAGCTGCTAACCCCGTCTATGGCAGGGTGAGTAGGATGGTCTTAGGGCATCTTAGGTTAGAAGGAAGGAAACAAACATTGATTAAGGGGCGTACCATGTGCCAGGCACTGTATTACTTGCTTTACAAATACTGTCTCATTTGGTGCTCACAATTACTCTGGGTGGTAGGTGGTATTATACTCATTTCACAGTTGAGGGTACTGAGGCAAATAAAGTTTAAGTGACTTGTCCCTGGATCACACAGCTAGTATGTGCCTGAGGCTGGATTTGAATTGACCCCTTCCTGATTCTAGGCCCACTGTGCCACCTTGCTACTTCAAAGTAGGGCAGGGAGTTTCTTAGTCATCAATCCAGCAAGTGTCTGTTAAGTGCCTGCTTTGTGCAGCTAGGCCATAGGGACATGAATAATAAATGAATAATCTTTCTTTCAAAGAGCTTTTTAACTAGCTTTGGATAGCTGTGTAGTATAGCTCATTGCTGGGGGTAGGGAGTGGGAGGCATTGGAGCAACATTTTGAGAAATGAGACCCGGGTCAATAAGCTCTAGTAAGCTCTTTATTTCCTTTCTATTATTTTTTGTTCACATCTTAAACAGAAATGTGTGTTTATCAGGAGAGGGGACAATGACAAGTTTTATATGTAAGGATGAGAAGGTAGCAGGGATTGAGACTTTCTGTGATTTAGTAATAATTCATTTTTTATCAGACCTGTGATTTTGTTGGTGTGGGAAACTTCAGGTATGGAAACTCTCTCCAACGATGTAGATCAGCCACTGCTGTGTGTTAGAGCATTGCCTCAAGTACTGAGAGATTAGGTGATTTGCCCAGGGTCACACAGCCAGTGTGTGTTAGAGTCAGGACTAGTATCTAAGTCTTAGTGACCCCAAACCAAGCTCTATCTATCCACTGTGCCACACAGTCTCGCAGCTTATCACACAGTAATCATAATGAGTAGTAATTATTTGCAAGACTGCCTTTACATAGTCTTCTTTCTGAAATCTGTAATAACCTGCCCCTCAACTAAGCAGGGTAGTATTTAGAGCTCTGAGGGAAATCTAAATTTAAATCCTGCCTCTTTGACTTACTAGCTGTTTGATGGTGGGCAAGTCACTTAACTTCTACCTGCCTCAGTTTCATTATCTGTAAGATGGGGATAATAATAACACCTCTCAGAGTTGTTGTGATGATCAAATGAGATAATATTTGTAAAGTGCTTTTCAAACCTTAGAGTGATATATAAATGTTAGCTATTATTGTTACTGTTATTAACCAATGTGATAGGATGGGTTGGGGGCCCTGAACCCAAGGAAATACTATCTGATTTCTAAGATCTCCCATTTTGATGTGTAACAATAAATAATGAGAGTTCACATTTATAAAGCTTTAGATGATTTACTACAGTTCTTCACATTAACCCTATGACATAGGTAGTAGAAATATCATTACCTCTATTTTATACAGAAGAAACCTGAGGCTTAGATGTTGAGGGACTTGCCCAAGCTCACATGGCTAGTATCAGAGTCAAGACTGGAATTCAGGTCTTTTTATTTGAGGACTAGTGTTATTTTCACTACTGGTGGGTGCCATTTTGGTGAGCCCTTCTTCAATCAATCAGTCAATCGATAAACATTTATTAAATGGCTGTTGTGTGCCAAGTGCTTTTTCTAAGTGCTAAGGATACACAAAGAAGCAAAGGACAGTTCCTGCCCTTAAGGAACTTATAATCTAATGGATTCTTGTTATCCCTCATATTAGTGCCTATAATACCTGTCTCACAGGGTTGTGATAATGAAACAATGAGATCATGTCTGTAAAGTCCTTTGTAAACCTTAAATGGCTATTTATCATCATCATCACCATCATTACCACTACCACCACCACCACTGCCACCTAGTAACATTAAATTTGGCCATTTTAATAAGTTTAGTTGAGATTTTACTCATTGATTTGTTATCCTATTATCATGAGGGACTCCAGAATTCCCAAGAGCTTCTGACTTCCAAGATGCTTAATCTGTCCCAGCTCCCAACTTTCTCCTGTATTGTTGACAAATGAATAGAAATTGAGACACAGATTCATTTCTCAGAGTCAATTCTGTCTTGGCAAAAACGCAGATGAAAGTAAAGCTTGGGAAAGGAGCCAGCCTCCAGGCCCTGCTTGGTGTGGCTATGCCGGTGATTCAGCCATGTTTAGCTGACAAGTTGGGGTGAACATTTCAGTAAGGTCACCATAGTTGTTTGTAGGTTATGTTTCCTGTAAGACTGTAAGCTTCTTGAAGGTAGGGGCTGTTTTTTTCTTTCTTTGTGCCAGAGCTTAGTACAGTGCCTAGCACATTTTGTTCAGTTGCCCAGTGACATCTGACTCTTTGTGACCCTGTGGACCATAGCATGCCAGTACTGTCCATGGGGTTTTCTTGGCAAAGATAATAGAATAGTTTGCCATTTCCTTCTTCTGTGGATTAAGGCAAATAGAGGTTAAATGATTCGACCCAGGATCACAAACCCATTAAATGTCTGAGGCTGGATTTGAACTTAGGTCTTCCTGACTCCAGGCCTACCACTCTATCTCACTGAACCACCTAGCTGCCTCCAGCCTAGCACATAGTAAGCACTTAATAAATGCCTGGAAAACTTCTCTCCCCTGTTTTTATCCTAAACCATCCTCCCATCCCCATACCCCTCATGTTCTCCTTATAAAGTGAGAATCATCAAGATAAACCCATTGTAGAAAAAATGAATGGAGGATGAAAAAAATGGATGAAAATCATTTAGTCAGCCCTTCTCATGTGCCAGAGGATATAAATACAAAAAACAAGATAGTCCCTGCCCTTAGGAAGCTCATATATCATATCATGTCATAACATATCCTACATCATTTCATATATATAATCACATTATATAATATTAGATAAGTGGCAAAGATATCTGAGCCTATAATATAAATATGATATTATATAATAGATATAATAGAGCAGTGATATAATAGAGTGGAAAATATGCTGAATTTGAAGTCAGAGAATCTGGGTTTGAAAGCTTCATCTGCCCATTAGTAGCTGTGTAAACTTGGACGAGTCTCTGAAATTCTGTAAAATAGAGGACTGGACTAGATGCAGTCCCTTATAGTTCTTAAGTCTGATCCTGTGGTTCTCCCAGTGACACATTCCTCTCCCGCTTTTCTTTTTCCCAGTACGATCAGTACAAGACACCCATGGAGAACATCGGACTGCAGGATTCTTTACTGTCCCGATTTGACTTGCTTTTCATCATGCTGGATCAGATGGATCCTGAACAGGACCGGGAGATCTCAGACCATGTCCTCAGGATGCATCGATACCGAGCAGCTGGGGAGCAGGATGGTGATGGTGAGTGAGGCCCCCATCTTCTGTCTCCTTCTAAACATTAGGGAGTGAGGGAGATCAGGAGCAGTCAGTGAGTGCTTTGGGGTTTGAATTGAAAGGGACAATGGCCACCTTCCCACCCCAAAGCCACCTGAATGGTCCTTCCTCGCTAAGATGTTATGGATTCCTTGGGGTCTACCAGTCACTTTACCCCTACTTACTGAAGCTATAGGTTACTTTGTTGCTGCCTTTCTTCTTATCCATGGATCTCACTTCTGTCTTATGTGGTTACCTCGTGAGCATATCTCTCTCTGGCAAGGTCCTCTTTGTCCTTTTGTGGCACCTTTATCCTTTCCATCCACATCTTCATGTTGTATTGCTGGTGCCAATGTGATATATAATGAGAGTTCCTAAATCTTCCCAAGTTGTTTGTTTTTTCAATGCTGTTGTTACGTGTAAAGTGTTCTGGTTCTGTTCACTTCATTGCATCAGTTCATACGTGTCTTCCGTGGTTTCTCTGAGGATGTCCTTTTCATCCTACCTTATGGCCCAGTAATATTCCATTACATTCAAATTCCACAATTTATTCAGCTATTCCCCAATAGATGGGCGCCTTCTTTGTTTCCAGTTCCTTGCTTTAACCAAAAAAAAAATGCTGCTATAAATCATTTTGCACATAAGGGTCTTTTCCCTCTTTCATTGGTTTTTTTTTTTTTACTTGGATTGGGATCTCTGGGTTAAAGGGTGCACACAGTTTAGTGACTTTATTAAGCTCATTTTCTGGGTTTTCTAGCCATGCCCTTGGGAAGTGCTGTAGATATCCTTGCAACAGATGATCCCAATTTTGTCCTGGAGGATCAGCAGGAGACACCTATTTATGAGAAGCACGACAACCTGCTTCATGGAACCAAGAAGAAAAAGTGAGTTATTATTAATCTTTCCTCCCTAGATTAATAATAACAATAACGATAACAGCTAGCATTTATATAGTGCCACCTATGTGCTGGGTACTATGCTCAGCCCTTTACGAATATCAGCTCATTTGGTCCTCAAAAACCTGGGAAATAGGTGTTATTATTATCCCCATTTTACAGAGGAGGAAACTGAGGCAAACAGAGGTTAAGTGACTTGTCCACGGTCACACAGCTAGTAGGTGTCTGAGACTGGATTTACACTCAAGTGTTTTTGCCTCTGGGCCCAGCTTGCTGTTCACTGTGCCACTTCGATGCCTCATCTTACTTATGTCCCCTGAGACAGAGATATTTGCAGTGTAATTAGAGTAGCAGCATGGCACTGGTGATATCATTGGGTTAAGGCATCATTTTTATGAGGCTGTGATTGTAGGCCAATTTGATTTTTTTTTAAAAAGTCTACAAATAATATTCTTCCGTTTGGTCAGCTTCTCAGAGATAATGTGCCTTTGGTCAAAAAAGGAATTGGGAAAAAGTGTGGATGGCTCAAGATGAAACCATCCCTACTACTGAAAATATAACTGAAAGTATATGGCTTCCTGATGGTTTTCCCTCTGTGGAGGAGAGAAAAATCACAGAATCTTAGACCTGGAAGGGACTTCAGAAAATGAGTTGCTCAATTCATATCTGAACAAGAATTTCTGAGTTCAAATCTAGCCTCAGACACTTACCTAGTTGTGTGACCCTGGGCAAGACATTTCTCTTCTATCTGCCTCAATTTCCTCATCTGTAAAATGGGAAAAATAATAAAACCTACTTCCCAGAGTTGTTGTAAGGATCTAGTGAGATGTAGTTGTAAAGGACTTTGCTCATCTTAAAAGTGCTATGTAAACCCTAGCTATCATTATTGTTCTTATCATTAATCTGTGGTTCGTGAACTTGTTTTTTTAAAATGAATAACTGTATTTCAGTATGATTGACTTCTTTTGTAATACTATATATTTTATTTTATACATTCAAAGCTATTTCTCTGAGAAGGGGTCCATAGGTTTCGCCTGTCTATCATAACGTGCACAAAAAGGGTTTAGAACCTCTGTTCTAGCCTTTGTTTGAAGATCTCAAGGTAGGGGAAACTTCTCCCTAGTATATATGAGTAGGTCATTCTACTTTCTCATTGCTCTGGCTGTTAGTACACTGTTATTTAAACTAGCTGTAATTTGACTTTGTACCATGCACCCAATAATTCCAGTGTTGCTCTCTTGGGGCCAAGCTCTTCTTTCTACATGATAGCTCATCAAATATTTAAAGGTATTTAAATTATATGTAGACATATACAACACATTGAAATATATAATACAATATAATAGGTATGTAAGTAAATATATGATATATAAATATATAAAAAATTTAATATTTAAATTCTTCAGGTTAACCAGCTCCGGTTCGTTTAGTTCATCCTTATATGGCATCTCCAGTCCTTTCACCATCCTGGCCTTCCCTGAGTAGTACATACTTTGCTCCCTATATTTGTCTATATCTTTTCTAAAATATGGTGGTCAGAGCAAATACCCTCAAGATGGCTTGACCAGGGCAGAATGTATCAGATCTTTTGTCTCCTTCATTGTAGATAACTATACCTCCCTTAATGAAGCTTAAGATGGCACAAGTTTTTTGGGCTGTCAAAACTATTCATCTAATTAATTCCTCTTTTGGTCTCTAATATACCCCAACCACAGTGTTGTATGTGTTTTTGTTCTACCCAAGTTAATCCTCATGCAAATACCCTCTTACCTTGTTTTTCCCTGAGGTTCTTGACCCAATACAGAAATGGTCGAGAACTCCTGTTCTACAGGAAGAGCCTCATAATTTGTGTTGGTCTGTGTCAGTCATTTTTCTTCTTTCCATTCTCTTCTATGCCCTTCCACCCTCCCCACGGATGATATCTTTCTTCTTCCTCTTGCTTCCTTTTTCTGATTTGTTCCTCGAAGCTGATCTTCTCTTCTTTCAAGGAACACATGCTCTCTCATAACCTGGAAAGTAAATAAATATTCCTCTAGCCCTTTGACTTTATCACCTGGAGCAAAGACCAATTTGAATTGTCTTTACATGGATACTATGTGGTACTGTCAGGTACACAAACATGGCATGCTCTCTTGGGGTCACATTAAAATTCTCATCTGCCATGCTTGTTTGAAACAAATTTTAGAGTCTTTTTCCTTGCCAGCTCTTCTGGCGGCTATCTAATGTGGCCAAGCAGCGTTTTGTGAGGTGTGAGACTTGAAGCCCAAATGTGACCGTACAGGGCATGTTCTTCCATGTGCTATGTTTGTTCTAAATGGCCTACGGAAAACAAGCAATAGAGATTTGAGGTTCATTGAGCTTGTGGACCAGGAAGCATCTGCTGTTCTAGGGTTACCTATGCTGAAGAACACAATGCTGAGCACCGATCCTTGGGTCACTCCACTAGAGACTTCTTTTCAAATGGAAATTGACTCTTTGAATTCTGGTTTATCTGAACTTTCAAACTGATCTCAGGGTCATTTGAAAGCTAAAGTAGACACCTAGAGGTTTATAAATTAGATTTATAAATCAAATCCTAGCTCAAAGGATGAAGTGTAGGAGCCTTTGCCTGTCTAGTTCATACAAGTCCACTTGAGGTAGTGGAGGGTACACAATGCTTTCCAAACCTAGAGATCTGTCCTCTTCAATCTTGACTGTGCTCTGATCTATGGTCAAATCTGGTCAAATCTTTTTTTCTATGAGGATGGTGAGCCTGCCACCAAGGCACTTTTTTAAGGCAGTTGGAAAGGAATAATAGGTATGGGGTTGAGGGGCAGTGAGGTGGCACAGTTGATAGAGCACCGGCTGTGGAGTCAGGAGGACCTGAATTCAAATCTGGCCTCAGACACTTGACACTTACTAGCTGTGTGACCCTGGGCAAATCACTTAACAACATTGCCTAGCAAAAAAAACCCCAAACAAACATAAACAAAAGACCCCCCAAAATAGGCATGGGGTTGAGGAGTGCATTTACAGGCAAATCTTATCTTGATTTTTTTGCAGGGGGGGTGTCTCATGGATGCCCTTGGCAGTGTAGTGAAGCCTATGGGCCTTTTCCCCAAATAATGTCTTTAAATGCATAAAAGAAAGTACATATAATGGCAAAAGAAACCATAGGTTAATAAAGATAAAGGTGTAAGTATTTTTCCCTGTCCAAGTTCATCACTATTCATGGATGTCCCTTAAAGGTCCTCGGACCCCCAGGTTAAGATCCTTTGGTCTCCATGAATAATGGTGAGGATTGTCTCACTGGTATTTTTGTGGGGGCCCAGGGAGAAGACAGTGAGTGCAGCATTCATGAAGAAGTACATTCACGTGGCTAAAATCATCAAGCCTGTGCTGACACAGGAGGCAGCCAACCACATTGCTGATGAATATTCACGCCTACGAAGCCAAGATAGCATGAGCTCTGATGTTGCCAGGGTGAGTGAGGCCACTTGGAGGGGTGTGTGAGTAGTGGGTAGGACTGTGCTTTGGAGGGCTTTGAGAGGATGTGAGTGGGTTAGGGATGGTACCCATAACCAAAATATTTTTATTCCCCTGGTCTTTTCTTCCTGAAGGTTTGAAAGACTTCATCTTGGGGGCAGCTAGGTGGCACAGTGGATAGAGCACCAGCCCTGAAGACAGGAGGACCTGAGTTCAAATCCGGCCTCAGATCAAATACTTGACACTTACTAGCTGTGTGACGCTGGGCAAGTCACTTAACCCCAATTGCCTAACAAACAAACAAACAAACAAAAACAAACCAAAAAAAAAAGACTTCATCTCATAGTCTCTATTTCTCTTTTTTTAGGGTAATGGCATCCTGAGCCAAGTTGAGCCTAAATTTTCATATCTAATTGGTACCAAGGGACATACAGTGGTAGACTAACGGTAATCCCTAAATACACTTTGTTTCTTTTAGGAACCTCTCACATTCTAGCCAAGGCTTTTTGATCTCCAAAGAAACTTAGGGTTAGCTAGCCCAGCATATTTTTTTTTGACGTAAAATCATAAAATTGGGGTAAATATTTCTAAAGTTTTATTATTTAACATTCAGTTAAAAAAAATTGAGTTCCAAACTCTTCCTCCCTTCCATCTCTCCCCCACTTGAGAAGGCAAGCAATATGCTACCATTTATATATGTGAAATCATGTAAAACATTTCCATTTTAGCCATGCTGCAAAAGTGAAAAAATTACGCTTCAGTTTGTACCATTGTCTGTCTGGAGGTGGATAGCATAAATCCTTTGGAATTGTCTTGGTCATTGTCTTGATCAAAGTAGCTAAATCTCTCACAGTTGATCATAGTTATGGTATTACTGTTACTGTGTACAATGCTCTGGTTCTGTGCACTTGAGTTTGCATCAAATCATAAATATCTTTTTAGGTTTTTCTGAAACCAGCTCCATTTCTTTCTTTCTTTTTTTAAAATTTTTTTTGGCAATTGGGGTTAAGTGACTTGCTCAGGCTCACACAGTCAGGTGTTTGGTCTGAGGCCGGATTTGAACTCAGGTCCTCCTGACTTCAGGGCCGGTGCTGTATCCACTGTGCCACCTAGCTGCCCCTCCCCTCATCATTTCTTACAGCACAGTAATATTCCATCACAGTCAAGATGCCACAACATATTTGGCCATTCCCCAATTGATAGGAATCTCTCCAGTTTCCAATTCTTTGCCACCGCAAAAAGAGCTGCTATAAATAGTTTTTTCAAATAGGTCCCTTTCCTTTTTGGTTATTCTTTACCCTTCAGTTTTACGGACATCAATGGGACTCTTCTAGGTTTTTAGTTAGTTTTTTTTTCTTAGATTCTCTTCCAAAAACCACTCTTGTTTCTAAGTGATCTTCCTCTTCCCATGTTGGTGCCCTCTTTGAGGCATCCAGAATTCAAAATTCTCTGCTGGAATCTGCTACTGGCTTCCCATGGGATTTCAAGCAAACCTTCATTAACTCACCTCAGTTCCTAAAATCTGTGCACTGGGTATGATGACTTCCTGCCCGGAACCCAGGAGCATAATGACCAAAGCTGACTCCTTTTCCCCTTTTCTCCCAGACATCCCCAGTCACAGCCCGGACGCTGGAGACTCTCATCCGATTGGCTACTGCCCATGCCAAGGCCCGGATGAGCAAGACTGTTGAGCTTCAGGATGCAGAAGATGCTGTGGAGCTGGTCCAGTATGCTTACTTCAAGAAGGTGAGAAGCAGAGGTGGGATGGAGATAATTGGGACAAGGAGCAAGAGTCATACAGTCCCCAGGGCTTAAATCTTTACCTGAAACTTGAGTCATGGGAACTCTAACTTTTAGTTTTGTTTTTGATACATGCTTCCTGTCATACATGTCAGTCTTATAACCAGCATGCTTTTAGGAGAGTTGCTTTCAGTGAATAGAGCACCAGGCCTAGAGTCAGGAGGACCTGAGTTCAAAGCCAGCCTCAGTCCAGACATTTGATAACTAGCTGTGTGACCCTGGGCAAGTCACTTAACCCCAATAACCTCACCAAAAAAAAAAGAGAAAGATTAAAAAGAAGAGAGCATTGCTTTTGGAGGGTGTTCCTTGGCCTACACCCCCATTTGAACATCTCCAAATTGATTCTGTTAACTTACCCAGATCAGGAATTAGCTACATAGGAGATATGTGGGGCCACCCATTTTTGGTTGATTATGTCCACCATTCCCAGAATGCCTCTCTTTGTGAGTTGAAAGGCAAATTTAATGGTAAAGTCTCTTAGTGGCTTAGCATTTTCAGTGAACATACCAGTTCCATCCATACATGTTTCTCATTGCACTTCTTTTCAGGGGACTTCAATTTCTTTCTCTTAGTTGTCTTTGTTTCTTGATGGCAACATTTTCTAATGTCTAACAAAGTGACGTTTACTATCTCATGAGGGCACAACATGGTGTGTTGGTAGCCAAAAAGCAGATCACAAACCTCATCCTCTAAGAGAGCAGCAGCTGCTGTGATTTGAGGGCACGGACGTACTGGAGAAGACAGCAGCTAGTTGACAGGCATCAGGTGTCATAGACAGTGGGCCAAGGGGCAGCTGGGTGGTGTAGTGGATAGAGCTCTGCTTAGGGTCAGGAGGACCTGAGTTCAAATCTGGTCTCAGACACTTGACACTTACTAGCTGTGTGACCCTGGGCAAGTCACTTAACACTGATTGCCTAACTCAGAGAAAAAAAAAAACAGCGGGCCAAAGGGATGGTCGGAGGTACTGGCTGAACACCACCGGTACCACACCCTTCTGCTCTTGGGCAAAGAGGGAAAAGGCTTGCCGTAATCTGGAAGGCTCAGAGCTGATGCTGAGAGGAGAGATCTTTTAAGTCATCGCCTGTTGTCCAGGCAGCAGAGGCAGAGGTTCTAGGACAGAGTTTTCAATTAGAGCCGTTAATGGTTTAACAATCTTGCCAAAGGATGGAGTATACTCTCCTCAGTAGCTTCCAGCTCCAAGTACGGTCTTTCTTTGTCTTCATTCATGCAGTGTTGAGTCCCCTTCCAGGTGAGTGTGAACTAGACTGAGTGGAAAACTGGGAAAGGTTGAGCATAGTTTAGTAAGAGTAAATCAATAGCTGTGTCGGGAATGCTAGAGACAATGGTATCTGGATGAGGTACCTAGGAAATAGCATAGGAATTAATAGCACAGAGAACTTACCCAGAGAACAACAGAGAGGCTGGCTTAGATATTTCAGGGTCCCTTTGTCAATCATAGATGGTCCAAACGAATAGTTCTTTATTTTACTAATTTAACTTTGGGGGAGATTTTATATGGAAAACAAATATAACTAATGGTGATAATTTTATAAAAGGAACATTAAAAGAAAAAAACAGGACTTTTGAGAATATCCAGATTATAATTTCAGAAATGGTAGATGGTAATAGTTTTACACAAAGATCATTAATTCTGCCAGTTGAGAAAGAATGACTTTTAAAATATCCAAGTTATAATTTTAACAATACATGGTTTAGTTGGAGGAGGGTCACCTTTTATCTCAAAGGAGCAGTATGGCTTCATCTTAAAATCTTCATATTATTAGAGAGATTAGCCCAAACTAATTCAGAGGTACTAGATGGAATCTGCCTAGTGGTGGTATCAGTAATAGTGGTTGTTACAAATACAGAGAGAGAATAAGGTGAACAGTCAATAGTATCTCTAAGTATAAATCTCTCCTCTCTCTCTCTCTCTTCTCTCTCTCTCTTTTTGATGAGGCAGTCGGGGTTAAGTGACTCACCTAAGGTCACATAGCTAGTAAGTGTCAAGTGTCTGAGACTGGATTTGAACTCAGGGCCTCCTGACTCCAAGGCTGGAGCTTTATCTACTGTGCCACCTAGCTGCTCCTATAAATCTCTTTCAGTGATGTCAACTATTTGGCATGAACAGCAGTGAGTGATGTTATTGTTAAAGGGTCAGAAGTTAGACTCAGGAAGCTCAAATTTTTTAGTTTCATGTTGTAAACCATCTTTTCCCTCACCAATACCTGCATCATTCTGAGGAGTACTAAAGTTTCTTCATGGCACAGGATTGGGTAAAGAAAACTCAACTTGCCTTGGACTGGTCCTGAGGTTTCTCTTCTGATCTACCTGTTTCTACAATTTCCAGTGATCCTTTTCCCCCACAGTAAAAAAGAATCTAAGGGTTTGCTTTCGTCTGCTTTGGACTCAAGTGCAGGTGCTATTGAAAGAGACTTAGGGTCCCAGTTACTCAATTTCTCTTCTTTCTTGTTCTTAACCCCTTTCAAAACTGCTTTGAGCTTTGGGCTCACTCATATTCTTCTGATGCCACTCAGGGCAATTATTCATGAAAAACTGATTTCTGAGGATGTCCAATTTACAAAAGCTGTGTTAATGATTTTGGCATCCTTAGGGTTAATAGGGTCAAGTCCTACATAATTTTTAGCTCCTTTGTGGACAAGGTCATGGAACTGGTTTGGGATCTCTTTCTTTTCTTGCCTAATTTCCTGAAACTTGCTAAAATTCTCTGTCAGCCTCTTTTGCTTGAACAAGTCTATCTTCATCTGTAGGAAGATTAGGGTTCAGATGTCACTCAAGTTTAGGGGTCTGGGTCAGATTGTGTTCAGGGGAAAGTGGTGGGCAATCCCCCCAGCTTGGCTGTTTTCTCTTCATTTACCGTTTCCTGTCTTACTTCTGTGGTTTAGGGGTGTGGAGGAAAGCTAAACATAGTTTCCTCATTTTCAATACCTTGAGAAGAAAGCTCACTTGCTACTTGAGAAGAAAAATTACTAATTGATTGCAATAAATCTGTGACTTGGGTAGCCAGTCTAGAAGTTCTCTAACATGCAAACAAAAGAAATGGATGATAAGTTCAGTTTCCTCGGAAATCCTATTACCACAGCAGAACAAAGAGTTGACTATTGTATTCAAAATGCACCAGAGAAGGTAAGAAAAAAGAATAAATCTAAGAATTGGTTTTAAATGATTTATAGCTTTAGATATTAACCTAAATGTTTCTAAATAGAAAAAAATAATTATTTCTAAAAAAATAATTATTTATGGCTTAAGCAACTAATCTAAAAAGTTTCTTAAGGTACAAAATGTAATCACAGAAAATTGAGAAGAAAAAATAAGTTCACCAGCTACTTTTTTCCCCAAAATTAATTAATTAATTAATTTATACCAGCAATTCTTTTTAATCAATCTATGGTTTGAATAGCTGGTTAAAGAATAAGGCATTGTAGAAACAAGAACTTTAATGAGGACAAAACACACAGACATGCTACAGGCAGTAAGCAAGGACCCACATTTTGTTAATTCCTTTTGTGAAATCTTCCTTGCCATTTACTGATTCCCTGCAGATAGCAAAACTGCTTTGAGTTTGTCACTGACTGAACTTGACACAAGGGTAAATCCCAGTTTTAAAATCCTATCTAAATAGTACCCTATCTAACTAAGCTGTTGTTACCTAAAATGAGTAAATGAGTCCCTGTCTACACTCATTGTTGCCCTGCTAAGCAAATCTACGATGCTCTTTATTCCTTTGGGTCGCCTTGTTTATGTCTCCTTTTCTACGTAGAATTGCAACTGCTTTTGGAGGGGTTTGGGAGAGAGCTCAAGCAAGTCATTGCTTTTACTCTGCCATCTTGGCTCCGCCCCTGCAACTGCTTTTGAAGGCATGACATTACCAGCTACTACCATAGCTTAGCGTCTGGCCACTAAATCCAATCTCCTTGCTGAGTCTCTCACCTATGACAAAGAGAGTCCTAACTGAATCCCTACTCTGAGTTCTATTTACTGCTGTGACAAAATATTAACTGGCCTAACCAGAGGTGTGACCAGGCAGCTTATAGTACCTTGTAAGTATGGGCCCTAGCGGCTTGTTTCTGGGGTTGTTTGGAGGCTTAACTTGCCCTCTACAGTCTGTGTTTGCGTGGTGTACCCCACATAGACTCGCGCTAACTTCCCTATGTCTGTTTCCTTATACAGACCCGTCAGATCTCCTTTTCAGCAGGATTTACTCAGGAATCTTTATCTAGAGTCTCATCTAAAATCTAAAAATCTGAAAAGCTGGTACCAGTCAAATAAAGCAGATAGACAAACACAGAACAATGAGTGAAACATTGATTTATTCTCCTTTTTTGCAAATTTAGTTTCTAATCAATATCTAATCAACACCCAGGACTGTGTTCTTACTATAAATCACAGATTAATAGATTATCAATTAATAGATCAATCAATATCTTTAGGAAATTCTTTAAAATTTTCTTTTCCTTTTTGAAAGCCAGAAGGAAAGGCATAAGAATGTTATAGACCAAGATACAGAATTTTAAAATCAGTTTTAGAATCTCCAATCACAGATGTTAGTCTCAAATTATTTATTATCTGTCTTTTACTCTGCAATTTAGTGTGGCCAGTATTGGAAATAGAGAGAGAAAAGAAAGATTTGTCTTCTATGAAGACTTTTTGAAAATTTATTTTTTACATCCTGTTTCTTTTTGGTTGATCAAGCCAAAAGAACATCTGTTGGCTATGGGTTAGTACAAAATATGGATAGCACAAGACAGACACTTAACACAAGTGGGCCCTTGAAGAACATGGCTTATTCTTAATTTCTGGGACAAAAAGAAATAACACTTAACCTGGTTTCTGGTAATCTTTCTCCACACACTTTTAACTTTCTCTTTAAGTGGAAACCAGGGAGAGATTAAGATGAAAAGTTTACCAAGAGAAATGGAAAAGAGAAACAGGATCCTCTTAGGGTTGGAGGTTTACCTGAGCTTAGAGAGAAAGGGATCAGCAAGTAAAAGGAGTCCAGGTTCAGGATGGTCTGGAGAAAGAACCAGATTTGTAGTTTCTGGAGCATTCGCTGAAGAGTCCTAGGAGCTGGAGTCCAAGCTGTGGTCCTTTTCTGTGCTGTATGAGGTGCCACTCTGTAAAAGAGAAACTATGAAGCCTTTCTGGGCAAAGAAACCAACTTTCATTAAGAGAAACAAAGTGGAGGCTACAGTTACGCCCTGACTGTATGACCTGACACTCTGAGATACAAAATTCACGGTCATTTGTAGGTCTCTTGATTCATGTATGGTGCAACAAAGTCCTCTAGAGGCAGTCATGCAAGATTGCATTTTGCAGGTCGTTATTGTCCTAACTTTATGACATCCTAACTTTGTTCGTTGCATGGTACCTCAGCCCTTTAGGGGGTTTTCTTACTTTACCACTTTAATATAAAGATTATATATAGGTGTGATTATTATGGTCACATACTTAAGATACACACTTTGTAATGATTTAGTTACACGTCTAAGGTTAACTAACACAAGAATTTCCCTGGGACTACATCATAGTTTGGTTACGTACAGGTTTTTTTTTCACCTGGGACTGTGTTCTTACTATAAATCATAGAGTTACTTCTTATCCTAGTGATTATAGCTGATAACAGATCAGCAAGGCAGTACAGAGCAAAGCACTGAAGACATTGATTATTGATCTTTTTCCTTTCGTGACCCTGCTGGCCCTGACCTTATATGATTCTATGATCACCTGAGCCAACCTTCCCTCATTTTACAGCTCAGGAAGTGGGCCCAGAGAATGAAGCACTTTGCCCACTGTCAAACATCCGGTGTGTGAGGAAGAGCAGCGTCCTTCTCCAACATGGTTACACCTACTGGTGGGAAGCCTGGGTTTGAATCTCAGCTCCAGCACTAGCCGTGTGACCATGGGCAAGTTACTTGATCTCTCTGAACATCTGCCTCATTTGTAAGGTGGCAGTCATCAGTAATGCTTGTACTGCTCACTCCACAGGGTTGTGGCAAAGAAAGTGCTTGGTAAACCTTAAAGAAATAAGTGTATACCCTTTCCCTTAGTCCTTGATCTCTACCCTGAGCCAGCTGTGAGTTTGGGCATAGATTTCATTTTCCTCTCTAGGGGGATTACATGTAGGATTGCAGTCTGTCTCTAACCATGGCATGAAGGGGCAGTATGTGGGAGACCCTGGGTGCCTTCCATGACATTGGCCTCAAAAGGTCAAGGATTTGTGATCTTGAGAATGATTACTGTAATAATTTACATGGAATTAATCCTTTGTAACCTCAAAGGATTTTGTGATTACATTGTACACACATAGAATGACAAAGACGCTATACATGCACACATATGTATAATACATAGGCACGTAGGCATATATACACATACCTACATATCTATAGATATATAAACATATACATATATACAAACAGAAAGTTATACTATATTATGCTAAACATGATAGATAGAAACACATGTTACATAACATGTATAAACACGCATGGACATATACATGTACACACATTCATACATATACATGAATAGCTCATTAGTACACTAATCCACAGCCTCTGTGATCTCTTAGGCCTTAGAGTTAAGAAGACCTGAGTGTCCAGTTCTACCTCAGGCATTTAATAGCTGTGTGAGCCAGGCAAATCACTTAACCTCTATGTACCTCAGTTTCCTTATCTGTAAAATGAGGATAATAAATAGCACTTACCACCTGGAATTGTGAAGATCAAATGAGATATTTGTAAAGCGCTTTGCAAACCTATAAAGGGAAAGAAATACTATTATGTATACATGTATATGTGTATAGGTACATATACACATGCACATTTATGTTACATGTATACATGTATTATAACAACAATAATAATAATAAACATTTATAGAGAGCTTACTGTGTGCTGGGCACTGTGATAAGTGCTTTACTATTACTATCTCATTTGGTCTTCAAAGCAACCTCCCCAGGAGGTAGGTGTCATACAGCTATTGGAAGTGACCAGGGCTGGATTTGAGCCAGGGTCTTCCAGATGCAAGGCCTAGTGCTCTATCCAGTGTGCAGCCTAGCTGTCATGAAGTATTATTCTGTGTATATTATATTTGTATGTATATGTGTCTGCATAACACTTTTTACTGGAATATGACTTCATTAGTATAGGAAGTTCCTCATCACAGTCATTAATGTCAAAGGTGAGCTTAAAACTCAGGGCTTCTTCATGCTAAGGGTTTGATCTCTATCCACTTTGCCACGCTGACTCTCAGGGATTTTATATACATTATTTTATTTGTGTACAACAATCCTGTGAGTTAGGTGTAGCGTAAGTATATTTTACCTTATTATATATGGAGAAGGACTCTGAGACACAGAGAGATTAAGTGACCAGCTATTTGAGGATCAGAAGAGCATAGGGTGTAGGTGCTTTTTTATCCTCCCGGTAGGATCCGTGCGTCTGATCTGTCTTTTAATTTCTGGGTTTGGTCCTAGGTCCTAGAGAAAGAGAAGAAGCGAAAGAAACGAAATGAGGATGAGTCAGAGACAGAGGATGAGGAGGACCAAATTCAGGATGGCCATGAGCAGAGGAAGAAGAAGAAGAAGTGAGTGGAGCAGAGGAGATGGGAGGAGGAAAGGCTTTTTTTGGGGGGAGGCAGGGAAGTGGGAGTGTTTCTATGCTTGTTTGCTTAGGAATGCTTGGTTACTTTTCCTTCCTTGGAGAAAGATGGTCTGGGCTATTCGCAGCAGCATCTCAGGCCAGGGTTACCAGAGAAGGAAGAAAAATAAGGACTTCCCTTGATGTGCTTTGCCCACAACTGGGATCTGTTGAGTATCAAGGAAATGGAGCAACAAGCCCAGGCCAGGTTGAGATCCTGCTGCCTGTGTTTCTGTGCCTGTAGAGAGATGACTTTTTGGAATCTCAGTTACTTTTTGAAAAGATGAAAGCTTCAAAGTCTGTAAATTCCTAAGGGGATTTAGGGAGCTTTGGAAAGTGATGCTTTTAACCTGTGTTGATCAATTCTCTAGGAGGAAGGTCGATGCTTCAGAGGGGAAAGAAGGGGAATCTTACGACCCCTATGACTTCAGTGACACAGAAGAGGAGATGCCCCAGGGTGAGTGTCCTTCACCAGTTTGGAGGCTAGGTTGTCAGGGTCTGCATCTGGAGGGCAAACCCTTAGCTATCCATCACCCCAGGGCAGGCTCTTGTTTTCAGTATCTCCAGGTATTGGCTGCTCTTCCTTGATTTCCTCTTGCAGAAATCTTCCCCTCTTCCCACCTTGGATATTGCTGTATCCTTTAAGCTGAATTTCCTTTGGTTCTTATATTCTGCTGTGTATCATGGAAACACCTGATGCATTGGGGCTCTCGCCTATTCGCAGGACCACTGTATGAGTTGGGTTTGTAGAAAGTAGAGTGGGCACTTTTTTTTATTACTTGTTATAAATTTGGCTTTAACTTGTTATTTTCCCTGTCCCTCCATTTACTCTTCTCCTGCAGTGCATACCCCAAAGATGCCTGACCCACAGGAATCCAAAGAGGGCCAGAAGACAGAGTTGGCGGAATCTAGGTGAGAGGTCGTAGGGAATCATTACATCTGTCTTTTCCTGAGTTGTCTATGTCAGTTGGTGAATAAATCAGTAAGTATTTATTCACTTGTTATTTATTTCACTGGAGGTGATGATCCTTTCCTGGAATTGTAGATTATCAGAAAGTCATACCTAGAAGGAAGGTGACAAATCCTATGGTCAGGATCATAGATTAGAATTGGAAAAGGGACCTTGGAGGCCATCTGATGTAACCCTTTCATTGTACAGGTAAGGACACTGAGGACTAGGGAGGTTAAGTTAGGATTACATAGCTAGAAAGTATCAGGTGAGATTTGAACCCAGGTCTACCATTATGATGTTGTCCCTTAAACTCTATAAAAAAAGGGCTTAGTCTAGATGACCTCCCATCCTTAAATCTGTGATCCTGTGTCTCCGAAGTCCTGCGTTCTTATCTTACTACACCATTCTTCCTGTCCTGACTCCTTTTTTTTTGCAGTTAGAAAAATCAAGGGGAAGGCATTTATTCAAGGTCACAGGGTAAGTGTTAGAGCTGCCTCTGACATTTACTCTAAGTGTGACCTTGGGCAAATCACTTAACCTCTGAGCCTCACTTTTCCTCATCTGTAAAATGGAGTTGGACTGGATGGCCTCTTACCTGTCTTGGCCTCAGTTTCCACATCTGTAAAATAAGATGTTCGCTAAATTCTCTTCCAGCTTTGAATCCTTGGATGCTTTGTAAGCTGTTAAAGGATTCTAACTCATCCTGAGAAAGATCCTGAGGTGGGGATATATAATCATTAAGAACAACTCAAAGCAAGGGTTTCCCAACTTACTAGTTCATTGACCTTGGGAAGGATGAAGATGCTAATAGCCATGAGGTGATAGGGCAACCTGTGGAGAGAAGAGCTTGTTTGGGCCCAGAACTCCCTCTCTGTTGGAAATAACCAGTGATTCGCCAGGGCTGGCTCAGCTGGGTGACAGGGAACCTCATTGTAGAGCAAAATAGTCAAGTCTGCTAAAAGAGGAAGTTACTAGGGGCAGCCATGTGTGATGGGTGGAGAGAGAAAGAAGGAAGGTGGGGGACCGGATTGGGAGTGGGGAGAGACAGACAAACAGACTTAATGCCCTCACATCTACATCTGGCTTTGATGACTTTGGGGTTGAAAGGTGGCCTAGAACGTAGTGTTCCTTTTTGTTTTTTACATCGTAATCAATTCTTTCCATCACAGTCATTTATCAATACGATGAGCCCCTCCTTACCTCCTAGTCCTTGATGAGCCCTGTCTTGGGAACAAAGAAAAACAATTAAGCAAAACCAGTCCATTGATGACTGTCTCGTAGTGTATGCAACAGTCTGCGTCCGTAGTTCACCAGCTCTGTGATGCACTTTAAAAAAAATGTGTTATTGATTTCTTTTGTCTTTACATTACCTTCATTTCCAAATATATCCTTTTTCCCCTTCTTTGAGAGCTTGGAAGGACAGGGACTGGGCCTATGATTTCTCTGATAGAGTGCAGTTTCTCATTTTAGAGTTGCCTAGAGAACCGAGAGTGTTCACCCAGCGGCTACTATGTGTCAAAGAGGGGACCCAGGTCTTTTTGGCTTCTAGTCCAGTTCTAGCCACCAGCCTATTCTGCCTCTCCCTTGTAACAGAGAATGAAAAAAAGAGGAGGAAAAGAGAGGAGTTCATCAGAAATAACCAGCACATCAAAGAAGATGTAATCTTCCACACTCATTGTCTCCCACTTCTGGAAAGAAAGGAGGGAGGTTTAGCTATCCACTTGAAATGTTCCTGCATGCCGCCCATCCATCCCCATTCTGACAGTAATGCTTTTTTCTGTCCTGGGCAGGTTGAAGGAATTCAAGGTTGCCCTCCTGGAAGTGTTCCGGGCAGCCCATGCCCAGTCTGTGGGTATGAATCGTCTTATAGAATCCGTTAACCAGGACAATGAATCGCCCTTTTCCCCAGCTGAGGTCCAGGCTTCGTTGAACAAGATGCAAGATGATAACCAGGTCATGGTCTCCGATGACATCATATTCCTCATCTGATTCTGCTGTTTCCCTGACAAGGGAGCTTATCTTGAAGACTGGTTTCGTTCAAGAAAAGTTTTCCCCATCCTTTCCCCATTCACATTTCCTGTGTTTGTATCTCCTTCTGCATACATCCCTTCTTCCAGCCTTTCCCTGCTGACTCATTATACTGCCTGAGACTTTGCTGAACAGAAGCTGAGAGCCTTGGGGGGTCCCAGTGAAGTTGAAGCTGGACTTAGAAGGAAAGCTTTGAACATGGAACTTCATCATGTCACTGTGGGGTGACAGGGGAGGGGTGGAAGAGAAAGACCCTGGGGCCGTGAGGTTCTTTGAACAAGCTACCTCCCTCATTGGGGAAGAAAAATTCTCAGTGGCTTTTTTTCTGTGAAAGTCGCAATGTCAGCAATGACACTTCACTCTTTGATGCAGCTTCTGTTTTGGTTGTAGTCCATTTCGGCTGAGATCTGCTGGTTGGTTTTTTCAGACCTCATCTGAATTAAGTGTGCTGACTGCCCCTGGTCCACACTTAGACTGCTGTCCCAGTTTTAAGACCCAGCATTCACTTGTTTGAAATAGCACAGGAGGCGGTTTCCTGGGTTAGTTGGCTCAAGTATGCTTCGAAAATAATCCAGTGGTTTGAGAACAATATATATTTTTTTCTTCTGTAACAATCTGGGTAATTGCATTAATTCACCATTTTGATAATGTAGATTTGGCCTGAATTACCTGTGCGTACTCCCTGCCCCCCTTCTCACCTTAATGTGTGTGCTCCCACGCATGCACCAATTATTTGGTTTTGCTTTTCAAAAAAAAAAATATCTTTGGCTTTGGATTCACTGCTGCAATTGTTGCTCAGACACTGAGCCACCACAGGGTGGCGACAGGTAGCTGTACATAGGGCCAACCCAGCTGGAGAGGGGCAGGCAATTGGGTTCAGGCTGATCTGTTGGGGTAGCTTTCCTCTGTCATCTGTAAGAATATTTAATTAGCGTGGATAACAAATCAAACCCAGTAGTGGGGGGATACCTTTTCCCTAGAGTCTAGAGACAGCCAACCAAACTGGAGGAAGCCCAGTTGCCTAAGGAGTGAAACCTTCCAGAAACCATTTCTGGAGAAGAAGAATTGGCCCATTATTGGTCTTTGGCAGGACAGAGATGGCAGACCTTCTGATGATAGATGAGCTTTGGTGCAAAAGCTGACCTCTCATTTTTCAGGCCTTGGTGAAGCTATACTCATTTGAGTATCCCAGAAATTTAAGGTCATTAGCCTTCTCAGGCTGTGGATAGACACTGCCCACCAGATTGCATGGAAAGTGGCTGCTGGAACCTCCTGCTATTGTAAAATTTGAATGGGGTTGGTTTGCTAGCCTTTGAAGAATTTTTTTAAAAAAACAGTAAAACAGACATGGAAGTTCTTTTGGGAATAGCTCTCTTGGATTGGAAACTGAGCTGGGTTGGCAGGCATGGCTCTATGGGAGGAGTCAAATCAGTTCTCAATCAATATTTATTAAGCATCTACTATGTACCAGGCACTGCATTAAATACTGGGGATACAAAAAGACAATTCTTCAAGGAGCTCACAATCTAATGGGGACAACAAATAAATACAGACAAGCTGTGTAGAGGATAACTAGAAAATAACAGAGGGAAGGACACTAGAATTAAGAGGGTTTGGGGAAATCTTCCTGTAGAAGATCAGATCTCAGTTGAGCCTGGAAGCCAGGGAAGCCAGTAAACACGAAGAGGGAGAGCATTCCAGGCATGAGAGACAGAAAACTCCAGGAGTGGAGTGTTGGAGTGTGTCTTATGCATGGAACAGCAAGGAGGCCCAGCATCACTGGATTGAAAAGTATTCTGAAGGGAATAAAGTGTAAGCAAACTGGAGAAGTAGGAAGGGGCAGGTTATGATGAGCTTTGAATGTCAAGAGAGTTTATATTTGATTCTGGAGGTAACAGGGAGCCATTGGTATCTATTGAGTGGGGGTGGGGTGATGTAAATGACCTATGTTTTAGGAAAATCACTGGTGGTTAAATGGAGGATAGATTGGAGTGGGAAAGGACTTGATATGGGCAGTGGGCTATCGTAATAGTTTGGGTATGAAGTGATGATGGCTTGCACTAGAATGATGGTAGTGTCAGAGGAGAGAAGGGCATATTCAAGAGATGGGGCAAAGGTGAAATCATTAGGCTGTGGCAACACATGGTGTGGGGGTGAGAGGAATTGAAGATGACTCTTGGATTGTGAGTCTGAGTGACTGGGAGGATGATGTTGCCCTCTACAGTAACAGGGAACATAAGAAGTTAAGGAATTCAGTTTTGGACATGTTAAGATGTCTACTGGGCATCTAGTTTGAGATATCTGGAAGACTGTTGAAGATGGGAGATTGAGAGTCAGCAGAGAGGTGGGGCATGAGAATCACCAGCATGGAGATGGGAATTAAATCCTGGGACCTGATGAGATCACTAAGTGAAATAGTATAGAGGGAGAAGAGAAGATGGCCCAGGATAGAACCTTGAAGGGGACGCCTATGGTTAGAGGGGGTGATCTGGAGGAGTATCCAGTAAAGGAGACTGGGAAGGAGCAGTTAGATAGGCAGGAGGAGAACAGGATAGAGTAGAAAACCTAGAGAAAAAAGTATCAAGGGGGAGAGAGTCATCAACAGTATCAATGGCTGCAGAGAGGTCAAGGAGAATGAGGACTGAGAAAAGGCCTGGATTTTGTAGCTAAGGCATCATTGGTAACTTTCAGTGGAATGATAAGGTTGGAGGCTCAATTATAAGGAGTTAGAGAGGAAAGGAGGTGGATGGCCTTCCTAAAAAGGAGTTTAACCACAAAGGGGAGAAGAGATAGGACAATAAAGTGAAGGGTTTTTTTTTTCAGGATAGGGGAGTCATGGGCATATTTGTAGGCAGCAGAGAAATAGCCAGCAGATGGAGAATTGAAAATAAGTGACTGAGTGGAAATGACAGAGGGGGCTCTCTCTTGGAGGAGATGGGAAGGAATGAGATCACTTGGGCAGGTAGAGGTTAGCCTTTGTTAGGAGTAAAGGCCACCTCATGAGATGGGTGAAAGAGAAGATAGTGGGAGAAGGCCTTGGAGTGATACGAGATGAGGAAGAAGGAAGAAGAAGGAGCTAACAGTGAATGACTTTAATTTTTTTCTATAAAATGAGGCAAGGTTCTCAGTTGAGAGGGTGGGAGAGCCTTAGGAGGTTAGAGGAGGGATGAAAAGGTTTGGGAGAGCCACTGTGGAGAGTGGGATAGTGAGTTGATAAGGGAGGGATAGAAGAATTTCCACAGTGAGGGCCCACTTGAGGTTGTGTAACAAATTTGAAGTAGATCAAGTCAGAATGGTTGTATGATTTGCACCATTTTCGTTCAGCAGCACGTGTGCAGGATAGAAGGTGGGGAATGGTGGGAATGATTTAAGGCTGATGTTTGCAAGGCAGGTTGTAGTCCTGCAAAATGATAAGGGGGCTAGGGATTCAAAAGAGGAGGACAGTGTAGAGTTTAATTGGTTCGCCAAGGGGTCAAGATGGGGAAAAGAGGTGAGAGTGGCTAGTGCAGGGGAGATGGCCTGGGAGGGAAGTGAGGGGTCAAGGGATTGGAGGTTATGGTGCAGATTAAGAGTAGGGTTTTGTAAGGGGGGGAAGGGAAGTGAAAAGCTAATAAATTATGATCAGATAAGGGCATTACAGAATTCTTATGTGGTGGTGATGCATTTGTAGTTGATAAGATCAAAGGTATGTCCATCTTTCTATGTGGTTGAGATGGGATGGTAGAAAAGGTTAAGTCATAGAAAGTGACTAGGTTGAAGAACTGAGTGGTTGGGGAGTTGAAGTCTCCTAGTACAAGGGCAAGAGTTGGGGAAGAGAGAAATTGTGAGCCGAGTAGTGAACTCACTGAAGAAGGGGAGTGATGGGGGGGGGAAGGAGGTCTGTAGACAGTAGCTACCAGAGTTTTGATTGAATGGCAGATATGAATATCGTGGAGAGGTGATGGGGGGGGGGGGGAAGGAGGAGAATGAGGAAGGACAGAAAGGAAGGAAGAAAGGAAGGAAGGCAGGAGCATTGCCCAACTGGAACTGGCCACTTGGGTCCCCAGGAGGCAGCTGCTACTACTACTCACAGAGTGTTGTTTGTCCTACATTCTTGAAGAGAACCAATGACATAATGTCTTGACTTGCAAATGAATTAGATTTAAGTGAGGCAGGACTGTACAAAGTCACCAGGCCTCACTTTCTCCTCTGGAGCCATCTGGGTTTAGTGGTAAGACATAGATCAGGACAACTGGAGATGGCCCTGGAGGCAGTGGGAGACCTTGGCCTTTTTAAGCTAAGGTCTTTCCCAGGTCGTCTGTTTGAGTTGATACCCATTCAGTGATTAAGGCTAGGTAAGAACTGAGGCAAAAAATGGCCTCTTACTCAAAAAAAAAAAAGATCAATCTAGGAGGGGAAGACCTTCAGGGTTTCTGGCTAGAACCTAAACAATTGCTATTTATACTCACTCTGAGCAAACAAAACAAATAATCAAAGGATGAAAGGGGTGGGAGACAAAAAGATTAAGGATGTAGGGAAATTTGTGGCCTAGGAACTGGCTTTCCATAAAGCCTGGGGGAAAGGCTGGGTGATGTTGGGTTGAAATTTCGGGATGGGAGGGTTGAGGGGGTTGGGAATAATGACCTACAGGGGTTTAGAATTACTGGGCCAACCAGGTATAAGAACATTCATTGAGTTGAGGGCACTGCTGTACTTACCCAAGGAGACTAGAGATCAAACAGGAGGCATATTCTGTATGAGACAAAGGCACACAGTTAGATGGTCAGATGGGAGGCCCCGTTTCACTACTCTGCTTCCTTCTGAAGGGGTGGAGATTAGGCAAGAAAGGGGGCAGCAGGAGTAACCTGCATGGCAGAAGAAAGGAGTCCCCACCGACTTTCCTCTTCCTCTCCCTCAAGGGACAGGTGGAGCAGGAGACAGAAGGCCTGGAATCAAAGGGAAGGTTCTCTGTATTTTTCTCTGGTAACTGGGTGGGAGATTGGTCTAGCTGTAGGAGGGGGAAGTTGCCTTGGGCTGGCACTGATGGAACTCATTGCTTTGGGGAAGAGGGAAGACAGGTGCTTGGTCTCTTGCCATCTTCCTTTAAGGGATGCAGTGTACCCAGCAGGCTTTGTTATCAGAGGTAAGTTCTCCTTTTCTCAACTTCAGCCTTTAGTGGTATTTACTTCTAGTGGTGAGAGGTGGCCTAGTCCTAGAGAAGTCCTGAAATCAAATCCAGCTTATGTAATTCACTAGCTGTGTGATCCTGGTCAGGTCACTTAACTTCTGTTTGCCTCAGTTTCCTTAACTGTCAAATGGGGATAAACAGCACTGACCTCTCAGGGTTGCTGTGAGGATTAAATGAGAGGTTATCTGTAAAGCACAATACCTAGCACACAGTAGGTGCTTTAAAAGTACCTATTCCCTCTATATACCATGATCTTGAGTAGAAGATCAGTCACAGATGTTAGTCTGAGCTGAAGCTAACTAGAAATAACTTGTCCTGAAGAAAAGAATGATTCCAGAAGGGTAGTGTTTGAGGAATCTATCAAAACAGAAAGGCAGTGTAGTACAGAGGAAAAAATATTGGCTATAGAATAAAAAGGGCCTTTGTTCAAATCCTGCATATCTTTTATTACCTGTGCATCATTGGATAAATCAGTATGCTTCTCTGGGTTTGTTTCCTCATCTGTAAAAATGAAGAGATCATGGATTTTAGCTCGAAAGGACTTTAGAGGTCAACTAATCAAACTCATTTTGCAGTTGAGGAACTTAAAGCCTAGAGGAGTTTTTGTTCAGTTTTTTTGACCTGATACCATTTGGGGTTTTCTTGGCAAAGGTACTGGAGTGGTTTTCTGCTTCCTTCTGCAGCTCATTTTATAGATGAGGAAACTTGGGCAAACAGGGTTAAGTGACTTGCCCAGGGTCACACAGCTAGTGTCTTCCTGATTCCGAGCCTGGCACTGTGCCACCTAGTTGCCCAGAGAAGTTAGGCAGTTAGATAGTACAGTGTATCTATCTGTCATAAGCCTGGGAAGTCAGGAAGATCTGAGTTGGAATCCTGCCTCAGACGCTTTCTAGCTGTGTGACTTTGGGCATATCACTTAACTGCCATTTTCCTCAGTTTCCCCATCTGTTAAATGAGGATAATAATATCACATACCTCATGGTTGTTGTGAGGATCAAATGAGTTGACATGAAAAGGGATTTGCAGATCTTACAGAACTATGTAAGTGCCAGCTATTACTATTATTATCATTATCGTTCTATGACTTGCTTGAGATCATACTCATGTGCAGAGGTAGGATTCAAACCCAGGTCATCTGATTCCAAATCCAGCACTGTTTCCAGTGTGCCACTGCTGGTTCCTGTCCGTCTCCTGCCACAGTGGACTGGGTGCCCAGCATCACTGGTAACCCTGCAGATTCCTTTAGCACACAACTCGACACTCATTTTCCTCCTCCCCCTTTTCCAACTGTTGTCAAGGTTTTGAAGGCATTCTTTGTGAGGACCTTCTGTCAGTCCCCTGCCAGCAGGAGGTGTCCGTATCATGGGTGGTTTTTGGATCAGTATGTATTTTTGAGGTGACTAAAGGGGCAGCCTGTGAGCAGGGGAGTGAAGCAAACAGCTCTCTGGAGCCACACACTCAAACAGCTGTTAATCTCCAAATTGAAATACTTTACAAATGCAATGGAAATTAGAGGGGATCATGGGCCCACGGGAGAGAAACGAAGAGTGGAGCCAATAAGAAATTAGGCAATGAACACTTTAATAGAAATCGAGTGTTTAATTCACTCTTGACTGGTTAACTCATTCGTTCAGAGCACAGGGCTAATGAGGCAGCAGACGTGCCTCCCATCCCTCTGTGGGCCAGTTAGCTGCTCTAGGTTTCAGACCTAGAGCCAGATAGACCCAATTTGACAAATGGCTATCATTAGTCTTCAGGGGGATGGGTAAGAGGTTATAGATGGATCAGTGCAAATGTACCTTCACCATGAGAAAAAGCAACTCATAGACCTAATGTTGAAAGATTGGTGGGACAGGAGCAATAATAATAATAATTTACATTCATATAAAGTTTTGCAAAATCTGGCCTGGAGTTAGGAAGACCTGAGTTCAAATCCAGCTGCAGACACTTACTACGTATGTCACCCTAGGCAGATCACTTACCCCTGTTTGCCTCAGTTTCTTCTTCTGTAAAATGAACTGGAGAGGGAAATGGCAAACCACTCCAGTATCTTTGCCAAGAAAACTCCAAATGGAGTCACAAAGAATTGGTCACGACTGAAACTACTGAACAACAGTAACAACACTTCTATTTCTAAGGCAATATTTGAACTGAGGTCTTCTGGACTGCAAGGCCAGCACGCTAGCAGCTGCACCACACTGCCTCCAGTGACTTCAGATACAAAGGACCACACTTCTATCTGAATAGTCTGACCCAGAGCCAATTAGTAGGTATGACCACTGACCTTCAAGCTGTCAGTGCAAGGAACCAGATGTATTATTGTTAGAACCTGGCTGAATTGCCTAAGGTGGGCTTCTGCCTGGTGAAAATTATTCTCATTGATATTTGGAGCTTCCGCAAAATTTTCATCAGTTTGCCCTTAGTGAGACGGCTCATTTCCTATTCTTCCCCCCTCTCACTTTTTTTTTTTTAAGGAAAGACTACAACCGTCTTGTAATTATTGACACTTCTTGGGGATAGCAGAAGATGGGAATCCAAAAATAGCTTTTGGGTTTTTGAGAAAGGATAAGAGATGGAATACAGTATTACAGCTGGAAGGGACTTTAGAGCAATGGTGTAAAATTCAACTAGAAATGGTCCGCTAAACTATATACTGGCTACATGATGACTTAGAAAACTACATAATAACATTATGTACTATCGTATATTTATTTTGTTAAATATTTCCCAATTACATTTTATTCTGAATGGGGCTACATTGGGGAGGGCCCATGGGATATGTGTTTGAAGCCTCTGCCTTAGAGGACAGACAGCACTTTCTTATTACTAATGAGGAAACGACTGGCACACATTATTGTCATTGTTCACTTGTTTCGCTTGGGTCATGCCCTTCCTTTGTGTGTTTTGGGGTTTTCTTGGCAAAGATACTTGTGTGATTTGCTGTTTACTTCTCCAGATCATTTTACAGAGGAGGAAACTGAGGCAGTCAGGGCTAAATGACTTTCCCAGGGTCACACAGTAAGTGTCTGAGGCCAGATTTGAACTCAGGAAGATGAATCTTTCTGACTTCAGGCCTGACGTTCTATCTACTGTGCCACCTAGCCACCCAACTGGCACACAGTAGATGCTTAATAAATGCTTTTTAACTGAGAAGTTAAATAATTGTTAAATTATTTAAAATAATTAAAATAAATTAAATAAATTTAATTAAATTAAAAGTTAAATAATTAGATTGTTCATGGTTGTAGCTAATGGCAGAGACGGAATTTGAAACTGGGTCTTCCTGACTGGAATCCAGCTCTCTGGATCTAGTCATGCTGCCTCATTGCTACACTACACTACGCTACTGCAGTGTGGTATGCCCATTCTTTTTGTTTGTTTGTTTTTTGGTAAAGCAATTGGGGTTAAGTGACTTGCTCAAGGTCACACAGCTAGTAAGTGTCAAGTGTTTGGTCTGAGACCGGATTTGAACTCAGGTCCTCCTGACTTCAGGGCCCGTGCTCTATCCACTGCGCCACCTAGCTACCCCTACCTAGCTGCATTCTTAAATCTTGAAAAAAATAACTTGGCCATTAAGTTAAATCAAATTAAATACACTAGCTTACTTTGTGCCTAGTCTCATTTTACTTTGGGCAGTTTGGAGTCCCACCGAAGTGGTGATTAAGAAGTGGCTATGGTTATTCCAGACAGTTGAAATACCTACTATGTGCTACTGTGCTAATGGAGATACAGAGGAAGAAAAAAAAACCCCTATCTTCCTGCCTTCAAGAAGCTTCCATTCTAATATAACTAGATACATGGAAGATATAAACAGTGGATGGTAACCTGAAAGGTGGAGGCACTAGTAGCTGGGAGAACCCAAACTTCTAAGGTTCCTTCTGGTTCTAAATCTATGATCTTATGATGAGTCACCAGCCTAGAAGTTATCTTAACCCTTAAGGAAATAAAAGATGGAGAAATATAGATCCAGCACTTTGTATTTTTTAAAATGATTTCTTCCCTGTATTGCTTTGTTAGAGGCAGTGTGGCATGTCTGTTCTTCAATCTTGAAAAAAAAAAGACTTTAAATGAAATTTAATTTAATTTAATGAAAAAAATTTCATTAGAAGTATTCCCGGGCTGATGTTTAGAAAGTCACTTCCTTGGGATAAAATCCATATTCTTTGGCTTTATTATTATTTGCATATTATTATGTGTTGAGATAAAGTGACAACTCAAGTTTTACGATCTGTTTGAGACTTAGAGGATTTTTTTTAAAAGAATTAGATTGGCCATTCCATCCAAAAGCAATTTCCCTTTATAGGAAAATTAGGTGATTTAATTAGATACTAAGGGCAGGGAGAGGCAGACATGGGCACCTGTCCCTAAATGGAGTAGCAAGCTGGCATGTCCAAAATAGAAAGGAGAAAGTCAGAGAAGGGTTATGACCATGGATGTTGCTAAATTTTCTGGTGTAAAGACTTCAGGCCAGGGCAGGATAATGGAGTCCACAATATGAGAGGCAGCCTCCTGGACATAGGGATTGTTAGCATCTTGGATTTTTAACCTTGACCTTCCTTTGTGTTTTTGCTTCTCACTTGGCTCCTCATCTCTTCCCACATGGGACTCCCCACTTTTTTCCCCACTTTGTCTTGTATGGAAACCAGGTTTCCCATGCAACTTCCATACAAAATGCCATGTTATGCCCCATCCCTTCCTTTTCCCCAAGTTATCTTTTCCCATGAAAATATAAACTCCCTGAAGGCAAGGACTGCTTTGCTTCCTTGTATTTGTGTCCCTAGCACTTGCCTGGTGCATAAAAAATGCTTACTAAATGTTTATTCTCTCTCTGTCTCTCTTTCTCTGTCGCTTTCTCTATCTGCCTCTCTGTCTGTCTGTCTCTTATCTCTTGGACACAACCAGAAAATGGAGTTAGAAGTTCCCTTAGGAAAAAAAGGGAGAAAGTGGAGTTTGTGTCCTAATGACCAATGTGGTCCTAATGACCACAGTCAGTTTTCTTTGAGGAGTTCTCAACTCAGTCCTCACATAGGTTCCAGCACACTTTGAAAGGGAGAATAGTGGGGATGGTTATACGCCAGTGAAGTCAGTAAGATATGAAATGGGATAAGGAGGTGTTGAAGAGTTGACAGCCTGCTAGATTTAATGGGTGCCAGGGCAATTGGAATAGTCCCAATGAGTTTACTATGGCACAGTGGAATGATCAATGGGTCTCCTATAAGGATCTGGAGTTACATCCTGTCTGTGCTATATGCTACCTGCATGACGTTCATCAGGTTACTCAACCTCTACAGTTCATGGTTTTCTCAACTCTAAAGTGAGGGAGTTGCATGTGGTAGAGGACCAACCGGGATGGCAGAGTAGAAGGAAGTAGTGCAGCTGAGTGAAGCCCCACAATAACTCCAGAAAAATCTACAAAACATGCTAGACTGAATCCTGATCAGGAAATCCAAGGGGAAAAAAAATCACAGTGAGCCTTTTTTTAAAAATTATTTTATTTTATTTTATTTTTTTATTTTATTTTATTTACCCTTGGTCAACATAGGAGACTGGTCTGTGGCCACTGGGGATATAATCTAGTCAGGAGTACATTGGGTGGAGTCTTTTAGTGGAGACTGAAGGAGGACTTGCCCTCCTCAAGAAAATAGGTGGCTATAAATTCATTTGTCATTAGGAGACAAACTATTTTCCCTTTGTGTACCAGGACAAGAAGAGGTCCTCTATCAGTACAGAGAGGGGCAGGAACAAACAAGATGAATTATTCACATTCCAATATGGAAAGATGATACGTATGTCTCTTCAAAACCTTGATATCATATGAGGTCACAGAAGGAGTCCAACAGGACAGAAAGAATGGGAATATGTTCAAAAAATGTTTTGTTGATCTAAAATAAGAAAAGAAAGGGAGAGGGAAGAGGAATTCATTGAAGGCAGGGAAGGGATAATAAGAGTTGGGGTTACACTTTGTGTGAAGGCCAAAGTCACCATTATGCAAAATTCAAAGTCCACATATATAAAGGATCAGAGAGCTCGGAATAAAATATTCCAGAAGGCAATAAGATACTGGTTTACATCCAAGAATAATTCAGCCAGAAAAAAAAACTGTGTATAATCATGTAGGGGGAAACAATGGCTCTTCAGTGAAATAGAAGGCTTCCCAAATATTCCTGTTGAAAAGACCAGAACTGTGTAGAAACTTAGAAATGCAAACTAGAAGTCAAGAGAAGCATAAAAAAGTGAACTGCAGTGAACAATTACAAGGGATTAGACAAGGACTATTTACATTCTAATGTGGGGAGTTGATAAGGGGATACGTCCCTTTAGAACCCTTTAATCATTAGGGATCATGGAGGGAATATAATAATAAGATAGAAGGCCAGGGAGGGGTTTTGTTATGTTGTGATGATCTTGGGAGAAGAAGGATGGGGAAAGAATTACCTCACAAACTTTGAGTGTGCAAGTAGAAAACTATATAAATAAGGAGGAAGAGGCAGGGGGAGTAGGTGACACCTGATCCTTACTTTCATCTAAACGGATCAAAGGAGTGAAGGATACACAATTCATAGTTGGATACAACAATACATTTAACTCAACAGGGTAATGGGAAAGCGAAGAAGAAGAAGAAGAAGAAGAAGAAGAAGAAGAAGAAGAAGAAGAAGAAGAAGAAGAAGAAGAAGAAGAAGAAGAAGAAGAAGAAGAAGAAGAAGAAGAAGAGGAGGAGGAGGAGGAGGAGGAGGAGAGAGATTAATGGAAGAATTAATTCTAAACAAAACAAAGTAACCATGCATGATGGATAGTGAAGATGTGCTTAAAAGGAAAGGGCATTATATGAGCCTACCATTGAGCTCTGGTTGAGGGAAAGAGAAGAGAGGCACAGGGGAGAAGAAGCGCATTACATCAAACTAGGACACTGGTTCTGAGTACATTTCTCTCTCACTACCTTCTTCTTTATAAAGATGGGAGTAAGAAACTAACCGTGATTCCAGAGGACCCATGATGAAACATACCCTCTGCCTCTTGATATAGAACTTCTGATAGACTCAGGGGGCAGATGAAACACTTTTATTATTGTTTTTGAACATGGCTAATGTGGGAATTTCTTTTGCTTAGCTATGTATAGTTGTTATAAAAGGTCTTGTTTTTCTTTCTTTTTCAGTGGGAGTGGGGGTAGGACAGAGAGAAAAGGTAGATTTTCATTAAAATTTTTTTTTAAAGAAGGCTTAAGTTCAATGCAGACAAGATCAGAAGGGAAGCAGTTAAGAAGGAACAAATCTTTGAAGCAAATTTCACTGATAAATGTCTCATTTCTAAGGCATAAGGAACTGATTTAAATTTATAACAATAAAAGACATTCTCCAATTGATAAATGGTCAAAGGATATGAACAGGCAACTTTTTTTTTCCCCTTTCCAAGGCAATTGGGGTTAAGTGACTTGCCCAGGGTCACACAGCTCATAAATGTCAAGTATCTGAAGTCAGATTTTAACTCAGGTCCTCCTGACTCCAAGGTCAGAACTCTATCCACTGTGCCACCTAGCTGCCCCAAACAGGCAACTTTTAAAGGAAGAAATCCAAGTTACCCATAGCTATATTGAAAAAAAAAATGCTCCAAATTACTGATAATTAGAGAAATACAAATTAAAGCAGCTCTGAGGTTCTACTACACTTCCCTCAAATTGGGAAAGATGACAAGAAAGAAAAATGACAAATGTTGGAGGGACTGTGGGAAAATAGACATATTAAAGCACTTGTTGGAATTGTGAATTGGTCCAGCTGTTCTGGAAAGCATTGTGGAGCTATGCTCTCAAAGTTACAAAGCTACATATATCCCTTGACACGGTGAAACCCAAAGAGATCAAAGAGACAGGAAAAGGAACCCATATGTACACGTATAGAAACAGAAACTTTTTTTTCAAATAAGTTTTTATTAATTTTTTTTTACCTACCACAATTTCTCCAGTATTCCTACCCCCACTCTCTCCCAGAGAACATTCCATATAACAAATAGTATTTTTTAAAGAGAAAAGAAAAGAAAAAGAGAAGGAAAAAAATCAGTATAACTGATCAATATATTGAAAAGGTCTGGGGGACAGCCTGGTGGCGCAGTGGATAGAGAACCAGCCCTGGAATCAGGAGGACCTGAGTTCAAATCCAGCCTCAACACATAACACTCACTAGCTGTGTGACTCTAGGCAAGTCACTTAACCCCAATTGCCTCACCCAAAAAAAAAAGTCTGAAAATATGTACACTGTGCAATATTTGTGGATCTCTCACCTTTATGAAGGTATGGGTTGGTGATATCATCATGTTTCCATTTAAGCATGCTTGCTCTTCATCATTTTGCAACATTTGCTCTTGATTATGGTTTTTTCATTTGTATTGTATTTTGTTTATATACTGTTTTCTTGGCTCTGTTTACTTCCCTCTACATCAGTTCAAGTAGATTTTTCCATTCTTCTGTGTATTCATTTCATCCAGCACAACTTGTTTAGCTATTCTCTGATCAATGCAAATCTTCCTGATTTCTAATTCTTTGATATCACAAAAAGTGCTGTTATAAATATTTTGGTGTATATAAGAACTTTCTGTCAATGGCTTCCTTTGGGTATACACCTAGTAATGAAATCTTTGGGTCAAAGGATATGGACCTTTTAGTCACTTTACACAATTTCAACTTGTTTTCCAAAGAGGTTGTACTGATTCACAGCTTTACCAACACTGTCCTAGGGAACATATCTTCCTACAACTCCTTCAACTATTCCTGTCTTTTGTCATCTTTGCCAGGTTACAGCATGTAAAGTCAAACCTCAAAGATGTTTTTATTTCAATTCCCTTTATTATTAGTGATTTGGAGCATTCTTTCATATGTTTACAATTTTCAATTCTTCTTTTGAGAAGTATTTTTTTCATATTCTTTGCCCATTTATCTACTTTTACAGAAAGATTTAGAGACTTGCTCTAGGTAACACAGGTTGACAAACCTGGGACCCCAACCCAGGCAAGGCCTCTGACTTAAAAGCCTGTACAGTTTCTACTATAACACATTATCTCTCAAACTTTCCCCCCAATACCCCAGAATACCTTTGATTATCTCAAGAGATTTTGTTCTAGAGACCATGCCTAGAAGCTGCCCTGAAGCTATGATGTCCTGAATGTTATATTTTTATCTAGTATAGGACCTGACCATGATTCATCCCAGCCATATTTCTATCCACCATATTGCCTCCATGCATGACTGTACTTCCTTCTTGTTCTGGAACTAAAATCAAGTCAATACTGCCATTGCTCCTAGGGGCAGCTAGGTGATGAAGTAGATAGAATGCCATGTCTGAAGTCAGGAAGATTTATCTTCTTGAGTTCAAATGTGGTCTCAGACACTTACTAGCTGTGTGACCTTGGGCAAATCACTTAACCCTGCTTGCCTTGGTTCCTTATCTGTAAAATGAGTTGGAGAAGGAAATGGCAAACCACTCTAGTACCTTTGTCAAGAAAACCCTAAATGGGGTTATAAAGAGTCAGATACAACTGAAAGAACTGAACAACAACACCCACCATTGCTTCTGGAAAAGACATGTCAGCTGTACCAATTAGTTTCTCCATATGTACAGTTGCCATCTCTGTGACTTCTCAGAATAGAACACTCTTCCTTGGCCACTATTATCCTATGTATGTTCTCTTCTATTAAAAAAAGGCCTCCTATAGGCTTCTTGAGGGGCTATCTCCCTTTTGTATACGTATCTCCTGTGCCAAGCACAGTGCCTGACATATAATGAGTGCTTAATAAATTTTCTTTACTTATTCATCATTCATTCAATTCTAATCTCCTGATATACTAACTCAATGGGCTTCTCTTAAACTATATTTCATAGTCTAGACTAAATGTCCTGAAGGCATCTCAGACTCAGCCTGGCCAGAATTAAATCAACATTTAATTGATTTCTATTGAGTATACCACCATAATCCATTTGAAATCCTTTACTCTTTTCCTTCTCCCTTTACATCACATAAGTTGCTAATGATGATCTAGTCTACCTTCACAATATATTGCTCATCCAGTTCTTTCTCTCCACTTAAGCAGACAGCTCCCTAATTCACAATCTCATTACCTCTCATCTGGTCTACTGCAATAACCTTTAGTAACCTAATTGATCTCTTTGCTGCTAGACTCTCCCCTCTCCAATACATCCTCCATAAGCTAGGTGGTGCAGTGGTCAGAGTGTTGGACCTAGAGTCAAGAGAACCTGAAGTCAAAATAGTTTCTGTGTGACCCATTGCCTAGCAAAAACAAAAAAACAAAAAACAAACAAAAAATCCAAGCTTGCTATTGGGCTGCTACTGAAACTGCTCTGGTAGCTAGCACTAATTGACTTTCCAGGACCTTTTGATGTTCATGAAGTTGTTGGTAGAGGAAGAGACACAAAATCCTATTATTCATGCAGTTATTAAAATGATAATAATAAGCATTTATATAGCACCTACTATGTGCCAGGCACTGTCCTAAGTGTTTTACCAAACATTGTCTCATTTGATCCCCACAATAACCCTGGGAGGTAGGTACTATCATTATCTCCATTTTATAGATGAGGAAACTGAGGCAAAAAGGTTAAATGACTTGCCCAAGGTCACACAGCTAATAAGTTTGGCTTATTAGGTGCAACTGACTTTTAGCTTTTTTAGGCCATGTAGAAATCTACATTTATCCCTTTTAAAATTCAGCTTTTAGATTTGTCTCATTGTTCTAACCTGTTGTGACTTTTTGAGATCTTGCCACCCAATGTGTTAGCTATCCTTGGCAGCTTTTTGTCATCTATAAATTTGATAAGCATATCATCTATTCTTTTGGAAGAAAGTATTAGCAAAAGTATATGGACAGGAAAAAGTAAGGTCTGCTATGGGAAAAGTAAAGGAAGGAAACAAGCATTTATTAAGTACCTACCATGGGCGGGGCAATGTGCTAAGTGCTTTATAAATAGTATCTCGTTTGAGCCTCACAATAAACCTGTGAGGTAGGTGATATTATTATCCTTGTTTTACAGTTGAGGAAACTGAGGCAGACAGGGGTTAACTGACTTGCCCCAAGATCACATGGCTAGTATCTGAGATTAGATTTGAACTCAAGTCTTTCTCACTTTAAGGCCCAGTATTCTACTACACCATATATCTGGTCTGATTGAAGCATAGAGTTCAAAAAGTGGAGTAACTGGAGATTATACTATAATCACTTTAGACTCTATACCCTATGTAGTTCAATTCTCTCACTTTATAGATGTGGAAACTGAGGCCTAGTGAGTTTAAGTAACTAAGATTAAAATCCACATCACCAGATTCCAAGTCCACCCTCTGACTCTACTGTACCACATAGACTCAAATATTTGATTCAATTCAATTAAACTCAAAAAACATTTATTAAGCATACACAACATGCTACATACTGTATCAGGTGCCTGGGAAAACAAAGACAATGATGAAATCGTCCAAGGATATACATAATTTCAAGAGGGCTAATTATTCATATGCACAAACAATGAAGAGGACCTTAGAAATTCAGTTGAATTCAGCAAGCATTCATTAAGCAACTCAGGTGTGCTAGGGCCCTGTGCTAGACTCTAGCCATACAAAGACAAAAATGAAACAGTTCCTGTCCTCAAAGAGATTACTTTTTACTTCAAGGATGGATCACGTAACCAAGTAAATAAATATGTGATATCAGGAGGGAACTGGGAAAATCTTATGTGGGATGTAGCCTTTCAGACACACTTTGCAGGAACCCAGGGATTCTACAAGGTAGAGCTGAGGAGAGGAATGCATTTCTGACATGGGATCCACTTGTACAAAGTCACAGAGCTGACTGTAGATTGTCATGGGCAGGGAACAGCTTGCAGGCAGGTTTGACTGGAATGTAAAGTCCATGAAAGAAAGAAAGAAATATCAGGCATTTATTAAGCACTTATAAGTCAGGCACTACTGTGCTAGGCACTAGGAATACAAATACAAGTGGAAAGAAAGATAGTCCCTGCCCTCAAGCAGCTTATATTCTAATGGGGGAAGGTAAAAGGAAGCTCTGGATGGGAGTGAGGTAGGATGGGGAGGAAGGGAGTTATTCACATGGAGGCATAGTAGAGAAAGTCCAAAGAATCAGGTAAAAGACATGGCTGACTTGGGTATCCTCCTGAAAATGGAGGTTCTGGAAAGAATCAGCTAATCAGAGGAGTCAGCCATAGGGGTAGAGTTCCAGAGTGAGAAGTCTAGGGATAAGGTGAACTTCCGGGCTGAAGAAGTTTCTGTGGTTTGGTAAAGAAAGGCCAGAGAGTCAAAAGTGCAGTCTAGATGGGGAATGAGCTTGAAATAAGACTAGAAATGAAGTTGAGGCAGATTGTGGAGAGCCTTTAATGACAGGGAGAGGATTTTGTGTTTTATCCTAAGTCAACAGGGAGGCATTGAAGCTTTTGATCAGAGAGTGATCCGGTTAAGCCTTGTTTTGGGAATATGAATTTGGCAGTAGTGTGAAAATGGATTGGAGAGAAAAAAGAGTGGAGTCAGATCAATTAGGAGGCTATTGTACTAGTTCAGGTGGGAGAGAATGAGGGCTTGAACTAAAGTAGAGGCTATTTGAGTGAAGAGAAGGGGAAGAATGTGGAATAGGCTGTGGAGGAAGAATCAGCAAGACTTAAGAATTGATTGGATATGAATGATGAGGGAGGGGGAGGAGTCAAGGATGACCCCAATGTTGTGAATCTGGTCATTGAAAGGTAAATGGATGGTGTTACCATTCACAGCAATGGGGAAGTTTGGAGGAGGGATGGTTTTGCAGGGAAACATAATGAGGTCAGTTTTGGACATGCTGAGGTCAAGATGGAAACATGGGACTGGAGTGCAGAGGAATATGTAGACCACTTTCAAATGTCCAGGTCCCTTCTGAATGCCAGTTGCCTCAAGTGGCTCTATCCAGTTCTCTCTGCCCTATTTTCACTCTACAGTCTCTCCCCTCTTCATTTTATCATTGGATCCATAGGAGCAAAAGAAGGGAGATGAGATAAAGAAGAAGAAACTGTGGAGTGAGATAGAAGGGTACAGAGCCTGCCCACACTTATTTGGAAGCCAGATTGTAAGGGACTGAGAAGTGAATGGGAGGTGAGGAAATGGAGGCATGAGGTGGTTGGGAACGTAGTTTGTGGTACAGATTGTAGAAGGCCTTGAATGCCAGGCTAAGGATTTGGTAGCAATGGATTGATGGTTCACTTGGGTCCAGTGTGCTACCTAAAACAAAATAATCTTTGTAACTCACAAGGAGTACCTACTTGGTCAGCTACTCCTGAGAAGCAACATAGCGTGGTTGATATAGCATGGGACTCCAAGATAGGGAAGTTCTACAATCCTGATAATTATCATAATTCTGATAATTATCAAATCTCTGATAATTATCAGTTGCGTGACCATGAATAAATTGGCTACTCTTTCTGTGCCTACTTCTTCATCTATGAAATGGTGTCAATAATCCCTGTTGCACGTGTCTGCTGATGCTCAGATGAGGTAACCTATGTTCTCTGTAACATAAGTGCACTGTACATTTTAAAGTATTTTATAAAGGTAATATAATATTGTTGTTATGTTTCTCCAAGCTAGCTTGGCTAGTTGTCAGTAATGGTCACAAGGAGGGAAAGTACAGGACTGAAAAATGCTGATCCTAAATTCTGATATTACCCTGGTGGAAACAAGCTGAGAAAAAAAAATGGCATCTTTTCTTTTTTGGAGGTGTGGAGCTCCTGGAAAATAAGACAGGGTTTGGCAGAAGTGAATCTGGGTTTTCCCCACGGCCATCGATTCATAGAATCATTGACTTCACTTTGCCCCAAACTGACTAATAGAATCCGCCCCAAGTAGCAGAAATCAGTTCTTGTTGCTGAGTCAGGGAGACATCGCATGAAAGAGATATTGTGGTAGAGTTTATCTCAGCTTGTGGTTATGTAGGTCAAACAGCACCTCCTTTGCACCTCCCAGATTTTATGATGGCCTAAAATTGGAGTTATGCTGACAGTGGACTCCATTCAAAATATAGTTCCCAATTCAATGCAATCTAATGCAATCTAATCCAATCCATATTAAGTCACTCATTCTATGAAAGGCACAGATTGGTGTTTCAAAGGCAAAGGTGAAACAGTCCCCGTTTTTAAGGAACTGACATTCTAACTTTTCATGCATGCACATGACAGAGGCTAGCAGGTTTTGGGGTCAGGAATGTTTGATCTTAGGTCTCCTGGATATAGATCAGTGGTTATGAGTAAGGATCTGGGATTCTAGATCCCAATGTCTTGCCCCTTCTTGATTTCAGTGATCTTTGTTTCTCAATACTTTGTTTCAGGTATAAATAAAAACAGATTCTATTTATGGAGCCTTATAGACTCCAGGGAATCCTTGTCCCAACTCCTGTTCAGGCTGAAGAATTGGTTCCCCGAGAAAAAAGACTAGCTACATTTTCCTTTCAGGGTTCTAGCTGTTGAGGGCTGTGGTATGTCTTCTTCTAGTGTGGATGGCTCAATCCCCTCTTCTGGTATGTTCTCAATCAGTTGCCAGGATCAAGGTCAAAAGAGAATAATGGGATTTGATCATGAGAGACCGTGTGGCTTAGACTAGGTAGAAGTCAGAGGACCATGGTCCAATCTATTCTTTTCCACTTACTAGCTGTGTGACTTCAGGCATGTTGTTTCACCTCTCTGGCCCTATTTCTTCATCTATAAAATGAGGGGTGTTGAATTAGTCAGTCTCTGAGGTCCCTTCCAGTTCTAAACCTATGATCCTGTGATTTAGAAGCAGGAATTAAGCTGGAATTCCTTAAGTAAGGACATCAGGCAGGAAACACAACTCCAGTTATCCAACCAAGGTGCCTTCCAGTCTCCAGTCTTGGCTCTATGGGCTTTATCTTTTAATGTACCCTAACCCCAGTCACCATCTAACCCCTCCAATATTACCACCTGGCTATTGCCATAATTATCAAGATGTCTTCAAGGGACAATAATGAAGCAGGAGAAGATTGTCTTTGATGGGGCAGCTAGGTGGCACAGTGGATAGAGCACTGGCCCTGAAGTCTGGAGGACCTGAGTTCAAATCCAGCCTCAGACCAAACACTTGACACTTACTAGCTATGTGACCCTGGGCAAGTCACTTAACCCCAGTTGCCTAAAAAAAAAAATTGTCTTTGGCAAATGCCCATGCTTGCTCATTCATCTTTCTTCCTGCCCTCTCCCTTCATGTGTCTGCCCAGATACCCAATCCCTAAGCTTGGCCCTCTTAGGCCTGATGTTTTTATGTTATCTCTAGTTGTCTCTATTGTCAATAGACCTCCATCATTTTTCCTTACCCATTCTGTCACTCATCACCTACATATCAGGTTCACTGTGTCTTCCAAGGATGATTTGCATGAATGGGTAGAAGGTTATCAGAAGTCTCCTCTTCACAACCCAAATCAGGGAGTACCCTTCCTCATTAGGTAACATTTTTTTTCCCTTTGGGTTTAATCTATGATTTCATTGAAGAAGGGAACTCCTAATTAAGGAAGACACCTCTCTATGAATTCATTTTAATAACTGCTTTACAATTTATAGTCTCATGGAATTGTCTGGGGCAATAGAGTTAAACAATCAACATGTACCGGAAACAACTTGAACCCAGGTCTTCTATACTTTTAGGTTGGTGCTCTAGCCACTGTATCAGGCTACTTCTACAGAGAAATTCTTTCACTAGTGGCCTTTTGGAAAGAGTGCTTCCAACTTTTGTTGTCTCATCTGACAGACTGATGGCAATGATGGGAATTTCTGGTAGGCCAGTGGCAGTGTGGCTCTTTACTGTGTCACTCATATCTATCTATATCTATCTATATCTATATCTATATCTATATCTATATCTATATCTATATCTATATCTATATCTATATCTATATCTATATCTATATCTATATCTATATCTATATCTATATCTATATCTACATCTACATCTACATCTACATCTACATCTACATCTACATCTTACATCTACATCTACATCTACATCTATATCTATATCTATATCTATATCTATATCTATATCTATATCTATATCTATATCTGTATCTATATCTATATCATCTATATCTCTCTCTCTGTCTATATGTGTATCTATATCTATATCTATATCATCTATATCTATATCTACATCTATATCTATATCTATATCTATATCTATATCTATATCTATATCTATATCTATATCTACACCTACATCTATATCTATATCTATATCTGTATCTATATCTATATCATCTATATCTCTCTCTGTCTATATGTGTATCTATATCTATATCTATATGTATATCTATATCTATATCTACATCTACATCTACATCTATATCTATATCTATATCTGTATCTATATCTATATCATCTATATCTCTCTCTGTCTATATGTGTATCTATATCTATATCTATATCTATATCTATATCTATATCTATATCATATATCTACATCTATATCTATCTATATCTATATCTATATCTATCTATATCTATATCTATATCTATATCTATATCTATATCTATATCTATATCTATATCATCTATATATCTATCTCTCTCTGTCTATATGTATGTCTATATGTATATGTATATATATAATATGTATATGTATGTATGTGTATATATATATATAATATGTATATGTATGTATGTGTATATATATATATAATATGTATATGTGTATATATATATATAATATGTATATGTGTATATATATATATGTATATGGAGCTGCCAATTGTGTCTAGGGATTGCATCAGGCACAAATGGGGTCTTAAAGAGAAGTCCTATTGACAGTTCTGATCCATGATCTGCCCTCCAAGGGTAGCACTTGGTTTAGTTATATTTGATGTAGCTCTTGTTTCTGATTTCATTAGTGTCCTAATCCAAGGCATGGATCCAACAGAACTGACCTAGCCTATTGCTAGAAACTTCCTCTATACTTTTTCTGCTCTTTTCCATCAGAATCTTTGGTCTACCAGGATAGTAAAGGGCCTTGAATTCATGCCATATCAGGATGGGGGTGTTTAGACTGGAGAGGAGACTAGAGAGGGCTATGCTGTAGTCAGCTCAAACTGGTTGGAGACAGCCAATTGCTAAATATTCAGTGTGAGCATTTACACACCTTGGAAATTGGCAAACACACGAATCCCAGCTTGATTTATTGTTTTGCTGATTTTCTAGATAAAGAAAGTGATGGAGAAAATGTTAATAATGAAGATTAAGCTTAAAAGTATGCACTGTGTACTTTCTCCACTCCCTCCAAGGGTTGATTGTTAAACATTTACCAGAACACCCCTGACTTAGGGGAAGAAATAGCTATCTTTTAATATTTGAAAATCTTCCAAAACAGAGATAGGAGTAGTAGGTGCAAGATGCAGAGAGGCAAATTTAGGTTTGAAGCAAGGAAAAAAAAACCTTTCCAAAAATGAGAGTTATGCAGAAATGGAATGGATTGCTACATGAGGTAACATGTTTCACCTTATTGAAGGTTTTTAAGCAAAGCTGGATAATCATTGAAGTATGTTAAAGCAGGGTCATTTTTCTTTTTAAAAAATTAATAATTATTTTCTCTTCATCTTTACATCTCTCCCTCCCCACTAAAAAAGAGGGAAAAAATGAAATTTTCATTGCAAATATACATAATCAAGTAAAACAAATCCTCACAATGGCCATGTCCAAAAAATATATCTCATTCTGCATATTTAGTCTACCTTTCTTTCAGGAGGTGGCATTATTTTTGTTTGTCTGTCTGGTTTTATTTAATTTTTTTCCTTTTTAAAATTAATTTATTTTTAGTTGTCAACAATCACTTCCATAAGCTTTTGAGTTTTAAATTTTTCTCCCCCTCCCTCCTCACTTCCCTTCCCAAGACAGTGTGCAATCTGATATAGGCTTACATTCCTATTAAACATATTTTCACATCAGTCATGTTGTAAGGAAGAGTTAGAACCAACAGGAGGAACCACAAGAAAGAGGAAAGAAAACAAAACAGAAGAAAAAAAAAGAGCCAATAGTATGCTTTTATTAATTTTTTTTTCAATGAGCAAAAACGTATTTCCTCTTCCTCCTATCTCCTCACCATTGGGGGACAAAAGAAAGAAAAACAAAGCTAAGTAACAAATATGTATAGTCAAGTAAAGCAAATTCTCATATTGATCACGTTAAAAAATGTATGTCTGATTCTGTCTCTGAGACCCTCATCTCTCTGTCAGGAGGCAGATAGTGTGCTTCACCATCAATCCTCTGGAATCAGGATTGTTCATTTTGTTAATCAGAGTTCTTATGGCTTTGTGAGTTGTTGTTGTATGGTATTGCTGCTGGAGAAATCATTGCCCTTATTCTGCTCACTTCACTCTACATTAGTTCATTAGTGTTCCCAGGTTTCAGTGAAATTGTTCTTTTCTTTATTCCTTATGGCATAATACGAAAGAACACCTGCTTAGCTTGCAATTCTTGTTCTTAGAATGTTCTAATCCCAACTTGGTCACCATGCTCCCATCAACTATATCTTTACCAGTCATCTAACTTAGTGCCTCCTTCTTCCCAGAATTATATTTTTCAACTCTGTCCCACCCCCCTTTTGTTCTTTGTCTTCTCAATCCATTTGTAAAACTACAAATTTTTCAGTCTTACTCAGTTCACATGAAGACCATGGCCATGATAGCTATTTGCACGTCCGTGGTTCAATCAGTTCTTCCTTTATGTAAATAATAAAAATGCCTTGGTCAAGCAAGAAAATGCAGAGTACTGGGTCAATGCCCAATATTAAAAAAGCAAGCTTTTAAAGAAAAGGCAAGGGTATAATTTATTTTTACCTTTGTCACTACTCTTTAAGTGTTATAAATAACCACTTAATCTAGCCCTGGTTTATATCTAGACTTGATTGGAAAGCTGCTTCATAATTCTGCCTATAAAATATAATCACAAAAACTTCTTTATACTCCTAAATCCTTATGTTAGTGCTGGATCCCTCCCATGCCGTGCCCCAACCAACTTGAACAGGCTTATGAGGGCTGATTGTTAAATTTTCAGTGTGAGCATTTACACTTTGGTAATCAGCCAATTCAGGGCTGAATTTTATTGTTGTGTTGATTTCTAGACTTAAGAAAGTGAAGGGGAAAATGTTAATATTCAGACTAAACTTAAAAGTATGTTGTCATGTATACATTTTCTTCTTTTCAGAAAGCCGGTTGTTAAATATATAGCAACACACCCCTAGATAGCTCCCAGGATGGTTCAGAAACAATAGAACAGCTTAGACCATCCCTTGAACCGAATGATGATGTGGGATACGGGTCATAAGAAACCAGCTGCCATGATTTGGTCTGGGCACTTTAGCTCAATCGGTTATAATGTGGTATTGATTACATCTTGAGTTCCATGATCTTATAGGTCAATTTGTTTTGCACTGAGGAAAAACCACACGCTATGGCCACAAACTGCTCACTGACCCCTAATAGATCATCCCACAGATACATATTTTGGTCACAAGAAACCAGTACTGTTGTTTTCACAAAGGGCAGTACATTTCTTTCCCCTCTTATAGGGTTAGTAGGTTCTATTGTTGGGGAGTTGGTGTGAACCTGTTCCCCTTTTTTCAAAATAGCTTGTAGTATTTTCCACCTTAATCAGGCATAGTTCTTGTTAGAGAGGAGGAGCATCAGGTGATGGATGATAGATGGTCCTGGGAGACTCAACTGAATTCAATGAGCATTATCACTGGCGTGATGCAGTGGGGGTGGGTGAGTGGGACTGTGAATACAAAACAAACTTGAAAACATTGTTCCTGACCCAGCTGGGAAGTGCATGGTATAGGGACAAGAGTTCTGTCGCTGGAGTCAAAGGATCTGAGTTCAAATGCCTCCTCTAGATATACTTATTATCTTTGGGACCTTAAGTGACTCATTTAACTATCTCCTCCCCCCCCACCACCCCCCGCCTTTTCTCGGTTTTAATTTTTACTAGTATCTTTTGTTTTTGCATCACCTTCGTTTCCAATATCCTTCTTCCCTTCCCTACCCAGAGCCATCTCCTGTAAGATATAATAAAATAAGAGGAGAGGGGGAAAAAGTGATTCTGCAAAACTGACCAACATACTGACTTAGTGTCACAAACATTAAATGTCCTGTACCCACAGTCCTTCCTATCTGTTGCAGGTAACTTTAATAAATTATTACTTTAACAGACTTAGAAACCTTGAAGCATCATGTCATCTTAGAAAACATTTCATACCATAATAATAACTGACCTTTATTTAGTGCTTTAAAATGTTCAAAGAGCTCTATATTCATTATCCCACTTGAGTCTCATAACAACCCTGTGATAGGGATGCTATGAGTATTATTATCCCCATTTTAAGGGGAGGAAATCAAAACTTAGAAAAATCGAATGATTTGCCCACAGTCACAGAGCTAGTTAAGTGTCATAGGTAGGATCTGAACACAGTTCTTGATACCAACCCCAAAGTACTATCTACTATGCTACCCTACTTTTCAGGACCAATTCCTTCACATAGCAGCAGTTAAGCTATTGATACAGTAACCCAGTTTTATTGAGTGTACCTGTACTCTGTCCATTGAATTAAAATCAGAATTTATTGAGGTGGACCATGAAATGAAGCCCAGAAAGGTCTGAGTCCTGTTTCTGGTTCAGCCACTGACTTGATGCACATTTAACATTTGCATGTCTCCTGAAGATAAGAAAATAGAGCGGAGAGTGTGTGGAAAGAGTTGATTTATGTAAATAAAGAAAAGAAAGCAGCAATCTGGAGCTTGGGTCATCTCTGCAGTTAATCAGACATTTCAGGAGTCCATTATAGCGTGAGATACTGAAGGTGGAAGTGGGGGTGGTGATTAAAGATTTGAGCATTCTGCTGTCATACCTTTCCTTTCAAGTCTCCCTTTTCCACCCCTCAGAAAGTAGAATTGAAAAAAAAAACCTTAGTCATCAACTCCAAGTTAACCACAGCTCTAAGACAAAAATCAGCCTAGTGGGCTAGTGGAAATAGGGGCAGCGATTACTTTAGAGCCACTATAAAAGAAGCAGGTACTATGAAGGATACAACACATACACACACACACACACACACATACACATACATACACCACCCAGGTGCTTCAAACACACTAGTTTGGCCATCAGAGAAGAACCACTATGGTTTTCCAGAAGGGCACAAGGATGGTGAGTATTGTAGTTTCCTCCTCATAGTCAGTAAAGCTGAGCTCTATGGGATGAAGTTTGATCTAGACTTTTCTCTTCATTAAAAGATTATAACAGATTTTGCTTTGCCACTTGCTAGCTTATCTGCAAAATGGGCAGAATAATACCTGAACAACCCACTCCACGTGGCTGTTAGGAGGAGGGTGTTTTAAAAATTTCACAGCATTGTAGGAAAATGAGTTATTTCTATATTGTTATGATTATTATTATTAGTAGTAGTAATATTTGATCAGGTTGTTGTTACGGGGAGAATAGAAAAAAGGATAGCCATAAGGTGAGGTATTACGGGAAGGGCACTGCCTGGGAGTAAAAAATTAAAAAGCTTAGATCACTTTCAGCCATATGACATTGAATAATTTATTGACTTTTCTGAATCTGTTTCATCATCATTAAAAGAGAGAAATCAATACTTGTAATAGTTACCTTGCATGTTGAGAGAATCACAGGAAATACTGTTAAGTGAGAGGATTTTGTAAAAATATACAGTGTGAAATTTTATTAATTTTTATCACTCATAGGCAATTGTCCTAATTCAGTGCCAGGAGTGGTAGGATACACATGTCTGGGTGGCTCTGGGCTATGAAATAAGAAAAATAGCACATATATACTTCTGTAGTATTTTAAAGCTAACAAAGTGCTTTTCTAAAAATGACTCCATGAGGAAAATGGTGTATTATTATGCCCATTTAACAAAGGAGAAAACAGACTATTTTCTTGCTTATGGTCATGCAGCTAGTAAAGTAGTTTTAAATCTAGTTGTCCTTACTCTAAATTCAGCTCTCAGAAAACCAGTTACACATGATTTTGTTTCACTTTTGCACCTACCCACAGTAATTTGGTTCTAAAATTCACATCTGATTGGATACATGCTCAGCATGAAACATCAGAGAGAAGTGGGAATAGCCATGGCCTAAAGACTTGGGACTCCTCAGCCTTGCACTTTGGACAGCTCCTTCAGGAGGAAGACCTTTGCTCTTTGTGATAGGTGGTAGGGATGTTTCAGCATCTTCCTGTTGCCCTTGGTGGGATAGGCTGCTAATGCTACTGAAAGTGAAGTGGTCCTCAGTGATGGGAGGGCTCTTCCATTAGCTCGGATCTCCAGGAATTTCTGCACCCTATCTTCCTCTGTAGCTTCAGTGTTGACTTGGTGGCTCACGTTGAACGTGGTGCATCAGGGAGAGCACTTGACTCAGGTGACAGGAGATGGATTTGATCTCTAGCTTAATACTGTCAAGCTGGGTGACCGCGAGCAAACTACTTACAGATTCTGAGCTTCAGTTTCCTCATCTGTAAGATGGTCTTAATATGTGTACCACCTTCTTTACAGAATGATTGTGAGGAAGAAGGTATATTGTAAACCTTAAGGTGCTATAGGAGATGTGAGTTATTATTACTATGTCCTTTCCATACATTATCTGATTGGATTGCTAGGCCTGAGAAGTAGGTAGCTCACATATAATTCTCCCCTTCCCCATTTTATAGCTGAGGAAATTGAGTCTCAGAGACACAAGAGACTTGCATAAAGCCACATTCTTAGGAAATGATTTGGGACTTGAACCAAACTCCAAATTGAAAGCTCTACACAATCCAGCACCTTCTTTTGGAGTGGGTTGCTGCACTGAGAAGGAGAATATACTTCCTAGAATAGCATGACATCATGAATGTGACTTTTTTTTTTAGGCAGTTGGGGTTAAGTGACTTGCCCAGGGTCACACAGCTAGTAAGTGTCAAGTGTTTGGTCTGAAGCCAGATTTGAACTCGGGTCCTCCTGACTTCAGGGCCAGTGCTCTATCTCCTGCACCACCTAGCTGCCCCTGTGACCACATTTAATGGTGTGTTGTTGAGTCATTTCAATCATGTCCAACACTTTGTGACCCCCATTTAGGTTTTTGGGGTTTTTTTGGCAAAGATATTGGAATGATTTGCCATCTCCTTCTCTAGCTCATTTCACAGAGGAGGAAACTGAGGCAAACAGGATTAAGTGACTTGCCCAGGGCAATATAACTAGTAAGTATCTGAGGCCAGATTTGAACTCAGGTCTTCCTGATTCCAGGGCCAGCACTCTATCTACTGTACCACTTAGCTGCCCATAGTTAATGCTAGTAGTGGTATATATGATGTGTTTTTCTACTTTTGCAGATTTTTTTTGTAGATTGTCTTTAAAATAGCCTGTATCTTGTAGAAAGAACAGTATTTACATTAAAAATAAGGGGTCAAGGACAATAATGCTTTTGAATTTAAATCCACTATGTGGAAAGCATCAGAAAATCTGTCAGACAAATTTATCCTTTGTGGCTCATTGCACCCTCAATTATTAGAGACTATTCAAGTTTGACTGTCAGGTAGAAGTATTGCCAGTACCAGAGACAAAAGAATATGGTTAGAAACAAAAATCCTACAGGCAGGTTGAATAACCTTTACAAAGATAGTCCAGGACAGTTCCCATGGTGATGTCCATTGCTATCTGTTCCCTGGATAATGTACTTAACTAGTAGATTGTGAGCTTCCTGAAGACAGGGACTGTTTTTGTCTTTGTACCCTTAATACGCAGCACAGTGCCTATCACATAGTAGATGCTGAATGAAATTGAATTATTGCATGGTTTAGCAGAGAAATACCTCAATTCTCTTTTGGAAGGCCAAAATTCTGACCCTCGATCAAATAAAGACCTTGTTGTCATCTCCCCTTAGAAAGACAGTATGGCACAATGCATAAAATGATAGAGTTGGAAGTCAGGAAGACCTGGGTTAAAATGCTGCCTCAGACACCAGCTACGAGAGTCTGAGCAAGCCATTTAACTTTTCTGAGCCTCACTTTTCTCATCTGTAAAATGGAATATATATTTATAGTTTATAGTTGGATGATAGCACACAACTCACAGGATTGTGTGAGAATCATGAAATAATCTATGTAAAGAGCTTTACAGACCTTAAAGCACTATGTAAATGTAAGCTATGATTATCATTAATGTACTCTTTCTCACACTTCAGTTGTTCCATTTGCATGATGGAGATAAATATCCATTCCTATGCTTCGTGGAGGGTAGAAGGAACATCCCTATATATAAATTGTTTGAGTTCTTCAGAAAACAAATAGCTGAATCACTTCAATTTACATAAACCACCAGTCTCAAGTTTTGCACTCAGGGTTTCTTGGTAAAAGCTATCGGAGTTGATTTCAAACCCTGTCTGATTTCTAGATAAGAAATCACCCACATAACTTAAACTGCATGCTATTCTGTTATATATGTGATGGTTCAAAGTACTGCAGTCCAGAGTCCAGTTTCCAAATATCGAATGATATCATGTGGTTAATAATAATTACAATGAATGGACAGAGCACTCTGCTGTACTAGCCATGAGGAGCTCTGGTTCTATTCTTTGTACTATAGCTTAGGAGCTGTGTTGGCTATAGTTCCAGCAAGCTCCTGGAAGGGAGAGTAGTTGGAAGGTGTGTGAAAATACATAGCTTAATTCCAGCTGGTTCCAGCCATTTCATCTCTTTGAGCTCTAGGTTCCTTTTATGGTAAAATGGTGTAATAATAACCACCCTCTTCTCACAATGATGTGAACAACCATTAGAAATGTAATTTTTTTTTTGAGTATGGATCGTTTCATTCTTTGCACTTGTATCTCTAGTGCCTGGTACATAGTAGGTACTTAATAAATGCATTTTGATTGATTGATCAAAGAAAAAGGTTAGATGTGAAAACCTTTTGTAAAAGCCTAAAGTACTCTACAGGTATATGATATTATTATTATTATTAATTCTAATTGTGATTAGGGTATTATTAATAGTATCTTTCACAAAAGGTTTCTTCCAACTCTTTATCATGATATAGAGGTGACTCTGGATCCTCAACAAGTATAGCTGACATTTATACAGCATTTAAGGTTTACCAAACACTTTATAGATATCATCTCATTTGATCTTCATGATAATACTATGAATCAGATACAATTATTATTTCTATTTTATGTTTTTTTCCCCTTTTTTTTTGGTGAGGCAGTTGGGGCTAAGTGACTTGCCCAGAGTCATACTGGTTGTAAGTATCAAGTGTCTGAAGCTGGATTTGAACTCAGGTCCTTCTGACTCCAAGGCAAGAGCTCTATCCACTGCACCACCTAGCTGCCCCTATTTTAAAGATGAGGGAACTCAGACTCAGGTTAGGTGACATGCCCAAGGTCATACAGCTATTAAATGTCTGAGGCAAGATTAGAACCTAGGTCTTGAGTCCAAATCCAGCACTCTCACCACTATGACAGAACATCCCTCAGGGTGTATCCCACAAAGTGAGGTCTGCCAACTCTCCCAAGCTGCAAAGGCTTTGAATATAAACCTGGTGATGAAATGTATGTCTGTCATATATGGACCAGCCTGGCTGAGTTTAGAGAGGAGCAAAACCAAGATGGGTCAGAGGATAATGAATTTAGCCACTCATGTAGACTAGCTACTAAGCCATAGAAAGCTTGCATTCTGTATTGTTGGAGGAAGAACCCAAACTGAAAAAGTCACAGAAACTTAAAATATTGAAGGAAGTAGGGACTTCAGAGATGCATAGAATTTTAGATCTGAAAGAGGCCTCATAAATGATCTAGTCCAATCCCTTCATTTTACAGATGAAGAAACTGAGACCCAGAGAAATTAAAGGACTCATATTTGCACAGATAAAGCTGGGATTGGAATAAACTTTTCCTGACTTCAAATCTAATAACCTTTTCACTGTATCATGATTCATTCATTTATTCACCCATCCATCCACCCATCTAATATTTATTGAGCACCTTCTATATTTAAGGCTAGGTGCTTTGAGGAAAAGAAAGGTGAGAGGTGTTACATGAATTCAAAGGAAGTAGAGATGACTTCTACATAGGATTATCATGGGTACTAATTCTAGATAGCATTTTATAGACTGAGGTGGGAAGTGGAAGATATTCCAGGAAGAAAGCAAAGCAAGGAGGTGGGACAATACAAAAAATATATGAAGGATGACAAATAGACCAGTTGTCTGGAGAAATCTAGTGGGAGATCAAGCTGGAAAGGTCAGTAGGGGTTAGGTAGCAGAGGACCATAAATGGCAGGCTGATAATTTTGGATTTTTCTCTTTGCATCATAACTTGGCTGCCACATGAATGGAAGAAGGCATTGTTATTTCCATTTTATTGAACTCTACTCCTTTAACTTGAGTATGCTGAATTTCTTGAAAGGGAGGTGGAGCCTATAACCAAGTATATCCTTCTCTCTCTTTCAGTTTGAATTATCGCTGCTGGTGGTGCTGGGGCTTATTCTCCTTGGGAGTGTGGGAGCTTGGAAAATTACAAAAAGAGGAGCAATTTCCCAGAAGGGTAATAATTGTCCTTCCTTGGAGAACAACAGTGTGAAGGTTGACATCCGCATTGTCAACCAACAACAGGCCATCCACTTGGCACATACCTTCCAGAACCGCTCCATATCTCCTTGGGATTACAAGTAAGGATCATTCTTCATAGAAGTAGGGTCATGGGCTTTTCTGATGATTGTATGTTCTCCTTACTGCTTTGGACAAGAATGGCATTATGTGTCAAAGAGCAACATAAGTGATTAAGGATTTATAAAATGGGAAAAGGCTTAAGGAATCAAGTTAAGGTTTTAAAATGATTTAATCCAAAATCTAGTGACAATCTTCAGTCATATTAGTGAGTGAAGAGCAGTTCATCTTCATTGACTGTAGAACAGTAGTAGGAAATGCTTTTCTATCTTAGCAGGAAGAACATCGGTCAGTATAGGGGAAAACCACCAGTAAAGACAAACTGGAATGGGATCCAGAGAGATTTCCTTGAGAGGAAAGATCACTGAATTTGGAATCAGAAGACATGGGTTTGAATTCTTTATCTGTCCCGTATCACCTGCGTGACTCAGAACACAACAATTGCAATATAAAATGAAAGGACTGGACTTCAGTAACCTCTAAGCCCCTCTATTTCTAAATCTAATTCATAGACTGAGTTGTTAGGACTGTCAAGATTATGCAATTTGACTTTCTTATTTGACAGATGAAGGGACTTGTTTAAAGCAAGATAATTAGGAAGTTTTAAAAGTTGGGACTCCAACAAAATTCCTGGATCTCTTGACCTCATTCCAGGGGACTTTCTACTGAACCACACTGTCTTGCTGCAGGATAGATGACTCCTGGCCAGGGGTGGTGTACCATCCTGCCTAGAGACAAGAAGACTAGAAAGATCCCTTCCAGTCTTTAAATACTAGAGGAATAGGTAGGGAAAAAAAGATCTAAAAGAGAGCCAGGAATAGGGTAAAGCCTTTACTAAGAAAGCATAGCATGTTTGGTCATTCTCTACCCATAATTTAGGATGGTTCAGTTTTATTTAAGGAAGAAAATAAGCATTTTTAAGTGCTTACAAATAATGTCTCATTTGATCCTCATAACCACCCTGGGAGGTAGGTGCTATTATTATCCTCATTTTAGAATTAAAGATATTGAGGCAAATAAAAGTGAAATGATGTGCCCAGGGTCACACAGCTAGTGCCTGAGGCTGGATTTGAATTCAGGTCTTCCTGCCTCCAGGCCCAGTACTGCCCCAGAGACTTAGGAAATGGGCAATACATTTCCTGGGAGGGCAAAGGGGAGATAGTTTGCAATGACAAAAGGGATGGGGTAAAGATGACCTGGAGGGCAACCATGGTCAGATTTATGCCAGGTGCTCTGAGCTTGACAGTTTTTGTCAATTCTCTTGGCACATGGTCAACAAATGCTTTCTTGGCTTATGACGTGATAGGGGGGAGGGAATACACAGTGGAGTGATTAGGGTGGTTGGGTCAGAGAAAGAAAGACATTAAGATCCTTGGTTTAGAGCTGGAAGGGACCTTTGAGGTCATCTCATCAAATGCTCTTATTTGACAGCTGAGGGAACTCAAGCACCGTGGTCCCACTGATAAGCAGCACAGTCAAGATTTGAACCTATGTCCTCTGACTCCAAATACAGTTCTCCTTCCATGGCACCATTTGGGACAGAGGGAAGATACATATAATACAGATGTGACAAGCGCGCTCTAGGCAGCAGTGGCTTGTTCGTGGGGCTGGGTGGGGCATGGCATACCTGCCATTCAGTGTTGTCCAGGGAGCCTGGGATGAACAGTCTCCCTCAACCTGCTCAACTTCTGCGGACCCTCTGTTCTTACTCTATTTTTTCTGCATATTCTCCCTGCAGATGCTGCTTGATTATCTGTTTGGTGATACTATTAAGAGAGGCAGTAAAGCAGCAGATTGTAAGGGAATAAGGAAACCTGGGTTTTAGCCCCACCGCTAGCCAGTTGTGTGACCTCTTGCAAGACATTCACCTTCTTAAGCCTCAGTTTCCCCATTTGTAAAATGAGGGGATTGGACTAGATGATCTCTAAGTCTTCACTAAATCAAAACTTTTGTGATTTTATGATAATCCTATGATTCACTACAAGGTAGCAGATTTTCCTGATTCCAGCGTAGACAACAGTTGCTGTTCAGCTGACACTGTTACTCCCATTTCCCTTACAATAGAGATCTTTTAGTTGAAAGGTGGGATGTTCATCTACAATCTTATTTTCAAATTCTCATTTAACATTACTGCCTACTTTGCACAATTTGGTTCTTCATTGATTGCCTCTTGGTGATGGAAGCAAAGGGACTTTTAAATCAAAACAGGAAGGATAGAGGAAAAAGCATTGGACCTTAAGCAAGGGAAAATGGGCTGCAGTCCTGGCTCCATCTCTTATTATCTGTGAGGCTATAAGTAATCAAACAGTCAATTGACAAGCATTTATTAAGCACCTAGAATGTTGGCACAAAAGATAAAAATAAAACTGTCCCTGCCCTTAGGGAGCTTACATCCTACTGCAGAGGGGAAGGAGACTACATGTATATGAATAAGCATTTTTTAAAAAAGTCACTTCACCTCTGTGACCCATCTGTAAAATGGGGCTGTTCATACTTGCCCTGCCTACCTCATAAGGGTCATTGTGAGTAAAGCACTTGGAGAATCTGAAAGCATTGCATACAAGTGAGTTGGTCTAGACCTGAGATTTCATCTGTGTAGGAAATTCCCATCACCAATGCAGATCTCTGAGGCTTATCATTTTAGAGTTGCCTGTGGGTCCTGAGGAGTTAAGTGATTTTAGTGCTCACAGCCACACAATTATTTATGCTTTAGAGCTAGGGCTCAAACCCAGGTCTTCTTTGTTCCAAAGCCAACCCTGTATCTACTATGGCATATTGCTACCTCTCACAATGTACTGTAATTGATATTGCTTCCACACCTATTCTAACCCACTTGATTTTTGTTGTTCTGTCATTTTCAGTCTTGTCTGACTCTTCATGACCCCATTTGGGGTTTTCTTAGCAAAGCTACTGGAGTGGTTTGCCATTTCCTTCTCTAGCTCATTTTACAGATGAGGAAACTGAGGCAAACAGGGTTAAGTGATTTATCTAGGAACACGTAAGTGTCTGAGGCTGGATTTGAACTCACAAAGATGAGTCTACCTGACTTTAAGCCTAGCACTCTATCCACTATGCCACCTAGCTACCTAACTCATTTGGTTTACAAATGAGAAATCTAGGTTTAGGGAAGTTAAATGGTTTGTCTAAGGTAATATGAGTAGAAAGCATCAAAGTCAGGATTTGAACCCCAGTCCCCTGACTCCATAACCAGTGCTCTTTCTACTGTACTGGCTTGTGTATTGCTGTTTAAAGTATACAATGAAGACAGGGAAATGTGGGTGATGTGAAATCAAAAGCTCACAATAATTTTTTTTAAAGTCAACAAACAAAAATATAATAGGCAGGGTCTATGGAGCATTCTCTATGAATGCTTTTTTTTCTGCTGGTTTATATAACTGAATTCTACTTCACTACCTGAGTGTCTCCTGGAGGTTGGAATAGGAAGCATGGAGGAATGAAGAAAACTCTTGTGAAACTGGAGGGGCTGGGCACAAGATCCATTGACTTTGAGAAGGCTTTATTGGTTTTTGACAGTAAATGCTGCTCTTCCTCTCCCACTGGGACCAGCCCACAGAGAGGCAGCCAGGTCAGAAAGAAGATGTCGGAACTGTGTTCGTGAGAACACCATGCCCTGATGCATCTTGTTAAGGGAGACGTGCCAGGTCTCGGAGACCTTGTGGTTGACAGTTTCTCTTGTAATTGGCATCACTAAATTCAGTATTATTTTGTGGGCTGGAGCCCACAGTCAGCAGAAAGCCGTAAAGATGAATGTTTGGGAGACTTATGAGTAATGCCCACTTTTTAGGTAGGCGAGGGCAAGAGGTCACTGCCAGGCCCAGACATCAGTCACCTTTCCTTTCTGACTCCATCTGAGCTTACCTTTCTGCTATGTGCATTTCTCCCACAGCATCACCAAAGACCCCAACAGATTCCCCTCCGAGATTGCAGAGGCCAGGTGCCGGTACTCAGGTTGCATCAACGCTGAGGGGCGAGAAGAGAATGGGAAAAATTCAGTTCCCATCCAGCAAGAAGTCTTGGTTCTCCGGAGACAGCCAGCACAGAGCTGCTCCCCTACCTTCCGACTAGAGAAGATACTGGTGACTGTGGGCTGTACCTGTGTTACCCCCATCACCCGCTCTGTTGCTTGAGACCTGCCCCTCTCTTTGGTTGGGGAAGCTGAAATTTACATTCTTCCCCAAGAACAGGCCCCTCAGCCACACAACTTTCATACCCAAACTAACTCTCGTCCTTAAGACATTCAATCTGACCTGGGCACAATTCTAAAAACTCTCTTCTATAGGAGAAGGCCGCTTTGGGGCTCCTCAGGGAACACAACTTGATTCTGAAATATTCCAGAGTTATATTTAAGTTTACCCAGGATACCATATTGTTAAGTGCACTTTGAAAATGAGTGAAGGATGTTCCTGAGAAGACCCTAGCTTCTTTTGTCCTTTATTTCAGAAGCCAGTTCCCCTCATGTTATAATCCCTTCCCATCCCTGTTCCTTTGGCTCTATTTATAATGCTACAACATGCTTCATTCCCTCATTTTAAAGTAAGGATAAAGCGCAAAAATTCCGCCAGTGGGCAGGAGGAAACAGAAGGCATATTATTCAATCTTAAATATGTTTAAAGTATGTTTATGTCTGTTTTTAAAGAAACTGTCCATATATTTATGATTCAAAGCTTATATAAATATATCTATTTCAGAAGTAAAACTAATATGTCAAGAGATAAAAGAACTAATATAATAAAATATTATTACTTAAAAACATATTTGATGTGTTCATTTTTGATTAGGAGTGTATACTTACAGGATAAGTATTACCAAAGGATTCAAAGTTCTGTACAACCCCATCATTTCATAAAACGCCCACACGTCTCTAGGAAGGAGCACATATTAGGACCATTTTACAGAGAGAAGACCATGTTAGAGACTAAAGTTCAGAGGTCATATGGAAGGAAGGATATAAGCATTTATTAAATGCTTAGGTGCCAGCAACTGTGCAAAATGCTTTTTGATTACATTGATTTGATTATATTGATTATATTACCTCATTTGATCCTCACAATACTCCTGGGAGGTAGTGGCTATTATGATCCCAATTTTATAGTTAAAGAAACTGAAGCAAACAGAGGTTAAGTGACTTGCCTAAGGCCACATAGCTAGTAAGTGTATGAAGTCAGATTTGAACTCCAGGCCAACACTCTAACCACTGCACCGCTTAAGTGTCCTTTATGGGAGTTAAGACTAGGGGAGGGAAAGAGGGAGGAAAGAACAGATGGTAGGGAATAACCATTTATATAGCACCTACTACATGCCAGGCACTGTGCTAAGGGCTTTTACAAATATTCTCTCCATTTGAGCCTTACAACAATTCTAGGAGGCAAGAGTTATTATTTATCTCCATTTTACAGTTGAGGAAACTGAGAGAGAGGTTAAGTGACTTTCTCAGGTCATGAAGCCAATAGGGGTCTGAGGCTGGATTTCTATCTACAGTGTCACCTACTTGCCTCTAGTTCTCACTCTCTCTGGTATATCCTATTTATTGTTCTCTCTTTCTGACTACATTGAGAGATTTTTGATGAAAAACAAAAGATTTCTTTTTTAAAAAATAATTTTATTAATATCTTTTGTTTTTACATCACCTACGTTTCCCAGTGTATCCCTTCCTCTACATCTCCTCCCACTCCCAATGAGAGAGCCATCCCTCATAACAAAGAATTAAAAAAGAGAAAAAAATTCAGCAAAATGAACTAGCTAACTATACACATATATGTATATATAACTAATTATTTATCTATATAGCTATAGTTAATATATAAAAAAAGTCTGACAGTGTATGTAGTATTCCAAACCCATAGTTCCTTACCTCTGTAGTGAAGGGGAGATGCCTTTTTGTTCTTCCTTTTTGGGACCAAATCTGTAGAGTAGTGATTTAGGAAGCTCATTTAAGGCATTAAGGTGTTCCAGTGATCTGAAGGGATGTCATGAGATGGGAAGGGGAAAGGAAAGACAAACCTCACAAAGACTGGTCCTTGCTCAAAATGTCCCCACTACTGAGCATTGCCTTTTTTCAATCACCGGGTGCATGTAATTCCTGCACCTGTCGCAAGGTGGCAGTGTGACAGTAAATCCCCAGCTCCCTTTGCCGGGTTCTAGGTGCACATATGAAAAACATGTTACATTTTCTAACAAAGCACCTCAATCTATGTTTCCGCAGCAGAGGGTCATAGAAGGTTATTTGTAAATTTCAGAATTTCAGGTACAGTGGGGGAAGGGGAAGCTGAGCCATCTGAGACTTTTCAGGTTGTCAGATTGCTGATTCATCTTCTGACTTCCTAATGGGAGTAGAACCCAGAGCCCTCAGCCACCAGAGGCAGTTTGCTGGGTTCGATGGAAAAGTCTTTCCTCCCTCTAACTTGATGAACCGTTTGGCCCTGGATCTTACCCAGAAGCTCACAGTTTCAAAGGACCTCAGATGACAACTTCACCTGACCAAGAATCTCCCAAATAATGTGTCAGATGAATGGTTATCTGGCTTCCACTTGACGACCTTCAGTGAAGGGGGAACGCATCGCTTCCCAAGACTGATCATTTAACTTCTGTTAATCAGTCAGACAAGCATTTATTAAGTGTGAACTGTGTGCCAGGCACTGTGCTAAGATCTGAGGATTCAGAGAAAGGCAAAAACATGGTACTTGCCTTCAGGAGCTCACATTCTAATGGGGAAGATAATATACAAACAACTGTGTGCACACTATACACACACATGCATACAGATATACTTATACACACACTTGCATATATGTATGTATGTGAGTGTAAATGGGAGGTGGTCTAAGAGGGTAAGAACTAGCAGGGTGTGTGTGTGTGTGTGTGTGTGTGTGTGTGTGTGTAAGGGGACCAGGAAAAGCTTCTTCAACAAGCTGAATCTTTAAGGAAGGCAGAGAAGTCAGGAGGCAGAGGTGTGAAGGAAGACCATTCCAGATATAGCAGACAGCCAATGAAAGTGCATAATGAGGGGATGATGTATCCTGTTTGAGCATAAGGAAGAAAGCCAGTGTCATTGGAGAGAGTTTATGGAGGGGAGTGAAGTTAAAAAAAAAAACTGGAATGGAAAGGCGATGCCAGGTTGTGAAGGGTTTATAAAATGGAGAATTTTGTATTTAATTCTGGAGGTATTTATCAAATAGGAGAGTCGTGTGGTTAGATCTGAACTTTAGGAAGAGCAATTTGACAGCTGATAGAGGATGGCTTGGAGTGGGGAGAGATTTGAGACAGGGAGACCAGCTAGAAAGCTACTGCATCTTACAGGCATGAGATGATGAGGGCCTGTACCAAGGTGGTGGCAGTGAAGTGGCAAGAGATTGGATTTGTGGAATGAGTGCCATTGGGGAATTGAGGATGACATTGAGTTGGGGAACTTGGATGATTGGAACGATGGTGGTACCCTTAGCAGCAATTGGGAAGTTTGGAAGAGGGAAGGTTGGGATAACTTTAGTTAGGAAGTTTTCCTTTACATTCTTTGCAGCTCCCATGGTTAGGTCCTTTAGCTCTGCCCCATGGGATCAATCAGAACAAGGCTAATTCATCTTCTATGTGGAAGTCCCTTAAATACTTGGCAGTGATCACATGTCTCCCTGAGTCTTTTCTTCACTGTAAATGTCCCTCTCCCTTTAACCTATCTTTGGATGGCATAAATTTGACACCCTTCATTAAACCCATTGCTTTATATGGAAGTTTTTCAACTTATCAAAGAGATTCCTAAAACAGTTTCTTTTAGCAAGCCATGTTTGTTAGACAGTTGAAGTGTGGTGTTCCCTTAGGGCCTCTATGGGGCGTGCTTACCTAGAATTCCAGGCAAGTAAATAGACTTACTTCCAGATATGTGTGATGGAGGGACCTTTGCTCCCAGTCCCTTTCCCACCTGCCCCCTCCCACCCCAATTTCATAGCTTGTACAGATATCATTTGGCTGCTTCTGGCTAACTATGATGACTCAGGGGTTCGTGTAGTGTGGTGATGAGAAAGTCTTTTAATTGGCTAGAATTTTGTGAATATATTAAAGAGGCAATTCCTGTTCTTCAGGCATCTTCTTCCTGTTGCCTTTGGAGTGCCAGGATGACTCTCAGAACACCATGGAGGGTCAAGTAGGGTTGTACTTCACTCCATGTGGCTGAAAGCGTGAGCTTGTGGCTTCTGAGATAGATAGATAGATAGAGAGAGAGAGACAGAGAGAGACAGAGAGAGAGAGAGAGAGAGACAGAGAGAGACAGAGAGAGAGAGAGAGACAGAGAGAGAGAGAGAGAGAGAGAGAGAGAGAGAGAGAGAGAGAGAGAGAGAATAACAGAGACAATAACAGAAAGACAGAGATAGAGTCCACTTGGTGATGACTGGGTTGCAGTCAGTGGAAGCATAAATGTAAAAATGGCAAATTAGCAGCCTTGATAAATAAATTGTTTGTAAATGTCCCAAGGAGGCTTGAATATTTGCCTCTTAGCTGATTGAACAAATAATGTGTAACAGTGATTACTCTGGTCCCCATGGCCTGAAGGTAAGGTGTACTACATTTCACCCCACCCTCATGGTTTTCCAGCACCCTTAAAGGGGATTGGGAGGTTTAAGTCTCTGCTATTGGCTCAAGCCCCACAGAATATGGGGGTCAATTTTAGAAGAACCCTGGAACTTCATTTTCATTTGGCAATTTAACAATAAGATTAAGCTTTACTCAAAGACACAGCAAAAGCAAATATGCAAACATTTCCCCCAACATTTGGGGGTGCATAATCCTCCTTTAAATCCCTTTAGTCTGTGGGGAAGAGAGGGTATGAGGTTCACAACTTAGTTCCTACACAGCATGGTCCCACCACATTCCAAGTCCAAAGCCCTTACTGGGCTCACATCCTTCTCAGGCCTTTCTTGCTTGTCTAAAAGCAACTCATATTGATATCTCTATCTTAGGTGATCTGGACATGCACAAAGCCCTGTTATAAATTAAACTAGGCAAATCATGAGGTCAGGTAAAGGACAGGGATGGACCAAGATCACTAGCCCCTGTGGCCTAAATTGAGTAGTGCCTGACTAGCTACTGAGATAAGTATGTTCTGATTAAATACAAAATTAATATAAAATAGTTAAGGCAAAGAGTGCACTAGAAGTTGGGGGAATCAAGAAATTCCCACTCTCTATCCTCAAAATGTGTTCATTTCATGCTCCTTGACAGGGGGAAGAAGGCTCCCCATTTTCACAGTTATTGGTTCATGGCTCCGGGCACAATACAATTTTTGGCAGCATTCTAAGGATTCTCCCCAGCAAGGGGGTCAGGGGTGCTACTTACTAGCCCTTTTACATTTTCACCCCCACTGCACACTGCAACACTTTCCATTGTTCTGTCTGTCTTAGGGCAATCCTCTTAGCCTGCCTGCTCTACTACTACTGTTGGCACAACTGCCCTGGTAGCCTGCTGCTCTGGGAAGAAGAAGATGGGAGCCACCTTTTGAGAGATCACAAGACCCTTACCAAAGCAAAGAAGACATAAATGAGAGGCGGCTGTATCTCAGGCACAGGCATGTCTAGGAGGCTCTGAGCTTTTCTTGACATGTACGTGACCCAATCTGAATCTCCAGGGATCTCAAAGAGTCCTTCTTGTGTTCCAAAGCCAACAGGAAGAAGATACCCAATGGGGCAGTGATTGCTTTTTCAATATATGGGTGGAGTTCTGGATTAGCAGTTAATTGAAAGGCCTTTTCTCTCTCCTGACCTCCAGATTGACATCTCAAACTGAATATCCTGTAGATATCTTAAACTCGACATATTCAAAACTGAACTTCCTATTTTTCCTTCAAGCTCTCCCTTCTTCCTAACTTTCTTTTAACGTCAAGGCGACCACCACTATCTTCCTAGTCAGGCTCACAACAATTTACATGTCATCCTTAACTCTTTCTTCCCCTATATCCAAACTGTTGCCAAGTCCTGCCATTTCTTTTTTTTTTTATAGCGTTTTATGTTTTTCAATTATGTGTAAAGACAATTTTTAAGATTGATTTTTAAAAATTTTGAGTTCCTAATTTTTCTCCTTCCCCTCTTCCTAAAATGGTAAGCAATTTGAAATAGGATTTATATATATGCAATTATGTAAAACATATTTCTGTATTAGTCATGTCGTGAAGCAAGTCCTGCCATTTCTAACCTTGTAATATCTCTTGTATATGTCCCCTTCCTTTCTCTGACACTGCCTGATGTAGGCCAGCATTCTTTACTCAAGGGTGGGGAAACTGTGGCCTTCTAGGTCCTTGGGTGTAGCCTTTTGAACTGAGTCCAAGTTTTACCGAACAAATCCTTTCATTAAGGGCATTTGTTCTGTGAAGTTTGGATTCAGTCAAAGGGCCTCACTTGAGGAGCTAGGGGGTCACATGTAGCCCTGAGGCCACAGATACCCCACCCCTGGGCCTAGACTATTGCAGTAATCTTTGGCTTGGTTTTCTTGCCTCAGATTTCTTTCTACTCCAGGCCATCTTCCCCTCAGCAGTCAAATTAATCTTCCTAAAGTTCACCTGACTATTTCACCTCCCCTATAAACCCCCCAAAAACCAAACTCCACTGGCTCCCTATTACCTCTAGGATCAAATAAAAAAATCATCTGTTTGGTTTTTAAAGCCTTTCATAACCTGCCTCACCTACCTTTCTAGCTTCTTGCACTTTACTCCCTGCCATGAACTCTATGATTCAGTGACGTTGACTTCTTGCTGTTCTTTGCACACTTCCATCTCCTAGCTCTATGCATTTTCATTGGCTGGTCCATGTTCCTGGATGCAAAGGCAGGGGTGGGGGCCTTGACCCAAGGATATCCATAGCAGACCCATACTGTAAAGGAACCAAAGAAAGAAGAAAATAACCCATACATACATACATACAAACAAATGGATAGAAGTACTTTTTGTGATTGTAAATAACAGGAGACCAAGGTGGGAGTGGGCAGAGAGGGAGGGAAACCGTCCATCAATTGATGAATGGCTGAACATATTATGGCAGATAAATGTAATAGAATACTATTGTGCCATAAGAAATGATAAAGGGATTGGTTTCAGAAAAACCTGGGAAAATTTGTATGAAATGATGCAGAGGGAAGTGAGCAGAGCCAGGAGAACAATTTATACCATAACACAACATTATAAAAACAAATAACTTTGAAAGATTTAAGAAATGTGATCAACTAAGGACCAGCTGTGATTCCAGAGGACTGATAATGAAGACTATTACCCACCTCCTGACAGAGAGGTTAAGATAGGCTAAATATGCAGAATAAGACATGTTTTTGTACATTGGCAACATAAGGATTTGTTTTGCTTTTTTGTCCATATGTGTTACAAGTGTTTTGTTTTTCTTTTCTTCCGTGTGTGTGTGTGCGCGCGTGCACGTGTGTGTGTGTGTGTGTGTGTGTGTATGTGTATGTGTGTGTGTGTATGTGTGTGTGTGTGTGTGTGTACATGCAGAAGTCAAGAAAATAAATGCTTGCTAATTAAAGACAAATTAAAGAACAGAAAGAGATGTACATTTTTGGACATGACCACTGTTTTAATTAGATTTGCTTGATGATTTTTTTTTTGTTTTAAGGGCTTTACTTTTCTTTCTTTCTCTTTGTTAATTGAGGCAAGGAATGGAGGTATAGAGGAAGGGTTAGCAACCATGTTGCTAAGAAAAAGAGGGCCATTGAAACTTTATCAAAATTCCCAGAAGAGAACAGAAGGACATTCAGAAAGAAGCATGGAAAAGTAGGACAATTTTGAAAGTAATGTATAAAATTTATAATGTACTTAAATATTTTTTTCAAAATTATTATTTTTAACAATCTTTAAAGAAAAGGTGGTTCCAAGTTCTTTCCCTCTCCAGCCCCTCCCCTACCCACCTAAGGTAGCCTATTACATCTGTGAACAGATCTAATTGGAAGTTTTTCTTTATATTGAGCTAAGTATGAGTCTTCTACTTATTGACGCTGGTTGTGCCCATGGAGTCAATAGACTATCCTTTAACTTATAACAGCTACACCCATACAATGACCTATAAACCCTTTTCCCATCTTAATTTTAAAAATTCGCTGGTAGGAAGGTAAGCAATATGATATCAGTTATACATGTGAAATCATGCAAAATATATTTACCTATTAGCCATTTCACAAAAAAGCGTGTGATTGGCATATAATAGGAGCTTAATAAATGCTCCTTGAATTGAATTTCTGTAACTCACACTGAGGTTGCTGGGGTTAAGAAACTGATAGACATCATAGGTCTTGAAGTCCTTGACTGTGCCTTCAATACACCCATAGTTTCCCTTCTCAGAAAGACCATTTCATATGCAGAGCCTCGGTTTCCACGTATTTGGTTCCAAATTTCCTATCTTCTACCCCCATGAGGTAGTCCTCCAGGTGACTTTTATCAAAATAAATTTCCCCTCCAAAATGAGGGTTTGGAAACAAAAGTTGGAACCAAAAGGCTAAAGCAAAACAAAAAGAAAGAATGGAACTGAGTTAAACATAGAAGCATTACTACCCTAAACAATTTTCTTCTATGCCAATACATCTGTTTGCTAAGTCTTTAGCCTGTATGTTGCCCCAAGACATTTGAGAAATTATGATAGGGCAGGCTGGATATAGTTAGCAACTCTCTTCTCTATCTGTTCTTCATTTTAAGCAAAGCAGTGTATTTAAAAATTAAGATGGTCGTTATAGGGGTGTAGTTGTTCTAAGTCAGAAGACAGATTGTCGGCCCCACAGACACAACTACTATCAATGAGTAGAAGACAAGTTTCAGCTCAATATAAAGAAAAGCTTCCAATTAGATCTGTGCACAGATGGAATGGGCTACCTCAGGTGGTCAGGGGGGATGTTCAAGGAAGTCTGGATAAGCTTCTTAAGGTCATAGAATCATAGACTTAGAGATGGAAGGGGTATTAGAGTCAAGTCAACAAGTATTCATTACACATCTGCTATGTGACAGGCACTAGGCTAAGCACTGGGGATACAAAGAGAGTAAAAAAACAAAACAGCAACAACAACAACAACAAAAAAACCCCCAACAGTCTCTAATCTCAAGGAGCTCACAGTCTCATGAGGAAAACAACATGCAAGCAATTTCATACAAACAAGATCTATGTAGGATAAAGTGGAGATAATCAATAGAGGGAAGACATGAGCATTAAGGAAAGACTTCTTGTAGAAGGCAGGATTTCTTCTGGAACTTGAAGGAAGCCAGAGAGATAGACACAAGAAAGGTTAGTATACTTGGCATGGGGAAAAGAGTCACAGAAAATGCCTGGACTTGGAATATGTGTAAGTCAGGAGGCCAGTATTATTGGGTGGCAGAGTATGTAGAGGGGAGTAAGGTCTAAGAAGACTGGAAAGATAGGAAGGGACCAGCTTATGAAGGTCTTAAAAAGTCAAAGAGAGGATTTTATATTTGGTCATGGAGATAATAGGGAGCCCAGGGAATTTATGATTTCTAAGAGATCATTTAATTCAACCCCTTTATTTTACAGATGTTGAAACTGAGACCCAGAGTGTATGTGACATGTCCAAGGTCACACAGAGCTGGGATGTGAGCCCAAAGGCCTCTGATTCCAAACCCAATTATTTTTGGGGTTATTTTGTTCTCTCTCTCTCTGTACCACACTGGAGACACGCTTTATTTCAAGTAGGAGCTGAGTGAGACAACCACGGATATCCCTTTCAGCTCTCTGACTTTCTGATACTAAACCTTCTAACTTCACCCAGAGCCCTCTCTGTGGTTTCATTGCTTGTTTGTAGGTAACACACCACAGCCTTCTACGGAGCCTGAAGGTGAAGGCTTCACATGACTTGACAAGTGGTGATAACAGGAAAAGCCATGTAACCATTCCCACAACCGCTTTCACTTGGCTTTGACAGAAACGAATGCTACAGGCTCTGAGACTGAATGGCCTGGGAAATGGAGTGGGATCATTGCCAGACTGTCTCCATGAGGCCGGGTGGACGAATCCAGGTGTGGCGGTGTCAAAACTGATGATCTGCTAGCATGTGAAATGGAGTCACTTGGCTTCAGGAGGCAGAGCACTTCTGCTGTTTCCTTGCCCTCGGTGTAAAAGGTGCAGGTTATCCCACAGGCCACAGGCCCATTGCCTGATCTTTATCTGAGGCAACCTCTGGTTTGAGTGAGATTCATTAAAGGGGTGGTGTATGTGTGTGTGTGCGTGGGGGGGTTGGGGAGTGGGATTCTCATCCTTGTCTAACTGTATTCACAAGACTCCAAAATCTGGATCTTGGGAAATATTTCATGGTTGGATTTTTCAGTTTTCATCTAGCTAATGATCATAGCCTCCATATATGTCACATTTGAAGTTTCATTTAAATACACTTACAATGCATTACATATGACATCTCACTTGACCCTTATCACAGCCCTGTGAAGAAAGTGGTGAAAGAGTTGATATACCCATTTTATACATGAGAAATTAGTCCTTGCTCTCAAAGAGCTTGCATTCTAATGAGTGAAATAGTATGTACATATTTACAAAACAAGTAAATTCAAGATAACTTTCAAAGAGATGGCACTAGTGGCTGGAAGTAAGGGGGTTGTGGGGGGTAGTGGATTATGAAAGTCCTCATCTAGAAAATGGCACTTGAGCGAAGTCTTGAAGGAAGCCAGAGATTCCATAATTATAATAATAATAATGAAAACTTATATAGCATTTATTATGTGCCAGGCCTTGTGCTAAGCACTTTGCAATTCATTATTTCATTTATTATTATACAATTTATTAGCTCATTTATTATTATATAATTTATCTGTATTGTTTATTATTATGTAATTTATTATCTCATTTAATCCTCATAACAACCTTGGGAGGCAGGTGCTATTATTACACACATTTTACAGATGAGGAAACTGAGGCAAACAGAGGTTAAATGGCTTGCCCAGGGTCGCACAATTAGTAGTCTGAGGCTGGATTTAAATTCAGATTTTCCTGATTCCAGGTCCAGTGCTCTAACTACTATACCACCTAGTAAGGAGGCAAAGCATGTGGGTCAGCTAGTACAAATTCATGGAGATGGGAGATGGAGTGTTGTGTGCGAAGAGTGTTGTATGTCTGGACAGTAGAGTATGGGGAGAGGAGTAATGAATGACAAGACTGGAAAGGAAGGAAGAGGCCTGGTTTTGGGGACTTTACATATCAAGCAGATAAGGGTTCTTTCCCCTGTTTAAAATTTCATAGCATTTATTCTGAATTTAACAAATGCCAAGGAAAATGAATATTTCTATATATAAAATAGAAAGGATTGTTCATGAAGCCACAAATCTCTATTATGCATAGCTGGTACTTTCAAAACTCTCCTACTTGTTTGCGCTTTCCTTCGGTGCATTAAAAAATGCTTCTTGACCTTTCTTTCTTTCTTTCTTTCTTTCTTTCTTTCTTTCTTTCTTTCTTTCTTCTTTCCTTTCTTTTTTTCTTTTCTTTCTCTTTCTCTCTTTTCTTTCTTTTCTTTCTCTTTCTCTCTTTCTTTCTTTCTTTCTTTCTTTCTTTCTTTCTTTCTTTCTTTCTTTCTCTCTCTCTCTCTCTCTCTCTCTCTCTCTTCCTTCCTTCCTTCCTTCCTTCCTTCCTTCCTTCCTTCCTTCCTTCCTTTCTTTCTTTCTTTCTTTCTTTCTTTCTTCTTTCTTTCTTTCTTTCTTTCTTTCTTTCTTTCTTTCTTTCTTCCTTCCTTTCCTTCCTTCCTTCCTTTCTTTCCTTCCTTCCTTCCTTTCTTTCTTTCCTTCCTTCCTTCCTTTCTTTCTTTCACTCTTCCACTTGCTGACCTCTCTCTTCTAACTGCTCCACAGATAGCACCTCTGCCCTCTTGGAAAAAAAAAAGAAAGAAAAAGAAAACTCTTGTAACAGATATGTACAGTCAAGTAAAACAAGTTTGCATGTTAACTGTGTCCCCAAATATAGATCTCATTCTGTACCCTGAGGCCATTACCTCTCTGTCAAGGGATGGGTAGCAGTTTGCATTGCTGTTCCTTTGGAATCATGGTTAAGTATTTCATTGAGCAGAGTTTTTAATTCTTTCAAAATTTAGAGTAGCTTATATTTGATCCTAGAGGTAATAGAAAGTTATTAGAATTATTTTATATGGCACTCAACAGAGCTATGCCAACAGGCATTTCTGTACATCTATGAGACCATGATAGATTTATCTTCACAAATGACTGAGGCATTGTGCAAACAAGTCTAATCTGACTTAGCTCTGCCTCTTGGCTCCCACAGCTCCTTTCACAGCTCTGCTCAGGGTTCACCTTCTACAGTAAGCCTTCCCTGATTCCCATAGTTATTTGTTTTCTGCTCTTATTGAAATTAATTTTTTATTTCATTAACCATGTACACACTGCAGTAGAATTAAGGGCAGGGACTGCTTTGTGTCTTTGTGTCCCTAGTGCCTATCAATCAATCAATCAATCAACATTTATTTATTTATTTAGAGAATCATTTGCTTTATTGAATCAGGTCTTGCCATTTATTTGCCCAGGTCAGGAGTACTGAAAGAGTGAAGGTCAAAAGCTGTTAAGTCCCTTATAGAAGTTGTTTATTACAACAACAACAACAACAAATATCAGTGCATTTACTTTCCTATTGCAGGGTTTCTTAATTTTTTTTATGTCACCATGCATTTAAAAAAAATTTATTTGGTATTTTACTTTTTCCCCAGTTACATGTAAAAACAATTTTTAACATTCATTTTTAAAACTTAGAGTTCCAAATTCTCTCCCTTCCTCCCTCCCCACTCACCCTCATGGAGAAGGCAAGCCATTCAATATAGGTTATACATGTGTAGTCATGCAAAACACTTCCATAATAGTCATGTTGTGAAAGACTAACTATATTTCCCTCCATCCTATCCTGCCTCCCGTTTATTCTGTTCTCTCTTTTCACCCTGTCCCTCCTCAAAAGTGTTTACTTCTGATTACCCCTCCCCCCTCTCTGCCCTCCCTTCTATCATTACCCTCCCCCTTCTCTTATTCCCTCCCTCCCCACTTTCCTATAGGGTAAGATAGAGTTCTATACCCAATTGAGTGTGTATGTTATTCCCTCTTTAAGCCAATTCTGATGAGAGTAAGGTTCACTCATTCTCTTTCACCTCCCCCCTCTTCCCCTTCACTGTAAAAGCTTTTTCTTGCCTCTTTCATATGAGATAATTTACCCCATTCTACCTCTCCCTTTCTCTTTCTCCCAGTACATTCTTCTCTCACCCTTTAATTTTGTTTTTTAGATATCATCCCTTCCTATTAAACTGAGACCTGTGCCCTCTATATATACTCCTAGCTATCCTAATAATGAGAAGAGTCGTATGAGCTACAAATATCATCTTTCTACATATGAATGTAAACAGTTTAGCTTTAATAAGTCCCTTATTTTTCTTTCTTGTTTACTTTTTCATGCTTCTCGAGTCTTGTATTTGAAAGTCAAAGTTTCTATTTAGCTCTACTCTTTTCTCAAGAATGCATGAAATTCCTCTATTTCACTGAATATCCATTTTTTCCCCTCATGGATTAAACTCAGTTTTGCTGGATAGGTGATTCTTGGATCCTAGCTCTTTTGACCTCTGGAATATCATATTCTAAGCTCTCTGATCCTTTAATGTAGAAGCTACTAAGTCTTGTGCTATCCTGATTGTGTTTCCACAATACACAAATTATTTCTTTCTGGCTGCTTGCAATATTTTCTCCTTGACATGGGAACTCTGGAATTTGGCTATAATTTTCTTAGGAGTTTTCCTTTTGGGACCTCTTTCAGGAAGTGATCAGTGAATTCTTTCAATTACTATTTTACCCTCTGGTTCTAGAATATCAGGGCAGTTTTCCTTGATAATTTCTTTTTCTTTTTTTGATGAGGCAATGGGGTTAAGTGACTTGCCCAGGGTCACACAGCTAGTGAGTGTCATGTGTCTGAGGTTGGATTTGAACTCAGGTCCACCTGACTCCAAGGCTGGAGCTCTATCCACTGAACCACCTCACTGCCCCTGATAATTTCTTGAAAGATGATGTCTGGGTTCTTTTTTTGATCATGTCTGAGGTTGGATTTGAACTCAGGTCCACCTGACTCCAAGGCTGGAGCTCTATCCACTGAACCACCTCACTGCCCCTGATAATTTCTTGAAAGATGATGTCTGGGTTCTTTTTTTGATCATGTCTGAGGTTGGATTTGAACTCAGGTCCACCTGACTCCAAGGCTGGAGCTCTATCCACTGAACCACCTCACTGCCCTGATAATTTCTTGGAAGGTGATGTCTGGGTTCTTTTTGATCATGTCTGAGGTTGGATTTGAACTCAGGTCCACCTGACTCCAAGGCTGGAGCTCTATCCACTGAACCACCTCACTGCCCCTGATAATTTCTTGAAAGATGATGTCTGGGTTCTTTTTTTGATCATGGCTTTCAGGTACTCCAGTAATTTTAAAATTATCTCTCCTGGATCTATTTTCCAGGTCAGTTGTTTTTCCAATGAGATATTTCACATTGTCTTCTATTTTTTTCATTCTTTTGGTTTTGTTTTATAATTTCTTGATTTCTCATAGAGTCATTAGCTTCCATTTGCTCCATTCTAATTTTTAAGGAATTATTTTCTTCAGTGAGCTTTTGGATTTATTTTCCATTTGATGAATTCTGCTTTTGAAGACATTCTTCTCCTTATTGGCTTTTTGGACTTCTTTTGTCATTTGGGTTAGTGTATTTTTTAAGGTGTTATTTTCTTCAGGTTTTTTTGGGATCTCCTTTAGCAAGCTGTTGGCTCTTTTTTCATTATTTTCTTGCATCACTCTCATTTCTCTTTCCAGCTTTTTCTCTACTTCTCCTACTTTGCTTTTCAAAATTCTTTTTGAGCTCTTCCATGGTCTGAGACTGATTCATATTTTTCTTGGAGTCTTTGGATGTAGGAGCTTTGACTTTGTTGTCTTCTTCTGAGTGTATGTTTTAGTCTTCCTTGTCACCTAAGTTGCAAATTTTAAATCATCAAAATAATGGGAGTTAGTTACATTGTCACTTTAGTTATAATTAGACAGCTGTAGATGGACAGGTCCCTGATGGAAGGTGATAAGCATCAGACATTAGTTGGTAACAAGCCGTCTGAGAAATGTCTCTAGTCTCTAGCCACAATGGGCACACAGCAGGAAAGCTCTTTCAGTTTGACAACATCAGGCCTATGTGGTGAAAGACATGAAAAGCATTTAGCCTTCTCACCATCTCACTGAATCTAGCCACTTCTTACAGTAATGCCTGTGGAAGGGAAGTGATTACTGGTGAATACTAGAAGCATGACCTAAATTTCTAGCTACTCTATTTATTTACTGGTGAGGCAGCAATTAGGGTTAAGTGACTTGCCAGGGTCACACAGCTAGTAACTGTCACATATCTAAGGCTGGATTTGAACTCAGGTCCTCCTGATTCCAGGGCCTGTGCTCTATCCATTGCACTACCTAGCTGCCCCTTATTCAATTGATTTTTACTATAGGCGGTAATGGGGTTTGTGGGTTGAAGGTTGAGATGTAGTGATGTCTGTGTGCCAGAGGCTTGCCAATCCCTTGCCTTCTTCCTTTTTCTTTACAATGACACTTTGAGTTTGATCCTTCAGCAAATTGTTAAGAAGATAAATTTTATCTTTGATATGTCTCTCCATCTGCTTTTCCTTTAGGAAAGGCCCTTCACCTACTGAAAGGAGAAGGTCGGCAGACCTAGTTCCTGATCCTCACTCTGTCACTAACAAGCTGTGGGTCCTTGGCCTAATCACTTTTCTTTTTCTAGGCCCAAGTCTCCACACCTGTAAAAGGCTGGAGTTAGACTGGACCAGAGGTGGGGAACCTGCAGCCTCACACATGTGGCCCTCTAGGTCCTCAAGTGTGGCCCTTTGACTGCATTCAAATTTCATTAAATTTGTGTGAAATTCTAGATTTTGTGAAATTTGGATTCTGTCAAAGGACCTCACTTGAGGACCCAGAGGGCTACGTATGGTCTTAAGGTCACAGGTTTACCACCCTTAGACTGGACTATGTCTAAAGCCTCTGAGCTCTAACAATTTGTATTCCTGAGATTCACAATTTCTTTGGGACTCATTTATTTTTTAGCAAAATGAAGGGTTTGGATTAATTCAGGGAGCCAAGATGGAACAGTGGAAAGCACATTGTTTTGTTAATTAAAATTAAAAAAATAAATAAATTTTTAAAAAAAGAAAGCACATTGACTTTAGGTTCCAAGGACTTGGGTTCACCTCTGGCCTCTGGCATTTGTTATCCTCTTCCAAGTCATACTTTAAATAGTTGGACAAAGTTATCATATTCTTCCTCCCTGAATCATCTATGAACTAAACATCCCTATCTCCTTCAACTAATGCTGGTATGTTGTAGTCTCCACTCTGTCATTCTGAAGGGGCTCCTCTGGATGCTTTTTAATTTGTCAGTGCTTTAATTAAATTCAACAAGCATTTATTAGGTGCTTACATATGCCAGGAACAGTGCTGTAAATGGGGAGACAAAAGGGAAAGAGTCTTTGGTCTCTACAAGCTCATATATTCTTGAAAGGGGTGGAATGAGAAACAGGAGATAATATATAAAGGAACAAATTAAAATAAAATAAATGCAGATTTTTTTAGGGGAGAGGGGAAGGGCACCACATTAAAGGTTAAAGATGGAACTTGAGCTAAGCCTTGAAGAGTTCCAAGAGAGGCAGGCACAAAGGCACAGACAGTGTGGAGGCAGGAAGATTGGAGGTAAAATATCCTATGTGAGGAACAGAAAGAAGGTCAGTTTGGCTGGATCATAGAGCATGTGAAAAAGAGTAATATAAAAAGGGGGAAAGCCCCAGGCGGAGAAACATCCCATAGCAGCGAAACATCCATCTAAAAGGAGCCAAAGAAAGTGAAGGGAAAGGCAGAGGTGAGCAGGCAACCTCCAGGGGCCAGACTACTCAATCCTACCCAGTGTTGCTGATTCCAGCCCAACACCAGGTAAGTTGCCAGAACCCTACAGCCTCCAACTGCCAGCATTGGAGGCCACAGCATACAAAGCCAGTGACCAGTCCCTGGGCTCCCAACACAAGAAACTTGGGTCAGTTCCCCCTGCTCCCCAGCAGGAGAGCACGATCTTTTTAAAAGCCAGGAAATAAGCAAACACCATGAGCAAAATGAAACATACTATAGATTCTTATTATGGGAACAGTGAAGATCGAGGCAGAAATTCTGAAGAGGACAACATTATCAAAAAACCCACATCTAGAACCTCAAAAGGGAATATGAACTGGTCTGAAGACCAAAAAGCCTTCTTGGAAGACCCCAAGAAGGATTTTAAAATCAAATAAGACAGGTAGAAGAAAAATTGGGAAAAGAAATGAGAGGTATGCAAGAGAGAGTCAATAGCTTGGAAGAGGAAGGGCAAAAATTAACTGAAGAAAACAACTCCTTAAAAAGCAGGATTAGCCTAAACAGAGAAGGAGACACAAAGATTCACTGGGGAAAAGAATTCTTTAAAAAGTAAAATGAGCCAAATGGAAAAGGAAGTTCAAAATCTAATAGAAGAAAACAATTTGTTAAAAATTAGAACTGGGTAAATGGAAGATAATGACTCTATGAGAGAGAGAGAATCAGTCAAACAGAAACAAAAAAATGAAAAAATAGATGAAAATGTAAAATACCTCATTAGAGAAACAACTGACCTGGAAAATAGATCCAGGAGAGACAATTTAAAAATTATTGGTCTACCTGAAAATCACAATGAAAAAAAGAGCCTGGACAGCATCTTTCAGGAAATCATCAAGGAAAACTGCCCTGAGGTTCTGGAGCCAAAGGATAAAATAGCCATAGAAAAAATGCACAGATAACCTCCTGAAAGATATCTCAAATTGAAAATGCCAAGGAATATAGTAGCCAAATTCCAAAATTACCGGGTCAAGGAGAAAATACTGTAAGCAGCCAGAAGGAAACAATTTAAATATCATGGAACCACAGTCAGGATTACATAGGATCTTGCAGCTTCTACATTAAAAGATCGTAGGGTGTGGAATGCAATATTCCATAAGGCAAAGGATCTTGGATTACAACCAAGGATCAACTACCCAGTGAAAATGAGCATAATCTTTCAGGCGAGGAGATGGATGTTCAACGAAGTAGGAGACTTCTGAACCTTCCTGTTAAAAAGACCAGAACTCAACAGAAAATTTGATCTTCAAATACAAGATTCAAGAAATTAAGAAAACTATTGAGCTAATAAATACAACTAAGAGCTGGTTTTATGCAAAAACAAGTAAAATAGATTAACTTTTGGTTAATTTAATTTAAAGAAAGAAAGAAGAAAACCAAATTACCAGTACCAAAATGAGAAGGGTGAATCCACCACCAATGAAGAGGAAATTAAAACAATAATTAGGAACTGTTTTGCCCAAGTGTATGCCAATTAATTTGACAATCTTAGTGAAATGGGTGAATATTTACAAAAATATAAATTACCCAGATTAATGGAAGAAGAAGTAAAATACGTACATAACCCTATCTCAGAAAAAGAAATTGAACAAGCCATTGATGAACTCCCTTGGAAAAAATCTCCAGTGCCAGATGGATTTACAAACAAATTCTATCAAACATTTGAAGAACAGTTAATTCTAATGCTATATAGACTATTTGGTAAAATAGCCAAAGAAGAATTCTTATCAAATTCTTTCTATGATACCAATATGGTGCTGATACCTAAACCAGGAAGAGTCAAAACAGAGAAAGAAAATTATAGACCAATTTCCCTAATGAATTTAGATGCAAAAATGTTAAATAAAATATTAGCAAATAAATTACAGCAACTTAGCACAAGAATAATACACTATGACCAGGTAGATTTATACCCAGGAATGCAGGGCTGGTTCAATATTAGGGAAAACTATCAGCATAATTGATCATATCAACAACAAAACTAACAGAAACCACATGATCATCTCAATAGATGCAGAAAAAGCTTCTGACAAAATACAACACCCATTCTTATTAAAAACACTAGAGAGAATAGGAATAAATGGAGTTTTCCTTAAAATAACAAGCAGCATCTACCTAAAGCCTTCAGCAAACATCACATGTAATGGGGACAAGCTAGAAGCATTTCCAATAAGATCGGGGGTAAAACAAGGATGTCCATTATCACCACTGTTGTTCAATGTTAGCTTTAGCAATAAGAGAAGAAAAAGAAATTGAAGGTGTTAGAATAGGCAAAAAGAAACAAAGCTATCACTTTTTGCAGATGATATGATGATATAGTTAGAGAATCCTAGAGAATCAAGTAAAAAACTACTTGAAATAATAAACAACTTTAGCAAAGTTGCAGGCTATAAAATAAACCCACACAAATCATTGGCATTTCTATATATTACCAACAAAGCCCAATACAGCAAGAGATAAAAAGAGAAATTCCATTTAAAGTTATTGTAGACACTATAAAATATTTAGGAGTCTACCTACTGAAACGAACTATAGGAACACAATTACAAAACACTTTCCACACAAATAAAGTCAGATCTAAATAATTGGGAAAAAAATCAGTTGCTCATAGGTAGTTCAAGCTAACATAATAAAAATGACAATTGTACCTAAGCTAATTTACTTATTCAGCCATACCAATCAAACTACCAAAAAATTATTTTGTAGAGCTAGAAAAAATAATAACAAGATTCATTTGGAATAAGGTCCAGAATATCAAGGGAACTAATGAAAAGAAAAGCAGGGGGAAGGTGGCCTAGCTGTTCCAGATGTTAGATTGCATTATAAAGCACTGATCATCAAAACTGCTTGGTACTGGCTAAGAAATAGAGTGGTCGATCAGTAGAATGGGTTAAGAATTCAAGACACAGTAGTCAATGAGTATAGTAATCTACTATTTGATGAACCCAAAGACCCCAGCTTCTGAGATAAGACAAAAACTGCTGGGAAAACTGGAAAAGAGTATGGCAGAAACTAGGCATAGGCCAAAATATTACACCATATATGAAAATAAAGTCAAAATGGGTTCATGATTTAGATATAAAGGCTGACACTATAAGCAAATTGGGAGAGCAAGGAATAGTTTACCTATCAGATTTATGGCAAACAGAAGAACTCATGACCAAACAGGAGACAGAGAACATTACAAAATGCGAAACGGATAATTTTTATTACATTCAATTGAAAAGTTTTTGCACAAACAAAACCAATGCAACCAAGATTAGGAGGGAAGTAGAAAAGTGGGAAAGAATTTTTACAACCAATGTCTCTGATGAGGGCTTCATTTCCAAAATATATAGAGAATTAAGTCAAATTTATAAGAACATAAGTCATTCCCCAATTGATAAACGGTCGAAGGATAGGAACAGGTAGATCTCAGATGAAGAAATTAAAGCCATCTATAGTCATATGAAAAAATGCTCTAAATCACTATGGATCAGAGAAATGCAAATCAAAACAACTCTGAGGTACCCCATCACACCTATCAGATTGACCAACATGACAAAACAGGAAATGATAAATGTTGGAGAAGATGTGGGAAAATTGGAACACTAATGCATTGTTGGTGGAGTTGTAAAATGATCCAAACATTTTGGGGAGCAATTTGGAACTATGCCCAAAGGGCTATCAAAATGTGCATACCCTTTTATCTAGCAATAGCACTTCTAGGGCTGTATCCCAAAGAGATTATACAAATGGGAAAAGGACCCACATGTACAAAAATATTTATAGCAGCTCTTTTTGTGGTGGCAAAGAATTGGAAATTGAGGGAATGCCCATCAATTGGGGAATGGCTGAGTAAGTTGTGGTATATGAATGTAATGGAATACTATTGTGCTATAAGAAATGATGAACAGACTGACTTCAGAAAAACCTGGAAAGACTTGTATGGACTGATGGTGAGTGAAGTGAGCAGAACCAGGAGAATGTTGTACACAATAACAACCATGTTGTGTGATGACTAACTTTGATAGACTTACCCTTCTCAGCAATGCAAGGATCTAAGACATCTCCAAAGGCCTTGTGATGGAAAATGCTATCCACATCCAAAGAAAGAACTATGCATTTGAATGCAGATCGAAGCATACTGTTTTCTATTTTTTTCTCTCTTCTCTTGTGTTTTGTTTCCTCTTTCTGGTCATTCCTCCTATTGGTTCTAATTCTTCCTTATAACATGACTAATATGAAAATATGTTTAATAGGTATGTATATGTATAGCTTATATCAGATTGTGCACCATCTTGGGGAGGGAGGAGGAGAGACAGGGGGAGAAAAATTTAAAACTCAAAAGCTTATAGAGTGATCATTGATAAATCAAAATAAATTAATAAAAAAGAGTATATGTATATACATATAGATATACACATATACATACATATATACATGTGTGTGTGTATTTATATGTTTGTGTATATATGTGTGTGTGTGTGTGTGTGTGTGTGTGTGTGTGTGTAGATAGATAGATAGATAGATAGATAGATAGATAGATAGATATACCTGGAAAGGTAGGTGAGAGTCAGGTTGTGATGGGCTTCACTGCCATGGAGCCAAGATCTCATCAATTGAGGCTACTCCTTCCACTGAGGCAAATTGAAAACCCTCCTCTCCTGTCCTCTGCTCTCCTCCCCTTCCCTCTCTTTCTTTTCCCTTCTGTCCTCTCCTGTCCTTTCTCTTCTCTCATTTCTTTTCCTCTCCTCTCTCCTTTTCTTTCCCCTTCATTTCCTTTCTTTTCCTTCCTCCATAAAAAATGAATGTAAATTAAAACAACACTGACATCTTACAGATATTAAATTGGAAAAGAACAATCAAGAAACACCCACTTATTAAGACTCCACAAATCCCTAGGAAAAGATAGTTAAAAACAACAAAATCCAGTACTGGAAGGGTTCATGGAAAAGAATCATGCTGGTGATATTGTGAATTGGTTCATTTTTTTTGGAAAGCAGTACAGCATTTTTCTATAACACCTGCAAAACATACTCCTTGTCTGTTTTTGTTCCTTTAAAAAATACATACCTTTTCATCCAGTGTGACTCTTGTCATTTTATAACTCCTTAGAGGAGAATCTATTCACTGCACTGGATACCTTCTTCCAATGGATAACAGTGTAATCATGGGTTTATCATCCTTTAGTCTCGCTAAAGGATTTGTTCACATCTTTTTCTGGTCATACGTGTTATTAAAGATGTCTTTTATTATCCCTTATTCTGTGCATGACATATTTGGTGAAATGCTATAGCCTTATTTTTGTTGTTCTGTTGTTTTCAGTCATGTCTGGCTCTTCATGACCCTATTTGGGTTTTCTTGGCAAAGATACTAATTTTCCATTTCCTTCTCCAGCTCATTTTACAGATGAGGCAACTGAGGCAAACAGGGTGAAATGACTTGCCCAGGGTCACACAGCTAGTAAGTGTCTGAGGCCATATTTGAACTCAGGAAGGTGACTCTTCTTAACTCCAGGCCTAGCACCCTATCTACTGTGCCACCTTGCTGCCCTAGTCTTATGTATCAATCAATCAATAAGCATTTATTATGCACTTATGACGTTCTGGGTACTAGGATGACTATGATGGATGTGGGTGATATTTGACATTATGAGTGTCACATGGGACATGGAAGACATATATTCATTTATACATATGGATACGGTTGGTGACAGAAATGGCAGGTGGTGCCTTTCCATCATTGAGCTGCTCATAACTTCAAGACCTGACTTCTGGAGAAGTGAATCTGATAAGACAGGGACCACTCCAAATTTCTTTTTCTTTTTTTTTAATTAATATTTCCCCCAGTAACATGTAAAAACAATTTTTAATATTCATTCAAAAAAATTGAGTTCCAAATTTTCTCTCTCTGTCCCTCACCTCCCCTGCCTCCCTGAGATAGTAAGAAATTTCATTTAGTTTATATGTGTTCAATCCTGCAACACATATTACCATTTTAGTCATGTTGTGAAAGAAGACACAGACCCAAAGGAGAAAAAAAAACATGAAAAAAAAATACAGAAAGTGAAAATGGTATTCTTTGATCTACATTCAGGTGCCATTAGTTTTTTCTCTAGAGGTGGATAGCGTTTTCCATCATGAGTCCTTTCACTCCAAATTTCATTATGCTAATTCATATCCATTCAACTATATATAAATGGGAATCTGAGATTTTTAGCCTGAAGAAGAAAGGATTGAGGTGGTCGTGGTGGGGTGATATGATAGCTATCTTCAAATATTTGAAAGACTCTCCTAGGGAAGAGCGATTATACTTGTTTTGCTTGCTCTTGTAGAGTTTAATGGTCCATGGAGGAAAGTTGCAGAGAGGCAGATTTATCTTTTTTGTTTTTCATTTTTATTGATAACTTTTATTTTTATACCATCATAATTTTCAAATATATCCCCCTCTCTTGGCTCCCTAGAGAGCTAGCTATCCTTTGTAACAAAGAACAAAAAAGAAAGAAAGAAAGAAATAGTCCATCAAAACTTACCAATACATCAACAAAAGCTGACAGAATATACAATATTCCATACCTGTAGTTCCCACATCTACAAACAAGAAAGGTGAGGTGAATTTTCTCTGTTCTTCTCTTCTCTTCTCATACAAGTCTTCTCTTCCCTTTTCTTCCCTTCCCTTCTCTTCTCATACAAGTCTTCTCTTCCCTTCTCTTCCTTTCCCTTCTTTTCTCCTAACAGATTTAGATTTGATGTAAAGAAAAGCTTCTTAATATCTAGAGCTACCTAAATGTGAAATGAACTCTCTTGGAAGGTAGTGTGTTCCCTATCACTGGAGATCTTCAAGAATGATCTTGGTGAAATGATCTAACCATTTTGGAGAGCAATTTGGAACTATGCCCAAAGGACTATAAAAATGTGCATACCCTTTGACCCAGCAATAGCACTTCTAGGGCTGTATCCCAAAGAGATAATACAAATGGGAAAAGGACCCACATGTACAAAAATATTCATAGCAGCTCTTTTGGTGGTGGCAAAGAATTGGAAATTGAGAGGATGCCCATCAATTGGGGAATGACTGAGTAAGTTGTGGTATATGAATGTAATGAAATACTATTGTGCTATAAGAAATGATGAACAGGCTGACTTCAGAAAAAACCTGGAAAGACTTGTATGGACTGATGGTGAGTGAAGTGAGCAGAACGAAGAGAACGTTGTACATGATAACAGCCATGTTGTATGATGACTAACTGATAATTACCCTTCTCAGCAATGCAAGGATCTAAGACATCTCCAAAGGCCTTGTGATGGAAAATGCTATCCACATACAAAGAAAGAACTATGGAATTTGAATATAGATCAAAGCATTCTATTTGCTATTTTTTTTCTCTTCTGTTGAGTTTTGTTTCCTCTTTCTGGTGGTTCCTCTTTCTGGTGGTTCCTCCTATTGGTTCTAATTTTTACTTACAACACCACTAATCTGAAAATATGTTTAATAAAAATGTATATGTAAAGCCTATATCAGATTGTGTGCTGTCTTGGGGAGGGTGGTGGGGAGGAAGGGGAAGAAAAATTTAAACTCAAAAGCATATGGAAGTGATTTTTAAAAAAAATTAAATACATAATGTATGGAGTTTTTATTTTTTTCTAAAGATTATGAAGCAGCAACAGAAAAATAAAGACACAAGTACTGTGCCAAAAAAGGGAAAAAAAACCATACACAATTGACATGTGCATTATACAAGATTTCACAATCCCATTGACTGATAAGAAAATAATTTGTTTTTATTGAAAGGCCCTAATGGACCTCATAAACACCTACCCTTACTTTCCCATCTTCACTCCCTATCCCCTATGAAATAAGAGCACTGAACTACCTCGTTTTCTGCTCAGTAGAAAATAAAGAGAAAGTAGATAAGAGCAGGGAAAAGATACTCTATTTCCTGAGGACATAGTGATGGCAGACTTGGGAGCTCTGAGTAAAAAGAATGGTGCTTTTGTTTGATTTTTGACCAAGGATACACTCTTTGAAGTGGTGTAAATGTGTTACTGTTGTCTTAAATGACTCTTTGTTTGCAGGTGCCCATTGTGATGTTTAGCTGGTAGAGTCTGGAGGTGATGTGAGACACGCTGGAGGACCTCTTCGCCTTTCCTGCAAAGCTTCTGGATTCACTTTCAGCAGCTATAACATACACTCCTCCACCAGGCTCTAGGGAAGGGGCTGGGGTGGCTCACATATATTAATACTAATGGAGGAGCCACATACTATGCAGACTCTGTGAAAGGCCAATTCACCATCTCCAGGGACAACAGCAACAGCATGCTGTACCTTTTTATGTCTTTCTTGAGTCTTGTACTTGAAGATCAAATTTTCTCTTGAGCTCTGGTCTTTTTATCAGGAAGGTTTGGCTCCTTCCCTGAAAGATCATGCTCATTGTCATTGAGTAGTTGATCTTTCACTGCAATCCCAAGCTCCTTTGCCTTATGGAATGTCATGTTCCATGCCCTAAGGTCTTTTAATGTAGAAGCTGCAAGGTCCTGTGTAATCCTGACTGTGGTTCCATGATATTTAAATTGTTTCTTTCTGGCTACTTGCAGTATTTTCTCTTTGACCTGGTAATTTTGGAATTTGGCCACTATATTCCTTGGCATTTTCAATTTGGGATCTCTTCCTGGAGGTGATCGGTGGATTCTTTCTATAGCTATTTTACCTTCTGGTTCTAGGACTTTAGTTTTCCTTTATGATTTCCTGAAAGATACTATCCAGGCTCTTTTCTTCATCATAATTTTCAAGTAGACCAATAATTTTTGAATTGTCTCTCCTGGATTGATTTTCCAGGTCAGTTGTGTTTTACCAATGAAGTATTTTACATTTTCATCTATTTTTTCATTTTTTTTTTGGTTTCTGTTTGAGTGATTCTTGCTCTCTCATTGAGTCATTATCTTCCATTTGGCCAATTCTAATTTTTAACAATTTGTTTTCTTCTATTAGATTTTGTACCTCCTTCCCCAATTGGCCAATTGCATTTTCAAGGGATTTGTTTTCTTCAGTGTACTTTTTTTCCCAGTTGGCCAATTGTATTTTTAAGGAACTTTTCTACCTCTCTTATTTGACTCTTAAAATCCTTCTTGAGCTCTTACAAGAAGGCTTTTTGGGATTCAGACCAGTTCATATTCCTTTTTGATGTTGCAGATGTGGGTTTGTTGACAATGTTGTCCTCTTCAGAATTTCTTCCTTGATCTTCACTCTTCTCATAATATGAATCTATGGTACATTTCTTTTTACACTCATTATTCCCTGGCCTTTAAAGAGACTGAGCTCTCTTGCTGGGGAACAGAGGGCACTGACCCAAGCTTCTTGTGTTGGGAGCCTAGGTCTTGGTCACTGGATTTGTGTGCTGGTGCCTCTGATGTTGGCAATTGGAGGCTGTAGGGTTCTGGCAGCTTACCTGGTGTTGGGCTGGAATCAGCAAGGCTAGAACTTTTGGGCAACAATAGGTTGCCTTCTTTTCTTTTCCTTTTCCTTTTCAGATGGATGTTGCAGGATGTTTATCTGCCTGGGGCCCTTTGTGGTGCTGCTTCCCTTATTTTTCCTGAGGCACTGGGAGACCAGTTTGCTGTAGAATGCTGAGGCACCTGGTGGTTTTCTGAGCTGGTTTCCACCAGTTCCCCCATCCTCACTGAGGCACTTGGAGGTCCAGGTGTTGGTGTTTGACTGTGCTCCACCACCTGGGTTTCAGGATCTCCTCCTGGTTGGCAGTTGGAGGCTGTAGGGTTCTGGCAGCTTACCTGGTATTGGGCTGGAATCAGCAAGGCTGGAACTCTCAGGAGCATAGGTTGCCTGCTTTTCTTTTCTTTAAGCTTTCTTCAATTCCTTTCAGATGAATCTTGCAGGGTGTTTATCCACCTGGGGCCCTTTGTAGTGCTGCTTTCTTCATTTTTGCTGAGGCACTGGGAGACCAGTTTGTTGTAAAATGCCAAGGCACCAGGATCTCCTCCTGGTGTGCTAAAGTGGGGCTTTCCACTAGCTGGCTGGGTTGCCTCCTGTTCTGTACTGCTCCCCTTCCCCCAGTGCAAGAGGGGCCTTTCCCTTTAATCCCTCAAGCTACCTGGGTTACTGCACTGCTGCTCCCCCTCTTTCTTCTGGTCCAGCTGTTCCCGGGTTTTTCCTGGGGCAATATTTTCTGGACTTTCAGAGGTTGATAGGGGAGGGTGAGAGCAACTACCTTTTTACTCCGCCATCTTTGGAAGTGATTATTGATAAATCAAAATAAATTAATAATAAAGAAGAGAATAATCTTGGTGACCACTTTTCAGGTACATTGAAAAAGATATACTTGTTGAGAGACAAATTGTATTAGATGACTTCTGAAGACCTTTCCAAATGAGATTCTTTGACTCTGTTCTGTGACATCAGGAAGGCTTTGTTGCTTACTCCCTAGGTGACTTTAGGAGAGTTACTTCTTTTCTCTGGTTTTGTTTTCTAGCCTGTAAAATAAGATGACTTTAGAGAGTGATGTGAATAGACCTTCATATGAGAAAGATTATTCTGTTAACAATATAAAGGACAATATGGAGGGGAAACAAAAAGTACAGGTGGGAAGACCCATGAAAACCTATGGTAGTCATCTGAAGAGGTGATAATTATGGTGGTAGCAATGGGAAATGAGAGCAGTGGTTAGAGTCTCCTATCGATCACTGTGTATTTATTTTGTGTTTCCTGAAGTTACTTATTTGTAAACATGTTGCATCCTCCCAGGATTATTTTATTTACATCTTGGTTTTTCCCTAGAGCTTAGTATGGAGCTTGGCATTTATTGTTGTTGTTCAGTCTTTTTTTTTTTTTCAGTTGTGTTGGTTTCTTTGTTACTCCTTGTGGGGTTTTCTTGGCAAAGATAGTGAAGCAGTTTGCTGTTTCCTTTTCTAGCTCATTTTACAAATTAGGAAACTGAGGCAAACAGGGTGAAATAATGTGCCCAGGGTCACATAACTAGTAAGTATCTGATGTTAGATTTGAACTCAGGAAGAGGAGTCTGCTTGACTCCAGGGCCAGCACTCTATCCACTGTCCCACCTATCATTTAGTAAGCACTAAATCAATGCTTGTTAATTGGTTGACTGACGTATTGAGAATTGATGTGAAATCTATAGGACTTGCTTGTTAACTGATTAGATGTGAGGGAGAGACTATTCGACATTATTCTAAAGTTACAAACATGGGTGAATGGTAATATTACAGAAATATTGAAGCCAAGTAGAATAATTTTAGAAAAAAATAAGCTTGATTTCAGACATATTGAATTTTAAGAAATTCTAAGACAAGTAGTTGGAACTCATAGGAATCATGGTTCACAGATTTAGAGTTGGTAGAAACCTGAGAGGTCATCTAGTTCAATTCCTTTATTTTACAGGTGAGGAAACTGAGGCCCAGAGAGGTAAGATACTTGCTTAAGGTTTATATAGGTAGTAAATAGAAGAGGTGGGCTTTGAACTCAGATCCTGTCACTCTAAATTCAGCATTTTTTCTATTAACTGTGGGCCTGGAACTCAAAAGAGGGGTAACGAATGGAAATTTTTGGAGTTGGAAGTGATCTTCATAGTAGCATAGAGCCATGGAAATGATTGAGAATGTCAAGGGGGAGAGTATTGAAAGAAAGAAGAATGACAAACACAGATCCTTACTTATACTAAGGAATATGGAAGAGGAGGAGGAGTCAGCTAAAGATCAAATGAGATAATGTTAGCAGAGCATTTTGCAAACTTTAAAGCACTTTATACATTTGAGTGATTAGTATTATTATCATTCTGATCTTTTTCAATGGAGCTCAGATAAAAACAGTCTTACACGCTATTATCTTGCTATTATATTTTATATACATTGATTTGTTTTTATTTTTTATATTTAATATTCTGTGAACTCTTGCATAGGTAGATCAAGTAACTGATTTTTATAACTGAATAAAAGCTTTGGAATATAAGTTCATCTTCTGTGGACTCATTGAAAACAGCTTTTGTATATCTCCAGTAGCAGTTCAAATCCAATCTCTGACACTTACTGGCTGTGTCCCTGGGCAAGTTACTTAACCTTTATATGCCTAAGTTTCCTTAGCTATAACATGGGGATCACTTACCCCACAGGTTTTTTGTGATGATCGAATAGGATAATATTTGTAGAGCACTTAGAACATAGCACATTCCTGGCACATAGTAGGCACTTAATAAATGTTTATTCCTGTTCGCTTATTCCTAAACAAGACAATGGGAATGATGTGTACCTTATCCTGTTCCCTCGTGGTTTTAATTTCTTCTACTTATACTCCATATCTTGAAAACTTCCCCTCCTCCCGCAAAGTTCATATATTATGAGCATTTGCTATGCTAACATACGTTAAGAATATTGTTCTTAGATTTTTGTAGATCGATATTATGTTTGGGTGATTATATGTAAAGTTGTGGTTAATAATAATGTGAATTCTCAAGGATATTTTGAGGTCTGTCTTTGTAGGATAGGGATTCATTGTCTGTTAGTTTATAAAAGATAGCAAGTGTCTGATGTATGTCTATCTAGCAGATCATGTATCGATAGGCAATCAGGAGGTACTAATTTTTATAGCCTGCATTGATGTGTTGCACTATCTACCATTTCCTTGCATGATCTGAAATTGATCACTGTCTAGATTCCTTAGGGATCAACTTTCTGGAGCAATAACCTTTTTTTCCTTATAAATTCAAGCAAGTTTAATATACTCATAATTTTTTTCCCTACATATTCTATAATATTTATATTAGCTGTCTTTGTGGTGGCAGAGAACTAGAAACTTTAGGGATACCTGTCAACTGGGGAATAGCTGAACAAGTTATGATATATAATTGTAATGGAAACGACTGTCCTATGAGAAATGATGAGCTCAATAATCATAGAAAACATGGATAGACTTGTATGAAATAATGAAGAGCAAAAGAAGCAGAACCAAGAGAACATTATATACAGTAACAGTATTATTGTTTTAAGAACAACTTTGAGCAAATAAGTCATTTTGACTATTATAAATACCCAAATTATCTACAAAGGACATATGAAGTAATATACTATCTGCATCTAGAGAAAGAACTGATGAATGGAAATATGTATAGAAAGATTTTACATATATGTGTATGTAAATGTATATATATATATATATATGTATATAAATACATACATGCATACATAGATACTTGTGTCTAATGGTAGCCATCTCTAGGGCAGGGAAGAAGAAAAAGGAAAAAATTAAATTTACATGATAACTTTATTATATATTTAAAAGGAATAATAGATTTGCAGTTTCATGTGCAATGACCTTCTGAATGACTGTCATTAACCCCTTTGTTTCCATAAGAAACTAATCATGATTCAGCTTCTTTGGTCCTACTCATGGATCAATCAATCAATAAACATTTATTAAGTACCTACTATGAGCCAGATACTGTGCTAAGTGCTAGGGATACAAAAAGAGGCAAAAGACAGTCCCTGCTTTTAAGGAGCTCCCAACCTAAGGAATCTTAGTCTTCTCATAGACTCAATTTGGCAGTAGGCCACTTTCAGTTACATTTGCCAAATTCTACAGCTTGTATCTGTTATCAGCTTCTACTGTTGCTCAGTGAAGTATTTCTGTAGGTTTTTTACTTCTTTGTTATGTGCTCTAAGAATATCTATCAATATTCTTTTGTGTGTGTGTGTGGGAGTACTAACATTTCTGTGGTGGTAGGTAGGGTGGTAGGCCCTGTGTTTTGTTAACATTGTGTGGGTTTTTGTTAGGGTACTTTCCAAATCTGTTACGTTCTATTTTATAATTCTGAAAGTAAACATTAAAATGTGTATTAGGTAGGTGTTAATTACTCTAAATGTGGTCTTTGTATTCAGCTTTAATTTCAGGATTACAGTAAGCTTCTTAATGTATTCAGCCAAAGTCTTCACCTTGAACTTTTAGTTTTCTAAATTAAATTTTATTTTTTCAACTAACAAACATTTATTTTCTCTCGCTCCAAACTCCCCTCCCTATGTCCCCCCCCTTGAAAAAGAAAAAGATAAACAAAACTCTCATAACACATATGGAGTGATAGTCAAGCAAAACAAATTCCCACACTGTCCATGTCCAAAAATATGTATTTAATTCTGCATATTTAATCCATTATTTCTTTGCCAGGTCATGGGTAGCATCATTCATCTTCATCAGTCCTCTGGAATCATGGTTCAGCTTTACATTGATCGGAGTTTTTCAAAGGCGTTTGTTTTTATAACGTTATTGTATAAATGTTTTTCTGATCTTCCCAGATATCTCTGAAACAAGTGTTCATTGTTGCTTGTGGCACAATCATTTCCTTCACATACCAAATTTTGTTCAGCCATTCCCTAATTTAAGACACTTCCTTGGTATTCAGTTCTGCTTTCTTGGCATAAACCCAACTAGGTCACAGTGTATAATCTTTTTGATATGTTGCTGTAGTCTCTTTTCTAAAATTATATTTAAATTTCTTGTGAAGAAGATCATTAAAAGATATTGTCCCATAGTTTTCTTTCTCTGCTTTTGCCTTTTCAGACTTAAGTAACAGAACAATATTTGTATCATAGATGGAGCTTGTTAGGATTTCTTTTCTTATTTTTCAAAATTTGTGTAACTGAGAGATTGTTCAAAGAGCTGATTGTTCTTTGAATATTTGATAAAAATTGCTTGTAAGTCCATCTGCCTGTGGCTTTTTTTTCCTTTTGGGAGTCCATTTATGGCTATTCAGTTATTTTCTCTGAGATTTGGTATCTAAAATTTTCTATTTATTATTCCGCTAATTGAGAATTTTATATTTTTGTTAATACTTATTTGTTTAATTTCCATATGCCTTTATACTCTACATACTTTTGTAAATATTGTCTTCATGTATTAATTCAATGAGACATCTGGATTCAAATTCAGACCCTTCAATCTCTACCTTTTCTTGGTGTTAAGAACCAAGAAGAATTTTGTGAGAATTAAGAATTTTATGCTCATAAAATCCAAATGATATGTTATCACTGGAGAATGATTCCTTGAAATGAAGAAGCTGTTTAATGAAAAGCCACATAGTTTGGTGAATATGCATCAAGTAGTTAATAAGATGTTTTGAATTAACTTCTTTAATCTAGAAGCCATGTATAGTTCTATTCAGGAGAGATAATAATGGATTTAAGGCTTGGAAGATTCATAATGAGTTCACACCATCTCCCTGAAAAATGCTAAATTTTTATCAATCACTCTTTTTTTTTTTTTTGGTTGAGGCAATCAGGGTTAAGTGACTTGCCCAGGGTCACACAACTAGTAAGTGTCAAGTGTCTGAGGCCAGATTTGAACTCAGGTCCTCCTGACTCCAAGGCCGGAGCTCTATCAACTGTGCTACCTAGCTGCCCCATCAATCACTCTTGACATGGTATTGGTGGCATGTTTAAATAGAGAAAATTTTTCATGCGGACAACATCCTAGTGTTCTCACTACACCTGGGTCTATTCAATATATTTGCAGTAGGTGAATAAGCCATGAATGTGAAAATGAGTCAAAGGCTTTGCAATAATCAGCAAATTCAGTATATCTGTTACATTTTTTGCTTCTTCAGTAATTACTGGTTATCACTCTTGTTAGAAGATGTTGCAAGAAATGGAACTAAGGAACCAAGTTGACATATAACCTAAGGAATGGACTTACCAATTCTGTGACCAGAGAAAAAGTAGAGAGGGTAGGTGATGATGTTGCGAAAATGTGAGGAGCAAAGAGAGTGAGCTGAAGGAATTCATGACACATGGTTCTAATCTTCTCAGGTAGGTGGCTAGGCTGTCAGCTTTATTGCTGTGGATGAGGATGAGGAGAGAAAATAGACAAAAGAGTTAGCATTTATGTAGTGCTTTACGGTTTGCAAAGAACTTTGCATAAGTTAGCTCATTTATTCCTCTTGAAACCCCTGTGAGGGAGGTGTTATTACCCCATTTCACACGTATGAGGCAGGATTTGAATGCAGGTCTTCCTTACTCTTAGTCCAACACAGTATCCATTGTGCTACTCAGTTGCCTAAAGGAACATTTGGAATTGTTGCTGTTGGGGAACGAGAGACTCAAAGGAAGTAGAATAGAGTCAAGCCACAGCAAGGGCCTAGCTGAGATTGTGTGCCAAGAACTTGTAGTGGACAAAATCAATTCAGTTTAATGATTTTCTCTCATAACACCCAGCATCAATCCCTGGAACTAGAGAGGAGAAACTGAATATTTGCTATTATCTTGCGTGGCAAATGCTTGTGTGTAGTGAGGCCCCATGTATTCCTAGGGCAGTTCCCTTGATGTAGCATGGAAGTGTCATTTTATAGCTCAAAGCGAGTCAGAATACACTTCTCCAGCCTCTTTTCCCCATGCCTTTCTCTAAGGGTTTGATTCCCTTCTGTGATGATTAAAAAGGTTTGAGTGACATAGTTTCTGGGTAATTTAATCATTTTATTAATAAGGCCAGCATGTTATTAATAAAAGGATGGTCATTTGGCCATCTCTCTTAGACCAAAGACCCTTAATAGTGGTGGGGTCACAGTTTATATGCCCTTTGAAGAGTAGGTGTTCCTGGGGGATGGCATTCAACTAGGATTGGTTAACACAATGAGAGGTATGGGCTGTTTTGATAATAGGAAGAATCAACCTTTCCCCAGACCTGTCTGAGCCAATACAATGAGCAGGAATAAACTCATTACCCTAAACTTAGAATTTATTTTACTGTCTGATTAATTCTTGGACAGGGTCAAATCTTTCAGAGAGACTTCCTATGCTACTTGATTTCTGGATAAGGAAGTAGAAAAGAGGAAAAATCTTGATCCTAATACAATAATTAGTCATTAAATATAAGAAATATTTATTCCTCACACTTCCCATCAAATACCAGTTCCAGTCAATGAACATATCTAACACTTAGTCAAGAATATCCATTTATCCAAATTAGTAGCAAAAAAGAAATTAGAGAAAGTATGCACATGAAAGGATATATATGCCAGAGAATAGAACTCCATTGGGACTAAGATAATTCAGTGTAACTAAGAGAGACCGTCTTGGATCTCACTCAAGGGGAAGTTCCCCAAGATCTTTAGTCTAGCAAGTTGGGGAAAAGAACATGATGGAAACTAGCATGCCTTTCTAGTTTTCTTTCAGCAACCTGAAGTGGGATTGACTTCTTTCATCTTCCCTCTTGAAGCAAAAAGCCAGAAGTGCCTAAAGCAACTCAAAGAAGGTCTGAAGAAAAAAAACAAAAAAACTGAAGAAGGGTGGAGATCTCCCACTTTGAGCTCTAGGAGTGGAATGAAGGCATCAAGTGTAAAAGATGTCATGGAGGTAGATTTGTTAAATGAGTGACTATATAGGGTGAGGGACAGTGAGAAGTCAAAAAAGCTGTAAATCTGGGAGACTGAAAAGTAGGAGTGCCTTAGACAGAAACAGAGAAATTTGGAAGAGAGAAGGATTTGGAAGGAAATATATAATGAGTTTACTTTGATACATGTTGAAATTTATGTGTTTTTGGAGCATTTAATTTGAAATATCCAAAAGGCAATTGATGAGTCTTGTCAACTCTGCCCTGTCTTTTATGCATACTAAGGCATTCATCTCCAGCAGTGACAAGAGTCCTGTTTCAGTGGTTTTTGAACTGGGGTTACACCAATGATGAAGATTTTCAGAGTGGGAACAATGGATGGTTGGGTGGAACAGAAGAATTTCAGGATGGTATCAAGTGAACTATTAAAGTAGTAGGCCCAGAGGACAGTACTGGGAATAGCCAAGAGTAAGTTAGCTGTGAAGGAGAAAGTGGAAAAAGAAGTATGGGAGATTCTGTTCACAAAGCAGAATTTCAAAATTTTAGACACTCATTTTGGTGTAATTTTTAAATAATGAGGGTAAAATGGTACGGTGGATAGAGTACTGGATATGTAGTCAGGAAAACCTGAGTTGAAATTATAATTCTATGACCATGAAACCAAAACCTTATGGGATCCAACATCCCAAAGCTATTCCATCAATTCTTTGCATGTAATTAATTTCCTTCTTCTTCTATTTTACAGTAGTCCTACCAAAGCAGGTTTTAAAACTGAATAATCATGGGTATGAGAAAGTTAGGATGAAGCTCTGGAAATTGGTAGATGACAGAACAAGCGTGGGTAGAGAGTGATACAAAGAGACTGCATGGATTGCAAGACAAACCACTGAAGGATGTTGCTACAGAAATTGTCCAAAAGTAGCAGGGGAAGAAAGGAGTATGCTTATTCTTCCTCTGGCCTTATGGGGCCAGAAAGGGAGGAGTGGAGAAGGAATGTCCACCAGTGGAAAGGGTTGTAAGGGACCCAAAGTTCATTTAGGCAAGGGTTCTTAACCTGGACACTTTCTTAGGGGCTGTAGATGGATTTTGGGTCATCCATGAATTTGGATAGAAACAAATAAAGTCTTTATTTTCATTAATACTTATTTTCTTTCATAATCTTATATATTTCATTTTATCCGTCTTAAAAACATTTCTCAAACAAAGGATCCATATGCTTCACCAGACTGCCAAAAGGGTTCATGAGGATTTGGGTGAAATTTTAGTTGAAAGCTTCAGGATGTAAGGGTTGGTCCATGAGACATGAAAAGCTCTCAGGAATGATATTTTGTTGTTAGAAGCAGAAATAATTCCAGCTGGGAAAAGAGGAAGCTGCCTACAGAGCATGGGGAATTCACTGGCACACTCAGATTTTAAAAAGATAGGTATGGAAGAATAGCAGAGTCTTTAAAGAACTGTGTCAAGAGTGAGAAAGGCAAGAGTGAAGCGGGGATGGTTATGAATGTTAAGGACAAAAAACCCCCATTTTTTCCCCAGCTATGTTGGAGGCAAGAAGAGGTCCTTTCCCCTCAGAAAGAACCACTGCTTAGGATGTATAACTAGTAAGAGTCAAGAAAATTTTTTTCAGTTAACAAAGACGTATTTTCTTTCCTTCCCATCTCCTCTTTCTTTGGGAAAAAAAAGAAAACAAAATCTTTGTAACAAATATGTATAATTAAGCAAAGCAAATTCTGCATTATCCATTAATACACACATGTTTATATATATATGTATATATTTATACATGTGTGTATATATACGTATACATAAATACATGCATAAGTGTGTGTTTTTATCTATCTATCTATCTATCTATCTATCTCTATCTCATTCTCAGGGTGCAGTATACACACATGCATATATATGCATATATATATATATTTATGTATATCTATATCTAATACATGACTCATTCTGAATGCTGAATCCATCACCTCTCTGCCTAGTAGTGGGTAGCTGATAGCATGGTTCATCAGTGGTCATCTGGAATTGTGGTTATCATTGCATTGATTGTAGTTTCTAAGTTTTTCATAGTTGATAGATGATAATAGCAACAAGGCTCAATTAAAAACTTCTTATTTTCTGTCTGTTTTCTTTTCCAATGACATTGATTTTCAGAAGGATAAACAGAAATGGCTAGCACAGAGTAGAAACAAATGATGAACAAAGACATAGATTTTTATCTAGATACTATTGTCAATCAGTTCAAGTTATGAGGTCCAGATGAATTATATCCTAGAACAGAGATTTTCAAGTGTGGTGATCCATGTAGCCCTGGGGGTCTCTGAGAACCTTTCAGGAGGTCTGCAAGGTGAACACTATTTTCATAATAATATTAAGATGTTTTAATTGCTAATATGATAAATATCAATAAACATAGCTCATATAAACAAGAGTTTTTCTTGATGGGATTTCCTCAAAATAATTTTTAAGATTGTTAGGGGTCCTAAGGCCAAAAAAAGTTGTCCTAGAGCACTGAAAGAACTCTCAGGTATGATTAATAACCACTGTTGGTGATCTTTGAAGGATCTTAGATAATAGGAGAGTTGAGAAAGACTGGAGAAAGGCCAATTAATTTCTTAATTTTGAAGGGAAGAAGATGGAGAAGGAAAATTAAAGACCACCAAATTTGACTTCCATTCCTGACAAAATTCTATGACACATTGTTTAGTGGGATGGTTACTGAACATTTTGAATAAGAAAAAGGTCACTTAAAGACATCATAGCTTTATCACAAACAGGTCATGGCAGACTAACCTCATTTCCTTTTTTGACAGTTTAACTACAGTAGAAGTGAGACAACATGGGGTAGTGGACATGAGGCTAGGGTCAGAACAACCTAGGTTTAATTCCTGCTTCTGATATGTACTGGCTGTGTGATCTTTGGCAAATTGCTTAGTGTTTCTGCGCTCCATGCAATCATGTAGTTGCAGAATAACTGCTGACCTAAGTGGTGAAGAGCATTTCTTCATCGAGAGATCTCTACAGCAATGAAATTGCAGGTCTGAATAGAAAAAACACAAATAAAATAAAACAAGTAGAAATGGGGAATGTTGTAGACTTTATCTGTTTAGATTTTAGCATAGTATTTGACAGAGTCTCTCATGCCATGTTTGTGGAATAAGAGGTAGATTTAGAACTGGTAGAATGAAAGGACCCAAGGAGTAGTCATTAATGGAATGATGTTGACTTTAGAGTTCTCTAGTACAATAGTTCTCAAACTTTGGGGATCAGGATCTCTTTACAGTCTTAAAAATTATTGTGGACCTTACCCCTCAAAGAGCTTCTGTTTATGTGGGTTGTATCTTTAGGTAATTATTGGATTATAAATTAAAATGTCAGTATTATTATGAAAGGAATTTTAACCTCACGGACCCCATGAAATGGCTTGTGAACCCCTACTATGCTCTAGCAATTTGTTCTTGGTCCTGTGCTATTCAACATTAAAAAAATATTTTCCCCCAATTACATGTAGAAACGATTTTTAATATTCATGTTTTCAAAGTTTTGAGTCACAAATTCTATTCCTCTGTACCTTCCTTCCCCTCTCCCTTTGTAAGCAATCTGATATAGGTTATACATGTACAAGCATGTGAAGCACTTCCATATTATTTTGTGGAAGAAAACTTGAAAAAAAGAATGAAAAAAAGAAAGTGAAAAATAGTGTGCTTCTGTCTGTATTCAGATGTCATCAGTTCCTTCTCTGGAGATGCATAGTATTTTTCATCATGAATCCTTCAGGATTGTTGTGAACCATTGTATTGCTGCAAATAGCTAAATCATTCACAGTTTCATCATACAATATTACTGTTACTGTGTACAATGTTCCCCTGGTTCTGTTCATTTCATTCCGTATCAATTCATGTAAGTCTTTTCAGGTTTTTCTGAAATCATCTTGCTTGTTATTTCTTATGGCACAATAATATTCCATTATAATCACATACCACTACTTATCTGGCCATTCCCCAATTGATGGTCTTCCTTTCAATTTCAAATTCTTAGCCACCAGCTATTCAACATTTTTAATCAATTATCTGAATAAATGCATACATGGCATGCTTATCAAATCTATAGGTGACATGGAGCTAGAACTTTAAAGATGGAGTTGGAATTACAAAATTTCTCAATAGGTTGGACCAACTGGAATAAGACAATTTTTTTTGGGAATGAATTCAGTTTTTATTTAATTATTTTCTTATTTAATATTTTATTTTTGAATTACATGTAAAAACAAATATGACATTCTTTTTTCCTTTTCAAATTTTGAGTTCCAAATTCTCTCCCTGACCCCCTTCCCCCTGAGAAGGCAAGCAATTTGACATAGGTTACACATGCGTAGTCATGCAAAACACATTTCCATTAATTCATTCTGTGAAAGAAAACACAGACAAAAAAAAAACACCAAGAAAAATAAAGAAAGTAAAGTAGAAGTAAAGAAGAAGTATCTTTGAACTGCATTCAGGCTCTATCAGTTCTTTCTCTGGAAATGAACAGCACTTTCACCATAAGTCCTACAGAATTGTCTTAGATCATGATGATACTTGTAACTCTTGAGAACTGTATCTCTATTAGGACAGTTATAAAGAGTATACATAGACAGATGGTGTGGGTATAAAATGATTTTGATGTGATGATATAGGAAAAAAGTAAGGGTTGAGGAAAAGGATTATACTGGAAGAAAGGGAAAAGGAGAGGCAGAATAAGGTAATTTACATCATATAAAGAGACTCAAAAGGCATATTATAGAAGAGGGGAAAAAGGAGGGCATGAGCATTGTTTGACCCTTACTCTTATTGGATTTGGCTTAAAGAGGGAATACCACATACACTCAGTTGGATATATAAATTTATCTTACCCTAAAGGGAAGTAGGAGGGAAAGGAGAAAGAAAACAGAAAGGGGGGGGCGATAGAGGGGAGGATAGAAGTAGGAGAGGAAAGAGGAAAGAAAAGGAGGGGCTAATAGAAGGGAGGGCAGATTGAAGGAGGTGTTGGTCAGAAGTAAAACACTGGCAAGGAGAGACAGAGTGAAAAGAGAGAGAAATGTATAAACATGGGGAAAATGGGAGGGAGGGAAATACACAGTTAACTGTGCATGTTAATGGGATGAACTCTCCCATAAAATGGAAGTGGATAGTAGAATGAATTAAAAACCAGAATCCTACAGTATGTTGTTTGCAAGAAATGCATTTGAAGCAGAGAGATACATACTGAGTAAAGGTAATAGGGTGGAGGAGAATATATTATGCTTCAGCTGAAGTAAAAAAAAAAAGGCAGGGGTAGCAATCTTTATCTCAGATAAAACAAAAGCAAAAATAGATCTAATTAAAAGAGATAAGGAAGGAAGTTACATCTTGCTAAAAGGTACCATAGACAATGAAGTAATATCAATACCAAAATATATGCACCAAGTGGTATAGCATCCAGATTCTTAGAAGAGAAGTTGTAAGTTACAGGGAAAAATAGAAATCAAAACTATACTAGTGGAGGACCTCAATCTCCCCCTCTCAGAACTAGAAAAAATCTAACTACAAAATAAACAAGAAAGAAGTTAAAGAGGCGAATAGAATTTTAGAAAAGTTAGCTATGATAGACCTCTGGAGAAAACTGAAGGGGAATAGAGAGGAATATATCTTTTTCTCAGTGGTATATGGCACCCATACAAAAATTGATCATGTATTAGGGCATAAAAACCTCACAATCAAATGCAGAAAGGCAGAAATATGTATATTTATATGTGTATGTGTATCAGGCCACTGGACCCAGATGGCTCCAGAGGAGAAAGTGAGGCTGGTGACATTGCACAGCTGTCCCTCACTTAAATCCAATTCGCTTGCATGTCATGGCATCACCTCCATGACATCATGGTCCTCTTTGAGAACAAAGGACAAACAACAAAAACAGATCATTGTATTGCTGAGAATAGCTATTATTCATAGTAGATCATCATATAATATTGCTGTTGCTATGTACAATGTTCTCTTTGTTCTGCTCATTTCACTTTGCATCAGTTTACATATGTCTTTCCAGGTTTTTCTGAGAACATCCTGCTCATTATTTCTTAAAGCACACTAGTATTCCATCACAATCATATACAACAACTTGTTCAACCATTCCTCAGTTGATGGATATCCCCTCAATTTCCAATCCTTTTCCAACACTAAAAGAGCTGTTATAAACATTTTTGTACACAGAGGTTCCTTTTTCTTACTGATCTCTTTGGGATACAGACCTAGTAGTGGTACTGCTTGGTCAAAGGGTATGTATTGTTTTATAGCTCTTTGGGCATAGTTCCAAATTGCTCTCCAGAATGGTTGAATGAGTATACAACTTCACCAACAGTACATGAATGTTTTAATTTTCCCACATCCCCTCCATCATTTGTCATTTTCTTTCTCTGTCATATTAGCTAATCTGAGAGATGTGAAGTAGTAGCTCAGAGTTGTTTTAATTTGCATTTCTCTAATCAATAGTGATTTGGAATTTTTTTTCATATGACTATAGATAGCTTTGATTACTTTGTCTGAAAATGCCTGTTCATATCTGTCTTTGGCCATTTATCAATTGGGGGATGGCTCTTATTTCTATGAATATGATTCAGTTTTCTATATGTGTTTGAGAAATGGAGTCTTTAAGGGGGGCAGCTAGGTGGTGAAGTGGATAGAGCACCGGCCCTGAATTCAGAAGGACCTGAGTTCAAATCTGGCCTCAGAGACATAACACTTACTAGCTGTGTGACCCTGGGGAAGTCACTTAACCTCACTGCCTAACCAAAAAAAAAAAAGAAAAGAAAAAAAAGAAATGGACTCTTTATCAGAGAAACTCACTGTAAAAACTTTTTTTCACAGTAATGATTACCAATTATGTATTTCTTTCCACCCCATTTTCCTCGTGTTTATCTCATTCTCTCTCTCTCTCTCTCTCTCTCTCTCTCTCTCTCTCTCTCTCTCTCTTTAACCCAGTCCATTCTTAAAAGTGTTTTGCTTCTGACTTTTGTGTCTTCCAAACTGACCTCCCTTCTATCAGTTCTGCCCCCTTTCCCCTTCTCTTATTCCCTTCTCCTCCTACTTTCCTGTATGGTAAGATAGATTTTTACACCCAATTGAGTGTGTATGTTATTCCCTTTTTAAGCTAATTCCGATGTGTAAGGTTCACATGCTCTCCTCCCCCTTTCCCCCATTTCCCCTTCCACTCTAAAATCTCTTTCAGGCCTCTTTTATGTCAGATAATTTATCCCATTCTACCCCTCTCTCTCCACTTCTCCCAGTGCATTTTTCTTTCTCATTCTTAAATTTTATTTTTTTTAGATAATCATATAATCACATTCAACTCACACCTCTGCTTTCTGTTTCTGCATTCTCCTTCTAACTATCCTAATAATGATAAAGTTTTTTAGGAGTTTATAAATATAATTTTCCCAGGCAGGAATGTAAACTGTTTAACCTTATCAAATCACTTATGATTTCTCTTTCCTGTTTACCTTTTTATGCTTCTTTTGCGTCTTGTATTTGAAAGTCAAAATTTCTATTTAGCTTTGGTCTTTTCATCAGGAATGCTTGAAAGTCCTCTATTTCATTGAATATCCATTTCCTCCACCCTAAAGGATTATACTCAGTTTTGCTGGGTAGATGATTCTTGGTGGTAATACTAGAACTTTTGCCCTCTGGAATATTGTATTCCAAGCCTTCTGATGCTTTAATGTAAAAGCTGCTGAGTCTTGTGTAATCCTGACTGTGGATCCACAATATTTGAACTGTTCATTTTTGTCTGCTTGCAGAATTTTCTCCTTAACCTGGGAGTTCTGGAATTGGCCTACAATATTCCTGGGAGTTTTCATTTGGATGTCTTTCAGGAGGTGACCAGTGAATTTTTTCAATTTCTATTTTACCCTCTGGGTGGTTTTCCTTGATAATTTCTTGAAAGATGATGTCTAGGCTCTTTTTTTGATCATGACTTTCAAGAGGTCCAATAATCATTAAATTATCTCTCCTGAATCTATTTTCCAGGTCAGTTATTTTTCCAATGAAATATTTCACATTTTCTTCTATTTTTTCATTCTTTTGATTTTGTTTGGTTGTTCTTGATATCTCATAAAGTCATTAGCTTCCACTTGCCTAATTCTAACTTTTAAGGGAATTATTTTTTTCAATAAGCTTTTGTACCTCCTTTTCCATTTGACCAATTCTACTCTTTAAAGAGTTCTTTTCTTCAGCATATTTTTGTATATCTTTTTCCATTCATCCAATTCTGTTTTTCAAGGCATTCCTTTTTTTTAAGCATTCCTTTCTTCATTGGATTTTTGTGCCTCTTTTACCATTTAGCCTATTCTTTTTTTTTTTAAGGTGCTATTTTCTTCAGTACTTTTTTTTGGTGCCTCTTTTACCAAGCTGTTGACTCTTTTTTTCATGATTTTCTTACATCTCTTCCCAATTTTTCCTCTACCCCTCCTTCATGACTTTTTTTTTTGGGTAAAGCAATTGAGGTTAAGTGACTTTCCCAGAGTTACACAGCTAGTGAATGTTATGTGTCTGAGGCCTGGTTCCAATTCAGGTCCTCCTGACTACAGCGTCAGTGCTCTATCCTCTGTGCCACCTGGCTGCCCCCTACATGATTTTTAAAATACATTTTGAACTCTTCCATGGCCTGAGACCAATTCATATTTTTCCTTGAGGCTTTGGAGTTTTGACTTGTTGGTTTCTTTTGAGTCTGTGTTTTGATCTTCCTTGTCACCATATTAACTTTCTATGGTCAGATTTTTTTTCTGTTGTTTGATCATTTCCCCAGCCTATTTCTTGACTTTTAACTCTAAAGTGAGGCTCTGCTTCCCAAGTGGAGGGGTACTATTCCAAACTTCAGGTTTTTTGTTCAGCTGTTTTCAGAGGTAATTCTGGGGACTTGTAAGTTTTTGGTTCTTCCAAGGTGGTATGATATAGGGAGAGGTGTGTTTATTATTCTCCTGTACTTGCACTGGTTTGTAAGCAATCACAAGCACTCTTTTCAACCCTGGGTCCCTGATCCCCTGTGGCTGGAAGCTCTAATGTGCTATTGTTCCTCCTCACTGGGACAAAGACCCAGGACTTCGACCCAGATCCAAGTATAGGCAATGCAACAGAGTCCTACCCCTGGTGCCAGCAAAGAGACCCCTATAAATCTCCTTTTGAACAGTTGTCTAATCCCCTTACTATCTGTGGGCTGAAAGTTTTGGAAACCATAACTGCTGCCACTGATTCAGTCACCCCAAGTCCTGCTCCTGGTTTGCTGGGGCTAGTCTGTGCTGGTGAGGCCTGTGCTGGACTGTGTTCCTCTCTCACCTTGGTGTAACAGACCTTTCCTGCTGACCTTCTAAGTTGTCTTGGGCTGCAAAATTGCTTCATTCTGTCTTTTTGTAGGTTCTGCCACTCTAGAATTTGTTTAGAGTCATTTTAAAGGTATTTGGAGGATTTTGGGGGAAAGCCTGGATGAGTCCCTGCCTTTACTCTGCTATCTTGGCTCTCACAATAAGATAAAGTTATAAAATCCTACTACATTTCAGAGTCTCATCTATTGTAGTCCACTCTAAAAAAATTCCCTCTACGACAAACCTGATGGATAATTATTTAGATTAACAAAAAAAAGACTTTCATTGAAGGAAAATCAGCTACCTCTTAAGGCTTCCCATTTCACTTTTGGATGGCTCTAATTGTTAGAATTATTTTTTCTTACATCAAATCTAAATTCATACTCTTTCCACATTGCTTTTAGTTCAGGCTTCTGGGGCCAATTAGAATGTGTTTATTCCCATTGATATCCCTGTGAATACCTGAAGATATTTAGTATTCTCCTCCCAAGTATTCTCTTCTCTAGGCTAAGCATTCCCATTTTATTTAACCAATCTTTTTAGTTGTTATTCAGTTGTTTCAGTTGTGTCCAACTCTTTGCGACTCCATTTGGGATTTTCTTGGCAAAGATACTGGAGTGGTTTGCCATATTCTTCTCCAGCTGATTTGACAGATGAGGAAACTGAGGCCAATTGGGTTAATTGACTTGCTTAGGGTCACACAGCTAGGAACTGTCTAAGGCCAGGTTTGAACTCGTGAAGATGAGTCTTCCTGACTCCAGGCCCGGTACTCTATCCACTGTATCAACTAACTGCCCAAACAATCTTTATATGACATTTATGTAGGACTATTCACCCCATTGGTACTGTTATCTGAACACACACACTCCACAATTTCTCAATGTCCTTCCTTAAATCACTGTCCAGAACTGAAGACAATATTCTAGAGTGTGACCAGAGGAAAGAATGGTGGGAATATGACATCCTTTTTCCTTGGTGCTGTCTCTTCTAATGTAAACATATTAGCTTTGGTGGTTGCAATAGCACACTGTTGACTTTGTAGTCCCACTGAGAGCTAAATTGCTCATTACCTATAACTCTTTGGCCTTGAGAGGATTTTTTTTTGAATGATTTTGTTTTTGAGGAGAGGCAGCATGGTACAATGAAAATAACTCCAACTTTGAAGTCAGGTAGACTTAGATTCAAATCCTGTCTCTTTAATTTAGTATGTGTGTGACCTATGTCAAGTCACTTACCTTCTCTGGGCCTCAGTTTCCTCATCCGTAAAATGAGTGAGTTGCACTAGATGTCCTCCATCTAGTTCTGATGTTTTATTTTTTTTTAAAAAATATTTATTTGGTATTTTATTTTTATCCAATTACACGTAAAAACAATTTTAGCATTCATTTTTATAATTTTGAGTTCCAAATTTTCTCCCTCCCTCCCCACCCCCTCATTGAGAAAGCTAGTAATTTGATATAGGCTATACATGTGTAGTTATGCAAAACATATTTCCATATTAGTCATGTTGTAAAAAAAATATAGACCAAAAACCCCCAAGAAAAATAAAAGAAGTAAAAAAAGATATGCTTTGATCTTCATTCAGACTCCATCAGTTCTTTCTCTGGCTATGGATAGCATGTTTCATCCTAAATCCTTAGTTGTCTTGGATCACTGTATTGCTGAGGATAGCAAAGTCATTCACATTGATCATCTTACAATATTGCTGTTACTGTGTACAACATTAGGAGAGCACTTTGTTATAAATTAAAGTGATATATGAGTATCGGTTGATAGTCTCTGGCCTGGTTTTGGTGACTGCTTTGTTTTGTTAGCAGAAACCCAATTTTATAGAATTCCAAGGCTTGAACTAGGAAGCCCCATTAGAGAAAATTATCTGTCTGCCCGTGGACAAAGCCTGTTTTTTGCCTTCTACTAGATAGTTAGAGACTGACTTTTAAACTGGATATTGCTATTGGGGAGGGGTGTTGGGGGCAGGGGTTCTGTTACGGGAAAAAGGATTCCATTTGTGACTCCAGCACAGCAAAGAGTGAGGGATGGCCATCAGCATTAGCTAGGGGAAGATGGTACCCAAGGTCACCATCCTGATTATTAGGGATTTCTGGGAAAGATGTTTTTCTTACAGAAGGTGACATCTTGGGGTGTTTTTTTTTCTTTTTTTTTTTTTGTGGATGGCCATCAACAGTGACCAGATTTGGGAAAGTTTTAGTTTGTCTTCATCAGGCGGGGTGACCCAGGGGCAGCAGTGAAAGGGAAGTCAGAAAGCCCGAGTGAAACGGTTGATCAAGGCAGCAGTAGATCATGGGATTGTACACGATGGAGCTGATGGTGAGCAAAAAAAGTCCAGGTAGACCTGCTCGATAAACTTGTGGCAATAGGTGTCCTGATGGAAGGTGTCCAGGATGAAGTAGAGGCAATAGGGCAGCCAGCCGACAGCAAAAGTTGCCACCACCACCACCACTATGGTCTTTTGGGGCAAGTGTCTTGGTCTCTGTTGGACCCTGACTAGCTGATTTCTAAGGGATGGTGTATCTCTAGAGGGTGACACCTATGATGCTGTAAGTGACAAACATCATCACCAGTGGCAAGAAGTAAGTCAGGACTATCACAGTGAGATAACATCTGTGCCTTAAGTTCTCTCTTGTCAGGTATTCCTCATTCTTCTGGGTAAGTGACCCTGGCATTGACTCCCTCCCTATCCCCAACTACAGGGAGGGAGTGGGGAGCCTGCCTCAGTAGAGCGCAGGCTCATTCACCTGGGGAAAACCTAGCTCTAATTTTCAATCCTATGATTCCAAGTGTTAGACTTTACATCTTATCTTTATTTAATTTGGCCCAGCGTTTTTGCTCTCCAAGAACTTTTTGGGTCTTAACACCGTCATCAACAAGGAATAAAGGTAAAGTTCTTTGTCTGGATTCATAATACTAACAATACAAATGTAGGATAGGAGAGCTATGGTTAGACAACAGAACAGCTCCTGTGAAAAAGATTTGGGTGTTAGTTGCTGTGCAGTGTGATATGACAGCCATAAAAGCTAATTCTAGACTGTGTTGATGGGCAGCTAAGTGGTGCAGTAGACAGAATGCTGGGCTTGAAGTCAAGAAGAGTCATCTTTCTGAGTTAAAATCTGGCCTCAGATACTTACTAGCTAGGTGACCCTGGGCAAGTCACTCAATCCTGTTTGCCTCAGTTGCCTCATCTGTAAAATGAACTGGAGAAGGAAATGGCAAACCACCCCAATATCTTTGCCAAGAAACCCACAAATGGAGTCAAAAAGGGTCAGACATGACTGAAACAACTGAACAACAAAAGGCTATGTTGAGAAAAAGACCTGAGGTTTGGAACAAAGGATGTAATCATTCCACTCTGCGGGGGTTCCTATTCTTTTTTGTGTCATGGTCCCTTTGGCAGTCTAACAAGGTCTATAGACTCCTTCTTAGAATAATGTTTGCAAGTGCATAAGAATAAAACAAAACACATAGGATTACAAAGAAAATCAATTATGTGGAAATACAGTTGTCAAAATATTTTTAAACAACAGGTTCATGGATTTCACATTAAGAACCTTTGCTATACCCTTGCCAAGTCAGACTGTATTTGTGACAATGTATTAAAATCTGGGTATGACATTTTAGGAAAGACACTTGAATTTATTCAGAAGAAGAGAACTGAGAGAGAGAGAGGCCTAGAAAGCATGCCAAATGCTAATTGAGAGAACAGGGTAGATTTATGAAGAAACAAACAGTTAGGCCATGATAGCCATCAAATCTTTGAAGTCAGCTAGGTGGTACAATGCATAGAGCACTGGGCCTAGAATCAGGAAGAACTGAGTTCAAGTCTAGCCTCAGGCACTTACTAGTTAAGTGTTCTGGGCAAGTCACATAACTTCTATTTATCTCAATTTCCTCATTTTTAAAATGGTGACAATAATAGCAGCTACCTGTCAGGGTTGGGGTGATGGTTAAATGAGATAATATTTGTAAAGCACTTAGTCTGTGCCTGATATATAGTATGTACTTAATGAACCCATGTTTCCTTCCTCTGTCACGTGGAAGATGAATTAGGAGTTTGTTGGGTTTTTTTGTTTGTTTTATTTTTTATTCCAAAGGACAGAGCTAGGTGTACGGAATGGAAATTGAAGAGAATCAAATAGAGATTCGACATTAGAAACAACTTCTTAATTATTAAAGTTGTCCCATTATGGAATTAACTGCTATGGGAAGGAGTGGTTTCTCTCTCCTTGGAGATCTTTAAGCAGAGGATGTGTAGCTACTTGTCATCATAGGTGTGCATAGAACGTAGGTTGGGTGTGCCTAAGTGTGCCCCTCTAAGACAGGACCATCAATGGTAATGCTGGCTTCAGGCTGTATCAGCACCCCCAGCCCACGCTCTGTACCTAGCTGTGCTTGTAGCATATGTTAAAGAAGGGATTCCTGGTGAATTATAGGTTTGGCAGATCCCTTTCCAGCTTTTCTTGGATTCTATGATTGTATATGATTTTGTTGAGATGAATAAAGTGAAGGTTCCAAAAGGAACAGTGAGGAGGACTAGAAGATGGGGGAGTCAGGTTGAAGGGAGAAGAAGAAGGGACATAATAGGGATGAAACTTTAGGAAGAAGAAGTATGGCACAACACTGGGACCTAGGACACTGGGACTGGATGAATAGGATTTGGGAATCAGTAGGGCTGGAGAAAGGTTGTTGGGAGATACTCCATTGATAGGGGCTTACCAAAGAAATTGGTACCAGACATTGGATTAGGATGGGATCATTGATACTTTCATGCTCTGGAGGGCTTCTTTAGCATAGACTCTACTCTAATTAGGTTGATCCACTAGTTATCCTCCCTTTCCCTATCCCCTCAGCTTCTCCCCTCATAGCATGCCTTTCCTCATGCCTTTGGCCACATTGATCTCCCCAATATAACGTCCTCTTTTCTTCTTTTCATTTACTGATAGGCTACTGAGCCCTACAAAGCCCGTTCTGGTTGGAACATAGAATACATGAAGTTGTAGAATAGGAACTAAACCTTGAGAGTCAAATTAAGGAAGACTTTAAATTCACAAATGGGATTTTTTAAAACTTGAGGTAGTGTGTTATAAGGTCTTATCTCTCTATCAGTTTTATGATTCTACCATAATCAGGATCATCTTCGTCATCATTTTTATGGTTGTCTTCATTCACATCAGTGCCATTATCATTGTCATCATCAACCGGATGGCGTGGCACTAAATCTTTTATTTTTTTCTCCTTCCAGGAATACATAAAAGCAAACCAGTCCAGGCACTTAAAATGTGCCATGCGAATCTTCAGTCATTTTGCTTTGATACATCTAGAAGCCTTATGTTTCTCACCAATGGACATATATGGCTCTTCCCTCTATAGCTATGACTCACACCACAGTCCTAGGCTGGGAGAAATTGTTTTGTCAGCTCTGCCCTACATTGAACACCTGGTGGGAGCTGGGGCTTGAGAGTCTGAGGAAGGGTGGGGGGAGAAAGCTACATTTTAGACCTAAGTTTTTGCATTTCATCTCCCTGGTGGTTAGCAATAACCTCACTGCTTTGCTTCTTTTGTGGTAGAGTCTGGGCTTTGGTGCCTTGATTCGAAAGATGCCCTTATAGTCAGAAAAACATAAAGAAAAACCACTACTGAACTATCAGAGGCTGAACTTCCCTTATCTCTCTTCTATCTTTCCAGAGAAGATATGTCAGGCAAATGCTGACGTTGACAAATTTGCAATGCATTTTATATATATCATCTTATTTAAGCTTACATCAACTCTTTGAGGTATGTTATTATTCCCATTTTACAGAAGAAACCGAGACTCAGAGAGATGAAAGATGTGTCCCTAGTCTTGTAAGAAGGAGAGGCAGGATTTGAAGCCAAGTCATGATCTCAGGATTTCCCAACATTTAATACCTTTTTTTTTTGGCTAGGCAATGGGGTTAAGTGACTTGCCTACGGTCACACAGCTAGTAAGTGTTGTGTATCTGAGGCCAGATTTGAATTCAGGTCCTCCTGAATCCAGGACCTTTTCACAGATAGTGAATCCATCAATTAAACAATTAGGTGACTACTATGTGCCTAGCACTGTCCTAGGTAGGATCAGTCCTATTTTGCAGATGGATAAATGGAACCACATAGGAGGACAGATGATAGGGGGTGGGATATAGACAGCTGGTTAGATCAGTCAGGTTGATGACTGAGAAATGCGATCAAACTATGGGGTCTGAAATCACTGACTTTTTGATTGGATCTCTGATTTTACTTGTGTAGGGAGTTCTCAGTGAGGAACTCCTTCTACCAAAGCAGATAGCCACCTGCTCTGCAACTCTTGGCCTAAGGGAGTTGCCTGGAGGTTCTGAGAAGTTAGATTAAGTGACCTGCCCAGGATCACACAGCCAATACATACCCCCCACCTCTGATTTCATTAGGGATGTTTAAGTAGGTGGACCAAAACTGTTTTGAAAAAATATATATTTTTCTCCTTTAATGATCCAATTAGCTGGTCAACATCATATGAGGGAAGGAGGGAACAAATATTTATTAAGTTCCTACTATATGCCCGGGCACTAAAGCTGAAGCTTTACTAATTTCATCTCATCATCTTACATCCATGTCATCATTTAGGGTCATAAAATTGTGATTTAGATCTAGAAGAGACCTTAGAAACCATTGGGTCCAATTTCTTCATTTCACAGATAAGGAAACAGGCATGGGGTGGTGGTGGTGGTTAAATGACTTTCCCAGGTCTACACAGATAGTAATTGTCTAATCAGAATTTGAATTCAGATCTTCCTCACTCCAAGTCAAGTGATCTGTCAAATATGCCATATTTCCACCATTTGGAAGCCTCCCCACCCTAAGGAATCTTAGACTTCAAGATTCAACCTACAATCTGTTTCTAAAATGAAACCTTTCTTGACCCCCCCCCCCAGTCTACAGCTCTTTCCCCCACTTTCTCTGAGCTCCCTTAATACTCATTCTCTACACTGTTCATTTGACACATAGTACACTGGAAAGACTATGGAGAAGGAACTGGGTAAATCACTTCAATTTCCCAGGCCTCAGTTTCCTGGATAATCTCTCAGATGCCTTCTAACTCTACTGTAACTTACCTATCTATTTATCTGTCTCTACCTATAGTTATTCTGTAGTTAATATTATATATAAAGCAAAAATGTGATATATCACAAAGTAGAGGGAGTCAGAGGATCTGGGTTCAAAATCTGGATCCCCTACTTTTTTTATCTACTTGACCCTGGAAGGGTCCTTTATCTCTGGTCCTCAGTTTCTTTATCAATAAGATGAAAGGGTTAGACTTGATACTATGCAAGGTCTCTTTTATTTCTTTATTCTAGGACCCTCTGTGTATGCTAATTATCCTTTTGTTTGTATGTGTTCTATCTCCCTATCTACACTATCAGCTCTTTAATGACAGGAATTGTTCCTTATACATCTATGTATTTTTCAATAACACTTAGCACAGGGTCTGCCCCATGGTCAATGCTTAATAAATGTTACTTGGATGAGTGAATGAATCCATGGGTATCTGGTCGATTAATACTTGTGGCGTCTGATTCAGGACGCTGTGTTTATCTTTTTTTAACATCTTAGAAAAAACAAGTCAATTGTATTTGGTCAGTTGGGTGATTGTACATAGTAATAATCTTAATTGAAATTATCTAACATATCACTAACAAAATAGGAATTTCCATTTTGTAAAGACAGTGGCCACTTGACACTTCAGTCCCTCCCCAAACATTTGTGTCTAGAGATGTACCTTGCCACGTAGCACAGTGTAGCTGTCAGGGTTGCCACACTGTTTCCATTGTTACTTTTCTTGAGACTCTGGTGGCCTGAATGTGAATCCCCAAAGATGAGTTATTTCCATGGGATTTAGAATCACCTTTCTGTCATCAGGCAGAGTTTGTGGGTGGAATGAGATTTGGTATGTAGGAGTGGGAAAGAATGAGTTGAGAAGTTCAGAGGATGCTTCTCAGAAAATTGGTCACTGACAGTGAATGTTTCTTTGCTGCAGAAAAAACTAGGCTCTCCTATTGACTCATCCTTGGACCTTGAAGGAAGAGGAGATGCTTACATGGAAGCCCCCTTTTGTACTTCTGGTTTCTGTTTGAACCCATGTAATTAACCTGGGGATTCTGCAGATCTTAGTTCTCCAAATAAGAGGCTCAAATACTGCCCATTTTAATACGATTGCATCTTATCTCTCTTGAATTCCTTCCAGATCCGATATTCTATGATTCTGAATTAGCTACAACTGTTGACATGATATACCTTTTTTTAGAAATGAATGTTCTCCAAGACATGTGGTCCCTGGAAAAAAAGTGTATGTTGCTGATAGGACTATTTTATTAAATTTTTTATTCGTGCTTTTTTTTTTTTATTAACACAATTATCCTTTCCCAGTACCCCTCGCCCCACCTTAGGACCCTTTCTTTTACAAATAAAAACAGTTAAGCAAAATAAATCAATACAACAATTGGGTCTGACATAATATTCCATAATCCATACCTGTTGGCCACCCCTTCTCTCTCAAGAGGAGGGAAGCATTTTTCATGATGAAATTTGGTTAGGATTTTAAAATATGAAAAAAATTATGATAGGAATTTACCATTAACATATTGATGTGTTGGGAGAGAAAGTTTTCTTTATCGAAGTGTTTAGCAGAATTATAGGGAGCAGGGGGTGGAGTGGAAGAAAGGCAGAAATCAGTGATATCATTCAAAATGTAAGTAGAGCAGAGTTAAGTGCCAGTGAGAACACTGACCAACAATAAGAGAAGGACAAATTGAGAAACTTAAGTCACGAAGTCCATCGGAATGGCACTCCCTTCTCATTGGTGGAGATCAATGCATTCTACCTGTGAGAGGAGCAGGGCAGAGTTGTTGAGAGTGAGAGAGAAGACAGCTCCAGTTTCTTTGGCTTCTTCAGTCTCTTCAGATTTCAATAACTTCTCACGTCTAGCTTCAAGAAAGAAGATGGATTATGGCAACCCTATTTCAGGTTGCTGAAGAGAAAATAAGACTCTGCACAGAAGCTGAAATGAGAGGAATTAGCCATCTCTATCATGTCCCTATTTTCAGTTTGCTACTCTGGAGATTTTGGGGGAATTTTTCCTTGGAGGAGATCTAGGACTCCCTTAATTGAGTTGAGTTATCTCACTTTCAATGGAACAGCTCCTTTACTCTGTTTTTTCTGGTATATGTTCTTCTATGTTTATTTTCTCTTATCTCTGTTATGCTATTGACTTGGATAAATTGTGTGTGTTTATTGTGGAACTGGTATTTGGTGGGAAGGATGTCAAATCTTGGATATAAGCTTGGGGTCCTCCTTCCCCATTAAGAATGGCAATCAGAAATTTAACTTGAACCTGAAAACCACGTCCCCTACACTAATAATATTTATTGGAACAGATAGATGTAATTCTAGTCTGGTACCTCCTCTCTCTAGGAAAGCAGAGTGGGCAAACTTCTGGCCCCAACCTCCTACTTCCCTTCCTGGTAGGAATTAAATTCTCCCTTAGGGAAGAGTTGGGGGAGAAGAGGCTAGAGATACCTATTCTGTCTCTCTTCGATTCACAACAATACACCCACATTACATGTTGGGAATAGCCTGACATAGCTAAATTCACTATGTCTACCCAAAAGTGTAAAGAGAGAAAATTACTTCTGAATACTGGATAGTGCCCAAAGAAGGCAGGCAGATATTGAGCGTACAGTAAGCAGCCTACGGGCATTTCACCTAAGGGGGAAGGAGGGTTGGGGTATAAAAAGGGCAGAGGAATATTGAAAGGGAAGATAGAAAGGAAAACATTGCTAACTTAATGATTTGATCTTGGATGGATCTACTACAAGCCTACAAAGGTTTCTTCTAGTGTCTTTGAGGATTTAAAAAAAATATCCACACCGGACAAGGAAAATATTCTTTTTTTTTTGAAAACAGAATATTCTAAGAATATTCTATACAATACCAGGTGTTGTCAATTTGATGTGGTAGAAGCCTGAATCTGATCCTTGCTTTTAAGTTAGATAAGGAGGGTCTGAGGAGCTATAGAAAGTTTAACAAGAATGTTCGATACATCTAAAAAAAAGCACCATATTCAATTATCAGTTATGAGATTTCATCTGCTATGAATGGGGTCTTCACTTTCCAGGAAGCACCTTTCCAAGAAATAAGCTAACAGAACTATTGTTATCTGTACTCACCAGGGGAAGATTAGGTGAATAGACACATCTCTTCCCTATATGTGGGGGAGAGCAGGGGTATAGGGTGGGGGGAAGACTAGTACCTCTGGTGTGAGAGCTGCCAAGCCCTTTCCAGGGCTGCTCTCCACCTTTGTGTCCACCTGTTCCACCTAATTCTCACCTGTGGCTCCAAGAAGCTGTAGCATGTGCAGCAGCCACACCCCAGTAAATTGTTTAGGCAAATGGGCTAAACTTGGTTGAGGGTAACTGAGGTGTCTCAAACCCATCAGTGAGTTAGCATGTTAAGACTTCCCCTGGTGGAATGGGTGGATGAGAACAATTTATTCTAATGGCCATGAAGGTGGTTGAAGCAGGCACTGTGCAGCACTTAGAGCTTGGTTAGACAGCGATGATGCCAAGATCAACTACCGCACCTTAATCCAGTACAATCATCTTGACTTTGTCCTGCCGCTGGACTGTGATGACTCTGAAGGAGAGAGTGAGGCCAATGGCTCTGTGTGACTCTGCCTCATTTAAATCCAATTTACACATAAGTCAAAAAGAAAAAAGGGGGAGAGCAAAAGTGAGGAAACTGAAACTGAAACAATGTGAAAAAGATATGGGAGTAAATGGGTTACTGGGGGAAAAATCTTTGTATCAAATGTCTCTGATAAGGATCTGATAGGCAAGATATGTAGACAATTGACAGAAATAAGTAAGACCAAAAACCATTCCCCAACAGTAACAGGTCAAAGGATTTGAACTGTTCTCAAAGAGAACCATAAACTATTAAAAACCCTATGAAAGAATGCTCCAAATTACTAGTAATAAGTGTTGAAGGAAGAGTTGAATTGTCCATTCAGTCCAGTCTTTATGAGCAGTATAATATGCTTTGCTGATCTAATTCCCACATGAACTTCAGAGCATATGTAGCTATTCTTTTTGGTCTGTATGCCACACACATGAAGAAGGGGAGCCTTTATATTGACTGCTGAGTCAGAACTGAGAATGCTTTCAAAAGTCACTAACTGGCCAATGTTTTCTCTTTTCATTCTGGTTGCAACTGAGGGGAGACATAGTGTAAGCCTCTGGGTGGAGAGTGATGATACCTCAGGTCTTAATCTTCCCGCCTGGGCCCACACCTGGCTAGGAATATGGGCTTCTGTTCTTTGCCTTTTGTTTTTATTTTCTCTTGCTCTTAGATAAAGGAGTTTTGAACTAAGCCATGACATTGCGAGCTTCAAGAGACCAGGAGAACCAGAAACCAGAGGCTCAGGACTTAGAGTCTGTGACAAATTTTGTGGACATCCAGCTCCGCAGTGAGACCCCGAACAACCTTTGGGACATAGCCCATCTTTGAATCAAACCCAGATGCTAAGATAACATTTTGTTGAGCAACTTCATCAATTAATCAAGAAGCATTCGGAAGCGAGCTTAATGGGATAAATGAATGTACCAAAGGCTTGAAATTTGAGGCCACTTTCTCCCAGGACTGATGTGATGGAGGGGAGTGTGTTTAATCTTCTATTCTTGCCATGTCTTTTCAATAAATATCCTTTGTAAAAACTAATTGATGTTAATTGGTTAAATGAAATGTGGGTATTAATTACCAGCAGTTAACATTAAGAACACACTTGGGATGGGGGCTCAAGCTAGGACGTTAGAGAAAGACCCCCTAATCCCTCAGGCTACCCCTAGAATGTGAGAAGAGGGGGGATATAGCCTTGCTCAGGAACTTAGCTTGTCTCTAAGTTGGGATAAGGATTCTCAGAACTTACAAGGATTCTATAAAGACATGAAAATGGAAACAATACTGAGTCTTTTCCTAATTCCTTGCCAGCCATTCTTGCATCCAAAGATGTTGGATTCCTTACAGTACCATGAACAAGAAAATCTATCATTCTGCTCCAGGCATTTTCTCTGGCTGTCCCCTGTGCCTGGAATGTTCTCCCTTCTTATCTCTGCCTCCTGGCTTTTCTGGCTTCCTTCAAGTCTCAACTAAAATCCTACCTTCTACAGGAAGTTTTTCCTAACACTCCTTAACTCTACTGTCTTCATTCTCTTAATTATTTCCTACTTATTTTATATGAAGTGTGTTTGTACATATCTCTTCCATTAGATTATGAGCTCCTGGAGGGCAGAGGTGGTATTTTGCCTCTTTTTGTGTCCCCAGCACTTAGCACAGTACCTGGCACATAGCAGGTGCTTAATAAATGATTATTGACTAACTCCAGAAAATTGGAAAATAAGATGAAAGATAGGAATAATCATTGTTGGAGTGATTGTGAAAAGAAAGGCACATTATAGCATTGTTGGTGGAGCTGTGATTTGGCCTAACTATTCTGAAAAACATTTTTTTTAAATGTTCATATTATGTGACCATTGCTAGGCATATATTAAAAGGAAGTCAATGGCAAAAATAAAGGCCCCATATACATAAAAATATTTATAGCAACACTTTTTGGGTAGCAAAGAAATAAAAACAAAGTAGATGCCCATTGACTGGGGAATGGCTGAACAAACTAAATGCAGTAATGCAATATGGAGCATTACTGTGTTGTAAGAAATGATGATTACAGAGGAGCATGTAATGCCCTACGTGATACAAACTAATAATTGACTTAACCCAGGGGTGGGGAACCTGAGGCCTTGAGACCATATGTGGCCCTCTAGGTCCTCAAGTGTGGCCCTTTGACTGAGTCCAAGTTTTACAGAAAAATCCTTTTATTAAGGGGATTTGTTCTGTGAAGTTTGACTTAACACTATGCTTACATAAAGCATATATGTATTCCTATAAAGACATACATGTATTTTAAACTATCAATAAATGATAAGTACCAATAGAGGCATCAATCTATTAATTCCTTCATGGTAAAGCCTAGGGTCACCTTCTCAGAATAAGGCTTTTAAATGTTTAAAATAAAATACAGAGTTTTACAAGGGGGACAAATTATATTGAAATATAATTAAATCCCACCTCCCCCAACAATTTCACAGATGTCAGGTTAAGTACTCCTGTATGAAGCTGGAAAGGCTTCGAATACGGTCCCATGACAAAGTATCTGCCAAATATGAGTTTAGCTAAGTCTGGAGAGCTCATTTCCTTGATCACTGTCTGATGAATTAGTTGTCCATGGAAACCCATGAAAGTAGGAAGGAAACACACATTTATTAAAGGCCTGCTCTGTGCCAGATACTGTGCAAAACTCTTTGCAGATATTATCACATTTGATCCTCACAACAACTTTGTGAGGTAGGTGCTAGTGTTATGCCAATTTTATAGTTGGGGAAACTGAGGAAAACAGAAGTTAACTGACTTGCCCAGGGTCACATAGCTAGTAGGTGTCAGAGGCTGGATTTGAACTTAGGTTTTCTTGACTCTAGACCCAGTCATCTATGTAACCTAGCTGCCTCTGAAAACAGGTGTTTAAATGTATACATACACATTTACACTTATGTATACATGCATGTAATATATACATCTATATGTATATATATATAAATATATATACGCATGTATACTTATAAACATGCACATGTATATATCTACATACTATATATGTTTTCCTCCTTCCTTTTTTCCTTTCCTCCTTCCCTCCCTCTCTCCCTCCCTCCCTTCCTTCCTTCCTTCCTTCCTTCCTTCCTTCCTTCCTTCCTTCCTTCCTTCCTTCCTTCCTTCCTTCCTTCATTCCTTCTTTCTCTATGGTTTTCTGATACCTTTAAGGGCTTTTTGGAGGCTCTCTCTCTATGACTCCAGTACCCATTAATGTTGTTCCTTCAAGTGTAGGGGAGTCCTCTGCACCCTAGTTTCATTTCACTACCAACTCAACTAACTAAAGATTAGCTTTTATAAAAGAATATTTACTTCAAAATATATAATAAGAAATATACAAATAGTGCAGCTCACTTCCCATAGAGCACAGTCCCATTTTCATGTCTTAAACCCCTCTATAGTTCAAATCCCAGGCACTCTGACTTTTCAGGGCTTCCCTGACAAATGGGCTGGCCACAGTCTCGGTCTACAATTTTGACTCCAAAGTTATCAGAAACTCTTAGGCCATGTAGGAATCTCTATTGGCACCTGAAAATGAGAAGGCAAATGATACAGAACAGAAACAAACTCCTCCAGGTCCATTCATTTCTCAAAGGTAGAGTAAAAGGGGGAGGGGAAGGTATCCCCACCCTCCTAGTTCAGTTCATGGTGCCAGCACTGTGGGTGAACTGTAATCTTCACTTTCTGGATGCAACAGGAAAGAGCAAAATTGTCTCAATCTGGCTGGGTTTTAAAGGTGTGACTTATTCTGCCTATGCCACCAATCAAAGGAGGCAATTTCTATCCATGTGTCAGAGGAATTCAGGGAAGCAGGATACCTCCATGTTAGGTGATCGGAGCATTTGCAGGCAAGCCGCCTTATACAACTACCTCTCTCTCTCTCTCTCTCTCTCTCTCTCTCTCTCTCTCTCTCTCTCTCTCTCTCTCTCTCTCTGTCACTGTGGTATGGAAATGATCCTTGTTCTCATTGCCTATGTTAATAGAACACAACTTCTGGCAAGTTCTGTCATCCTGGAAAAGCTTCACATACAGTTTCAGCAATACAGAAGATCTGTCTTCTGAAGACAACCTTAGCTAATCATAGAGAGGCTCATCACTAAGTGGCTGGCCCCGGTCATGAATTCTTTGGCCAAGCTTTATCACCTGCATTTGTTCTGGGGATGAGATTAATGGAGGTGCTATCTCAGATTTCACCAGGTGGTGGCGCTTCAAACTTTGACTTCCAGAGTTACGTTTTTGCAGATTTCTGGAAGAGCGGAGCTGGAAGCAGAGGTTTAGGAGATTTCATTCTCCTTCTTGGTACCACCATATGGGCAGAGCAGGGTGGCCAGGTCTCCAGTTGTGTGCTGACCTGCTTTTTCCTTCTGAGACTTTCACAGGTCACTGCTACCAAAACAGTTGCTGTTGCGGTACTTGGCAAATGGAAGTGGGGAGAGATGTTGAGATATGAGAGTGATGGCGATTGAAAAAGTGGAATGCTCCTCTGAGTCATCTCTCCACTCGCCCCACCCACATCCTTGCAGCTGGGAAGGAAGTAATTCCCATAAACTGCCCTCCACATTCTCTGTCTCTCTCTCTCTCTCAGCTAAAAGCAAGAGAAATTCCCTTTTCTTCTACTTAGACTTTTTCTTCTAGTTAGACACATGTACACTGGCATGTATCTACTCAAATTACTATTCCCTTTCGTTTTACTTATTGTCATTACTAACATTCCCCACCCGCGCCTCTTCCTCCTTCACACAAAAGAAATTCTGGCAGAGTCTAATTCTTGTATAATTAATACTAGCTTAGATAGAGATTTGGGGGAAAGTCATGCTCAACTCCTTGTAACTCTATTCTGTGTTTTCTTGGCAAAAGATACTGGAGTGGTTTGCCATTTCCTTCTCCAGCTCATTTTACAGATGAGAAACTGAGGCAAACAGTGTTAAGTGATTTGCTCAGGGTCACACAGCTAGTAAATGTCTGAGGCTAGATTTGAATTCAGGAAAGATGAGTCTTCCTGAGTCCAGGCTGTGTACTCTAGCCACTATGCCACCTAGCTGCCTCCTGGTCCAGACTACCAGCCAACTGAATGCCCCTCAAGTCCTCTTTCCGTTCAGTACTTGTGAATCTACCCAGCAACAAAATAAGCTATAAGAAAAGAGATCCAGAAATCTGGACTCTTAATGGAAGAATGCATCCCACTATATGCCTGAACCATCATTCGCTTGTACATCTTTGGGATGATAACATTGGGAAGGTGCGTGCTTACATGCCTATCAATAATAAACTGCTTAGCGTGCAATCTTTTGCCTGTTTATGTTCCTTCTTGGTACCTCACCCTCATCTCTGCATACCCATGAAACAAAGGTATAAAATAACCCCCAGCCCTGTGTAGTCGATTTCTGTTTCTACAGGGATAGGGTTGAGGCATGGAAAAGGAGAAGGTGATTATTAAGAATCATATAGATTTTAGATCATCTATAAATATTAACTTAGTTGTTGGCAAATGTAGCTGACCATAAATCTGAGGTCATTGTCTAATGACCAATGAGTGGATATCCTATAAGAAGAATGGAAGCATTTCAATCTTTATGTTTTCACTGTAAACAACAACAGGAAACAAAAGCTAATTGTAGCTACATAGAAGGATGACCCATGCTGGTTTTTGCTTGAAGAGGCAAATAGTGGAGCTTGGAGGATCACAGCTCTAGATCTTGGAGAGATCTCAGAGACCATATAATCCAAGCTGCTCACTTTGCAACTGAGGAAACTGAGGCCCTGAGACTTTGTTCAGATCCCACAAGTTCCAAGAGTCAGATGCTAGATTTGAATCCACATCCTTTGACTCCATCCACTGTTCCACGGTGACTTCCTTGCATGCTTGTTTTTATTGTTTGTCTAATGGCAATAGGAAGCATCATTTCATGGAACATTTTGCCTTGTTGTACTGGAGGACTCACAAAAACTATTTATAAAATGACCATTGTGACCATGAAAATAATCGTATCTCAAACACCTGCTGAGGGTGAGGAGTACTGGTGTTGGAGTCAGCTTGAACTGAGAGCCAACTGTTAAATTTTTTATGTGAAAATTTATACCTTAGGAACTGGTAAATACTACAGATCAAGGCTTGTTTTATTGTTTTGCTTATTGTCTAGACTTAAGAAAGTGATGGAGAAAATATTAATAATGCAGATTAAATTTTAAATTAATTTAAATTCAAAAGCGTGTTGTAATTCCCCTGTCTTCCCCCAGAGAGCCTGCTATTAAACATTTACCAGTACACTGCTGGTGAGAAACATGAGAAATTCTATGAAAAACTTTATACGACTCTCCAAATTTAAGTCATATCTCTCTGATAATTAGTTACTTTAATGTGAAGGTTGACATAGGGAATTATGGAGGAACATGCCATTCAGGAGTAAAAGCAAAAGAGATCAAGACTTGTTGGCAAAAATCTTAACTCTCATCTCTGAAAAAAGAATTGGTTGGTACCAGAAATGAAGAACATCAAATAAAACAATATGAAATTAAATTAATTGTATCTTAACAGACAGAAAATCATTAATTCTTTTAAAACAAAAACTCTTAGAAGCCACATTGGGGTAGCAGAGGGAAGGTGGTGGTGTTCGTGATGATGCCAGTGATTTGTCATGCCTAGCACATACAGACTCCTGAAAGCAAGAGTTCCTTATATTTAGCCTTAAGGTAATAGGCTTTTTGGGATAATTTTCTTTGAATTCATGGGTATTTTTTTCCCCCCATCAAATGAAGGTTTTTAAAGTTTTAGAAGTTTCTTTTTTCTCCTACATACTGTTCTTGTAATTTAGGAATGTGGCCAATGGGTGGACTGAAATCTGGGTGCACCAACCAGTTCCTTTATAACTGACAAGGATAGCTCTAGCATCTTGTTCAACTTGTCCAACTCTTTGGCTCCAGTTCTCTTTGAGAATTTGTTCTTGGATCTATTAAAAAAACAAAACAAAACAAAAAACTCTACAGTAATCCCCTGTTTCCCAGTGACAAGTTGTATGGTATGCTCAGTCTCTTACACAGTATCTATCCTGCTCAAAATATCATTGCCATTCAAACTTCCCTATGTATCCTTGTGAACTGAAGCCCATAGTTCTTTCCATGGACTAGAGAGAAGATCTTCACGTATCAGGTTATCTCTAGAAAAGTATTTACTGTTGGGTACTATACTTGCAATTTCAGCAGTGACCACCAGCTGGCTACATTTGACTGTGTAGACTCAACACCAAGGCTTATCCACAGCAAGCAGAGAGCAATTCATGACTATATATTTGAATTTTTCAGCTGAGAGTTAGGTATCAGACTCACTGGGCTCTACTTTTATAATAAATCCAAAACAAAATTGATAGGAACCAGTGATCACTGTTACAGTGAGGGCCATTGAGTGTTTCTGTTTCTAAAAGAAATCGAGAAGAATAAGTTTTGAAAGCAAAAGCAGTCTATTCCTAGAACAACCAAATTGTGTTTAAATCCCACCCCTGATACTACTTAGGCTAGATTAGTTGGCCCTTCTAGCTCTAAATTTATGATCTCTTAAGCTAGAAAAGGGCAGCTAGGGGTTGCAGTGGATAGAATGGGCCCTGAGTCAGAAAAACTCACTTACCTAAGTTTAAATCTGGCCTTAGACACTTAATAGCTGTGTGACCCTGGACAAGTCACTTACCCTTTTTTGTCTCAGTTCCGTCATCTGTAAAATGAGCTGGAGAGGGAAATGGCAAACTACTCCAGTATTTTTGCCGAGAAGACCGCAAATGGGGTTAAGAAGAGTCAGATGTGACTGAACAGCAACAAAAGCTAGAAAAATTCTTTCTCAGGATCCTAAGTCCCATATGTTCCTAACCCAAGGCAGCCATTATAGAGATGGTGTCATTGAGGAAGAAATTCCTTCTTCCTTCTTGTCTACTTCAGAAGAAAGAGGCCAGAAAAGAGAGAGTGTGTATGATAGATAATTAATTGGACCCCTATTTTATTCCAATCAGTATTAATCAGTCTGATATGATTCCATAGGGGTAGTGATTATAAGTTCTGTATATTAGGCCTTAGAGCTGTGCACTGCAGATCATAAGTTCACTTGTTTAATCGTAAGAAGCTAACTAGAGGACCTTCAGCCTTTATTTTCCTCGTTATGGTGACCAAGCCCAGCATGGTGGAGGTGACTCACTTACAAGGAAAGCCCCCTAGTGATTTTTGTTGCCCCTCCATCCTTTGTCATTCCTCTATTGCCCAACATGGGGAGATGATCATGAGCAGTTGGCCAATGAGTGACCCTGGTTGCTGGCCTGTGATCTGCCTTTCTCGACCCATTGGACCATGTAGATGTTTTAACATCTGTTTATCAGTCCAGCCCATAGGTGTGCTCATCAGCTTGGCAGGACCTCTTGCAAGGTCAAGATAGGTCTGTTAAGGTCTACTCATTAGCCTATTTGCCAACCAATGGGATTCTGTATTTTGTGTAGACTCTCCTAGAAGATCAAGGCAAGGTCTATGCAGCAAAAAGACTGAATTTTTGGTCTGTTCCACTTGTATTGTCTAGGTATTGAGTACTATAAAACTAAAGCCCTGGAAGAAGGGGACATCTCGGAGGAAGAGCTAAGGTATACTTCATTACAGGAGACCATGGACCATTTAATAAAGAACCATTGGTTCGAAATTCTGCCTCAGTTTTTCTTATTATAGGTTGGACAATTTTAAACTCCACAGCTGGTCTGTCAGCTTGTTTTTACAGACTTTGCAGAAGTGTAACTCCTCTGAAAAGAGTCCATCCTCATGAATCCCATTCAGTCAGTCACCAAGAGTTTGGGCTGTCTTTTCAACACAGTGTTACTGAGCATGTCCATATTCCACCAGTAGATGATTGTCAGATACATAACAGTTTGACTGGAATATAGTGTTTGTGAAGAGAAGGCAATTAGGTGATAGAGTGGATAGAGTTCTGGATGTGGAGTCAGAAACATCTGAGGTCAAATCCAGCCTCACACATTTACTGGCTGTGTGATCCTGGGCAAATCATTTAACCTCTATCTGCCTCAGTTTCTTTTTCCTGTAAAAAAGAATGGGGATAATAATAGTACCTACCTCCCAAGATTATTGTGAGGAAAAAAATAGATAATATTTGTAAAGCACCTTGTAAATTAAGGGGTGCTGTATTATCATTATAATTGTAATTATTATAAGTAGTATGAAATAAGGCTGGTCAGAGGAACCAAAGGGTAGATCTTTGTGGACCCTAATTGTCATACGATATATCAGCTATCCCTCTTAGCATTTTGGCATAGGCAGTATACCTTTGTCCAAATCATTGTTAAAATATTAAATAACACATGGCCAACCACAGATCCTTGGGGTACTCCACTGGAGACTTGTCAAGTTGACACTGTACTGTTAAACTGTGGCTCTCTGAGTTCACCCTTTTGAGTTCTGAATCCACCTGATTGTATTATATACAGATTATTCCATACTTCTCCATCTACTCCCCAAGACAATATGAGATTCTTTATTAAATACTTTGCTAAAATCCGGATAAGTTATAATTATCTTATGATTTGAGTTTAGTAATTCTGTCCAAAAAAGGAAATGAGGCTAAACTCCAGTGGTTCCTCATCATCTCCAGAAGCAAATACAAAATACTCTGGCATTCAAAGTCCTTCATAATTTAGCCCCTTTCTACCTTTCCAGCCTTCTTATACTTTACTCCCCAACACTTACTCTTTGATCAATGTCACTGGCCTCCATGTTGGTCCATGAGCAAGGTACTCTATCTTTCGGCTCTAGGCATTTTCTCTAGCATTTCTCTTGTCATTTTCCATGCCTTGGAGCACTCTCCCTCCTCATTCCTAAAATATCACCATCTACAGGAAATCTTTCCCACCTCCTCTTTATTCTAGGGCCTTTCTTCAGTTAATTATTTCCTGTTTATTCTATACATAGCTTGTTGTCCCCCTCATTAGATTGTGGGCTCCTTGAGGGGAGGGACTATCTTTTGCCTCTTTTTATATCCCCAATAATTCCTGGTATTTAGTAGGTGCTTAATAAATGCTTACTGACTGACTCATTGAGTGACTAATCTGTCATGACCTATTCTTGAGAAAGTCATCTTGGCTTTTCCTAACTATTGCTTCCATTTCAAGACATTTACTAACCATCTCTTGGATGATTCTTTCTAGGATTTTTGCAGGAATTGAAATCAAGTTTATTAGTTTATAGTTTGCAGACTGTTTTCTTTACTTTCTTGATGAATTGTGACCATATCTGCCCCTTTCCCAGTTTTCCCATTTTCAGTGACCTTTCACATTTAGTGGCTAATCAATTTTTCAGTATTCAAGGATATAGTTCACCTGGGCCACGTGTCTTGGATTCATTCAAAGTAGCTAAACATTTTCTTACTATCTCCTTACTTCTCTTAGCTCTCAACTCACTGTTAGTCATTTTTACTCAGTCCTTTCCAGTGCAAAAGACATACTCTCTGGCAGAGACCTTATTACTGTGCCTCAAATGCTATCTTGCCTTAGAGCTTCCTGAGCTCCTGAGGCTTCTTCACCTGGAACATCTCTCTGCCTTCTCCTATTTGTGCGTTCCTCCTGACCTCAGCTGAAGGGCTCAGGTGGGAAAAACTTCATTCTCCCCCTTACTCTGCTTCTAACTTTCCAGACTTCAACACCACGGCCCTGTAGCAACTAGCTTCCCCCTCATTCCCCTTTTCAACACTCTTTTTATGGGTTGTGTTTCATCTTTAGAATGTAAGCTCTTTGAGGGAAAGGACTGTCTTTTTGCTTGTATTTGAATCCTTAGTCCTTAGCACAGTGCCTGGCACTCAGTAGGTGCTTAATAAATGCTTAATTATAAGAGGCAGCTAGGTAGTGCCTTGTACAAGAGTGAATTAGAGGAACTTGAGTTCAAATTTGACCTTTGACCCTGTATGACCCTGGACAAGTCGCTTAACTTCTCAGCCTCAGTGTCCTCTGCTAAACCTATCTGACAGGTAGGTTGTGAGTAGTGGTATGCTAGAGCCAGCTTGTACTAGCTCTCACAATGTTCATAATGAATGTTAAATTTTCAGTGTGGAAACTGGCAAATGCTACAAATCATGGCTTGATTTATTGTTTTATTGATTATTTAGACTTAAGTGATGGAGAAAATTTTAATAATGCAGATTAAACTTAAAAGTGTGTTGTGTTGGGGCAGCTAGGTGGTGCAATTAGTAGAGTACCAGCCCTGGAGTTGGAGTTAAAATCCTGCCTTAGACACTTACTAGCTGTATATCATCTTGGGCAAGCCACTTAACTCTGGTTCCCTCAAACAAACAGAAAAAATGTGTGGTGTAATTCTTCTTCCTCCCTAAAGAATCGGTTTGTTAAACATTTACTAGCACACCACTGATTGTGAGAATCAAATAAGATAACATACATAAAACACTTTGCACATCTTAAAGTGCTGTATAAATGTTAAATTATTGTAGCAATGAATAAGTTAAACAAAATCATTTTAAAATTAAATAAAAACCATTATTTATAAAATTAGAATTAATAAAAAAAAAGAACAAATGTTGCTGCCGTGCAAAAATAAGAGTTGAACATTTATTTATTATACATCTTTTTGTTAGTTTTATCATCATCCTATCCACCCCATGGACCTATCCCTGCTTTGATCCTCTTTCTGCCAATGTAACAAAAAACACCTTTTTGTTATCCTTAGCTTCCCTTGCCAGTCTCAGCTCATTCTGCACTTTAGACCTCCTGTTATTATTATTATTATTATTATTATTTTTAGGCAATTGGGGTTAAGTGACTTGCCCAGGGTCACACAGCTAATAAGTGTCAAGTGTTTGGTCTGAGGCTGGATTTGAACTCAGGTCCTCCTGACTTCAGGGCCAGTGCACTATCCACTGCACCACTTAGCAGCCCCCTCCTATTATTACTTTTAAAGGCCTGTGCCATGCTCTTCTATTTATCTTCTCTGGCTTCCATCTTATGTACATGTCTTCTAAAAGTCTAGGTTGGTCACTGAGTTCTTTATGCATCCATATTGACCTTTTTCAGACATTGCTCTTTTCCCTCCTCTTTGGGATTGCTTTTTTTTGTGTGTCTTTAAAATTTCTTTTTTGAATTTCCCTTTTTGACTTTTCCATATAGAAATTTAATCCACAGGATCTATTTATCTTTCTGTAGAATTTTTTGAAATCTCTTGTCTTAAAATCTAGAGTGCATATCAGATTATGTCTGACTTTTCTCTCTTTTATCACAATCTCTAAATGAGCTACTTGTTCCTATGGCTCTCACCATTTCCATATAAGTCATCAGTTCTTCCCTGTTAGGATGACTCAGATCTAGTACAGAATTCCCTCTTATTTTTTCTTCCATTTTTGAAGAGTGAAATTATTAAAGCAAACTAAGAAATTATTAGTTGCTTGACTTTTAGCAGAGAGCTCCAGGAGATGCTAAATTTAGGGATTTGTATTTAATCCTAGAAGCAAAGGTGAGCCATAGACAGTTTCTGAGTAGAGTAGTCTCATGGTGAGACCTCTAAGGCCCTAGCAAGCTTATTTTGTAAGCTGTATAAGGCTTCTTTGGAAAGGAGGAAGAGACTAGAAACACGAAGATGAATTGTATGGCTATTACAATAGGTCAGGCACAAGGTAATTGAGGCCAAAACCAGGTGGGTGAATATATTTGTGGAGTGAAGGTGATGGGTACCAGAGAGGTTGTAGAGGAAGAATTTGTAAGATTTGGCAACTGATTGGATGGATGTGGCTGATGGAAAAGCAATAGCTGAGAATGATCCGGGGCAGTGCAGTGGATAGAGCACTGGGCCTGGAGTCAGTAGGACCTGAGTTCAAATCCGGCCTCAGACCAGTCACTTGATACTTATTAGCTGTGTGACCCTGGGCAAGTCACTTGACCCCAATTGACTCACCAAAAAAAAAAAAAAAGAATGATTCAGAGGTTATAAATCTGGGAAGGATGGCGGAAACTAAAATCAGAATAGAGATGTTTGGAAGAGGGTCTGATTTAGGGGAAAGTTGAGTTTGAGATACTAGTGGGCATCCAGGAGATGTCAAGCAAATAGTTGGTGATGTACAACTGCAGCTCAGGAGAGAAATTAGGGCTGGATATATAGATTTGGGAGTCTTCTACATAGAACTCATGGGAACAACTGAGCCCAATGAGGGAGAGAATGTAATGAGAGAAAAGAGCCTAGGACAGAGCCCTGTGAGATGCCGGGTTTAGATGTGAAATAGTTGATTGGAAGATTTAGCAAAGGAAGCTGAGAAGTAATCAGTAGTTAGGATGCAGAGGGAAATTACAAGACAGGTTCTGAATGCCTTGAATTTGACCAGGAGGCCAATAGATGACTTTGACCTGGACTTGGACAGGATGAAATAGATTAAAAGATTAAACCTCACAGGAGAAGAGGTTGTTGAGTGATGGTGAAAGAAGGAAGATTTGGAAGTGGCAGGAGGAGCAAAGAGTATGCTGATTCTTCCTCTTGGTCTTGGTTGAGAGAATGAGCAACAGTGAACATCGGGAGAGGGCAGGCAGTGACTTCTAGAGAGAGACAGGTTTCAAAGAAAATGGAAAGAATGTTAAAAAAAAAAGAGATTTAAGATGAAGAAGAGAAATACAAAGCAGATATTAATAACCGTGGGGTATACCTGTGTTATTTCCAAAGTTTGCTGTAAACTGAATTTGTTACATGACATTTCTAATTTACTTACATTATTTGAATATTGTTTTAGAAAATATTTTGTTTCCTGGATGTAGATTCTTGTAACTTTACAATATGTTTGAGGCAGAGTAGATCGATGTTAGATATTCTGTGAAAGTATTATGCTAGAGGGGTAGAGGGCTGGTAATTAAGAACTTTTTCTTTTTTAAAGTGGCAGGTAGGTAACTTGAACCAGCATGGAGTCAGGGTAGAGTGTTTTCTCTTCCTCCACCAGGATCAGGTGCCAGGGAGAGCTGATTATGAGAATGGAAGAGGTCACCAGTTTGAGGTAAAAATTCATAAAACTTGGCATTAAATTCAGTTGGGCTACAAATTAAACACTGAATTTGTAAAAGCCCACACTTAACAAAACTACAAGGCTACACTTGAAAGAGGTCACAACGGGCTAATTGAGAGGACGAGATTTACATGTCACAGAGATTCTGAATCTGGGAGATTCTTCCACAAATAGAATCTTTTTGGGGAGTAGGTTTTAAAGACTCTGTATTCCCTTTCCCCTCTCATTTGGTTTTTTATCTCAAGAATATAAAAAGTCTTTCTTTAATAATTTCTTGGCTTGCTTTAATAATTTCACCCTCAAAAAGTGGAGGAACAAATAAAGGGGAATTCTATACTGGACCTGATTCATCCTAACAGGTAAGATCTGGTTGCAGGTATGGAAATGACGAGAGCTGGCTTCTGGCTGCAGACCCAGAACAAATTCTCAGCCCTGGAACACTAGGTCCCTTCTTGATCTCTGTTGAGGTCTGATTTCCTCTAACCATTCTCACCTACTTCTACCTTTTTCTGGATGCCACTGGGCTGTTCCATATATCTTCCTTTAAAACACGATGGAATGTTTTACCCACCCCTCTCCTTCCTGATCCTCCTCTTCAGCCACATTCAACAAATATTTGTTAAGCATCTAGTGTGTGAAAACAGGGGTAGGTGGTGGCTCAGTGGGCAGAGTACTGAGCTTGGAGTCAGGAAGACCTGAGTTCAAATCCAGCCTCAGACACTTCCTACTTCTGTTACCCTTGGCAAGTCACTTAATCTCTGATTGTCTGACAAAATGGATTCACTGGAGAAGGAAATGGCAAACTGCTCCAGTATCTCTGCCAAGAAAACCCCAAATGGGGTCACAAAAGAATCAGAAATGACTGAACAACAACAAAGTGTGAAAACCATTTTGCTGGGTCTTAGCAGAAGAGATATAAAATTTAGATAAGATGTGTTTCTACTCTTAAGGGACTTATAGCTCAACAGTGAAAGAAGACACCAACCGAAATGACTATTATATTGCATGTTACATGGCAAGTGTATCTGAGAGATGTAAAACAAAGAGATACATGAGGTCTGTAAGGGGAATATCATTACTAAGTGAGGTGGGAGGAAAGGGAGAGAAAGGAAGGCTGCATGGAAGAAGTGATCTTTAAGTTAACTTTAAAGGATAGATAATAATTCAGTGGGTGAAAAGATATGAGGGATGGCATTCCAGACCCAGGGACCAGTTAGGTAGGGGAGAGGCAGGTTACAGGACTGTGTGGCTTTGGGAGAAAATAGCTAGGACTTTAAAGTGAGAGCTACACATTCCTAATAGTGGTATGCATTTTTTTTTCACTTGTAAATAATTCTGACCTTGAGCTATTCTCAGGCATTTTGTAAACTTTCTGGGATATAGGTTTGGAAATGAATTGGAAAGAGGGTGCTGAAGAGTTAGGAGAGGGTCTTTTCCCAGAATCATTGCCTGGAAAGGAGTAAGAGATTCCATCTAAAGTTGTGAGGATAAAAATAGGTAATATTTGTATTATTTGTAATTGACCAGTAGGGAGCCTGCTAGTTAAATCTGTAGATGATACAAAGCTGAGTTAAACCGAGTTCTGACTCCCAAAGATCCAATAATGGACCAAATGGGATGATCAGCCATTTGTTAAGCACCTATTGGGTACCATGCACTGTGCAAATTGTTGGGATTACAAAGAAAGACCGAAGATAATCCTTGCTCACAATGAAATGGGTAACATAAAATTCAATAAGGATACAAGTAAAACTGTACAATTGGTTAAAAAAAATCTGCCTCACAGAAGTCCAGGATGAGGGAGGCATGGCTAGAAAGCAGAAGAGTTCCTTTGAAAAAATATATGGGGTTTTTAGTGCAGAGCAAGGTCAACATTCATCAGCAGAACAACATGAGACTGAAAAAGCTAATGATGTCCTAGGCTGTATTTAGAGTCTAGAAAATAGTAGGTAATTGTTACATTATATTCCACCTTGGTCAAGTCCCATTTGGACCAGTGTCTTTGATTCTGGGCACCACATTTCATGAGAGACTGCCTGGAATATGTCTTAAATAGGGAGACCAGGATGAGGAAGAGTAGAGTCTATACCATAGGAGTACTGGTTGTACAATATTAATAACGATAATAATAGCCAACATTTGTAGAGTCCTTTTAAGGTTTGTATAGGAATTTACATATGTTATTTGATCCTCACAAGGACTTTGTGAGGTCAGTGCTATTATTATCCACATAACAATCTGTCTGTCTGTCTATCAATCAACCTATCCCTATCTACCTATCTCTATCAGTCTCTCTCTCGCTCTCTTTCTCTCTCTCTCTCTCTCTCTCTCTCTCTCTCTCTCTCTGAGAGAGGTTCAAGTGACATGTCCAAGGTCATACAATTGGTAAGTTCTTGAGGTAGTATTTGAAATAAGGTCATCCTGACTTCAACTTCAGCACTTTTGCCTACTGTACCACCATTTTAGTATAGTCTAGAGAATAGAAGATTTAGTGGAGACTTGATAAATGTCTTGAAGTATCTGAAGCACTGTCATATTAGAAGAGAGATTAGAATTGTTCTGCTTTGTCCCAGAAGGTAGCACTTAGTAACCTAGGATATAAGTTGCAGAGAGATGGATTTGGGAGACAACATGTAAACAATATAAACGGACAAGATAGAGTCATGGAGATAGAGATAATCTCAAAGGAAAGACATCAATGAGAAATAGCACCAGGAAAGGCTTCTTGCAGAAGATGGGACTATAGATGAGACTTGAAGGAAACCAGAGAAGCTCAAGGTGGAAAAGAGGAGAAAGAGAAAGAGAGAGAGAGAGAGAGAGAGAGAGAGAGAGAGAGAGAGAGAGAGAGAGAGAGAGAGAGAGAGAGAGAGATAAATGGGGAATAGCCAGTGGGACCTTTGCTGCCCATCTGGTACTCACTACCATGGAGACTCTTTTGGTCATATTTTAGGGGAAGTCTCTTGTCTCCCTGGATCTGACAATGGAGTGCTATTTTTCAGCCTCATTGTTAAGTTTATTTTTTCATTTTTTTGTTCCTTTTGCCTGTCAAAGTTTCTTTAGCTTGGTGGTGATCAGATAATTTATTATTCAGAATAGACACTTGGCCTTGGGTGGGGCAAAGTGCCATGAACTTATTCAAAGTGGTAGTATACAATAAAAAGAACTCCATAAAAAGATGACTTTCCTTTTTTTGGGGGGGTGGTTAAAAACAAAAAGAAATTTAAAGCTGGTCACAATCTGACTGGAGTCTTCCTTCTTAGACTTATTTTACATTATTCTCTTTCATGTACTCTGCAGAACAGAATCTACAGAGTACATACATATATATATATATATACACACATACACACATACATGCATTTACATATATGTATGTGTATATGTATATTTGTGTATGTATGTATACATGTGTGTGTATATATATATGTGTGTATCCATATCCATATGCACATCTATATCCATATCTATATCTATATCTCCACCTCTTTACCTCTGCAAGCTGTCCCCATGCTTAGAGCCCCTAACTCCCTTTAAGGCTCAGCTCTCATGCCATTTCCGAAGGAAAGCCCTACCTGATCCCTCTCATTGTTAATGCTCTGTACTCATTGCAACCTCCCTTCCCCCCAAAAAACGTAAACTACTTAGAGGACAGAAATCCCCCTTCTTTTTTTGGTTTGTGTCTTTAGCACCTAGCAAAGTCCCTTGTACATAATAGTTGTATAATAAAAGCTTATTGAAAATTATTAGATAGGGAAGAATATAGCAGGTAGAATTGAGTTTAAGTAATTTAAGAAAAAAATGGAAACAGGCTTTTTCTTGCAAACTTTTATTCATCATATAGTAATTACAAGGTGGTGAGTTGAACACAGAATTAGGCTTGGTGTCTATCTTATGAAAATAATATCAATATCTGGTAAACTTAAATTAATAAATATGAAGCTAAATTCAGCAAACGTTTTCAGTCCAATAGGGAACATTGATGTATCCTTAGAAGCTACGAAGGAGAAAAAATTCTCCATTCCAAAAGAGGGAAGATGAATTCATCCTACTCTCTAGTTCTTGGGGTCATTTGACCACAGGATACTAGGATCAGACTGAGAGCTGAAGGTGACTTCAGACAGCTAGTCCAGTCACAGATTTAGAACCAGGAGATAGGCTTCCCTTAGTGAATCTAAGAATCAGACTGTTTCATTTCTCTCTGTAAACTAAGGCAATATAAATAGATCCATAAATAATTCATATAAATATAGGTTTTACCTTTTTAAATAATAAAAAATAATCATATTCAGGGCAAAAAATGTTAAAAAAAATAATGGGAGCTCTCAGCAAATTGAGACTTCTTCTTTCAATAGTCTAAGGATATACAACCAATTTCAAAGAAAAATCCTAAAAATCAAATTAAAAGCCAACATGAGCTCATAATTTAAAGTCATAGAGACAGCAGGTGTTCTGGTCCTTATGTCTGAAAAAAAAGTTTGAAGTTAGATCAGATTGAATGTCCTTTGGATTCTATATAGAATTTGGTCTGAAACCCGATTGCACCCTGAGGGTTTGCTTGTGGCTAAAGGAGGTATCTGTTGCGGGAAGCCAAGTTCTAGGATGCCTCGCTGCCTCTGAGGCATCCTCCGATGAGCTGACCCTCAGCTTTCAGGACACTGTGCGTGGGGTGACGCAGGTGCAGCCCACAGTCACCAGAATCTTCTCCAATTGGAAGGAAGTGGAGCAGTTTGGGAACTGTCTACGGAGGACCAAAATCTCTTGCTGGATTTCGACGGAGTTCACGTGGTGGTCCACTTTCCCCTCGGCATTGATGCAGCCTGAATGACGGCACCTAGCCTCCCAGATTGTGCGGGGCAGTCTGTTGGCATCCTCATTAGGGCTAGAGAAGAAAACAAAGATAATGTGATCTCTTGGGGAAGCATAAAAATGATCAGAGTGTGAACGCAAAAGGGGAAGACTTTTTAAAGGGGACAAATTCCAGACACTGGAAGTTTCTAATCAGTTTTAGAAAACATCATCTAGGTATTACTTTAAAAGAGTCTTATAAGTTTCTGCATGCTGAAAAACACCACCCATTTTCTCTACTTCTATTCCACAGTGACCAAAGAAAATGAAATGAGCCTAAGCCATAGTAGAAGGGATTTAGGTTAGAGACAAGGGTCTCCTCTCTTAGAGGAGAGCAATACATTTAGTATAAGACCAAGGACCACTCTGACAGGGGGGTTGTGATGGTGGTGGGGGTTGGGAGTGTCTTACTTACACCATATCCCAAGGAGAGGTGGAGCGGTTCTTGTAATCGGGGGATATCTTTGAGCCTTGGTTTCGATTAATGATATTCACGTTGACCCTCACACTGTGAGAAGAATCATTCCCTTCAGCTTTCGGACAGCCTGACCTCTTTGGCATTGAGACTCCTGTCTTCATCATGACCACCAGAATCAGCAACAGCAGCAGTGACTTGAACTGGAGGAGAAAAAGGGAGAGAAGCACGAGAAAGAGAGGATAAATACATGATTTGGATGACTAGAAGAATACTCATGATCATAAGGATGTCAATGCCATGGGAAGAGTTACAAAAACTTTTCAGGTAAGTGAGGAAACAAAACTAAACAAAACAAAAAATGGTTTAAGGGACCACAGACTTTCCTTCCATATTTTCTATTCTTCTAGTGATGACGATGAAGGCATCTGTTGGTGGCCTGAAGAATAGCCCGATGACAGCCTATTTTGTGATTTTAAGTGGAATTCTTACTTGCTTATTTCAGTTACTGAGTTGGGGGAGGTGGTGTCTGTGTTAATTTGAATGGCTGAGGTATATTGTCAAACATATAATAGAGTCATAGCTTCTGGCTTCATTTTTCTAGAGGAAAGCAAAGGCCTGGGGAAGTGAAATTAAAGCAAGGCAGTGTGGTACAGTGGGAAGAGCTCTAGCTCTAGAGTTAGAGAAAGGTTCAAATCTTATCTCTGATGCTTACTACCTCTATAGTGTTGGCCTATCACTTAACTTTCCTGGGTCTGTTTCTTCATCTGTACAGTTAGGGTGTTAGGTTAAATGGCATGTACAATCCCTTTCAGATCTATATCTGTGATCCATTTACTCGACATTAAACTGAGGCTATACCTACATTACTTTTCATCAGACCTACTGAAAGAGGAAAATATTGGCTAAGTTACAGGTCATTTTGACATGGTAATACTGAACGATTGGTTTAACTGAATTAATTGGACTATCTGGCTATTGAGATGTTACAAACACCAACCTGGGATTCAGACTGTACCTATAACTATAAAACCCCAAAGGATCAGCACAATTGTTAACCTGATAGTTTTGACTTCATAGCTAATTCAGATTTTAGGATGGCTATATGTAACTTATCTTGCCATATTAGATAAAAAAGAATCATCCTCAGAATAATCTGTTGGTTGGCTCAATTATTGGATCCAGTTTGGGGGACTTTCAGATCAGCATGCTCATCTTTATGTGAAGAAATGACACCTATACTTCTGCGAAGTTGCATATACAACTCTCATCCTTCCTTGTAGAATATTGGGAAGACCATTGTATTCTCCCCTTTATGAAATTCTTGAAGCATCTTGGAAGTCAAGACTACAGAAAACAACAATGGTATTCTTATTAAGAGTCTGGAGTCAGAGGGCATGGATTCAAATCCAACCTCTACCCCTTACTATATATGCAACCTTGGGAAAACACTTCATCTCCCTGGGCCTCAGTTTCCTCATCTATAAAATGAGATGTTGAAATAGATGGCCTCTAAGACACCTTCTTGCCCTAGATTTATAATCATAAGATCCTACTGGCAATTCTGGATAATTCTGGATAATTGCTATATTGTCATGTGCTAAGTCATGGGAAGAGTTCCAACAATTTTGCAAATGAATTTTTAAAAAAGCTTTAAGCTCACCAAAATACTAACAAACTATAAATTTTCCTTTATCCTAGTGATGATGCCTAGTCATTAATTTGTCTTAGTGGTTAAATTGCTTTTGAATAACAAAGCTTATGATTTCTATTTCATTTTAAGGTTTGCAAAGCTTTTCCCTTACCATATCCCTCTGAAAAGGATGTGTAAGTATATTCAACACAAGAAGAATGAGGTTCAATGGGCTTAAGCAAATTTCCCATGGTCACACAACTAGAAGATGTCAGAGTCTAATCTCCTCAAACCCAGGTGTCCTGATGCCAAGTCTAGTACTCATTCTGTTGTACTTCACCTGACTCTTTCCCCAGAGATTTCTCATTCTATGGGGGAAATACAACATGCACATAAGTACAGTACAAAGAAAATGGAGTGGTAGAGAGCAGTAACAACTTAGTGGGTTGGGACTAGTTTTACTGAGGAGGTAAAAGTGAGGAAGTGAGCTCAGGAGACTCCCAAGTTGCACCCTGAAGGAAGAAAAGGGCTTCTGAGAGGTAGAGATGAGAAGACAGTCCATTCCAGGCATGGGGAATAGCTTGTGCCACTGCATGGAAGTGGGTGCTAGAGTGTCAAATTCAGGGAACTAATACCCAATGAACTGAACATAGAGCTTTACCTAGCTATTTGGAATTTGAGTATGTGTGTGGGAACACACAACCATAACTATCTTTATATTTGTAGTATCAAGAATACAATGGAAGAGGCTAGAAAGCTCAGGAGGGCACACTTCAAAGGCCCTTTGTAGATAGGATGACCCATTTTAAAGGCAAGTACAGCCGCAGAAGTATCATATTAAAGTTCTCTCTGCAACCTGAGAGCAAGATACTGTGACATGATATGACACATCCCATGTGGTTTAGCTTAGGGCATAGGTCTCTTTCAGTTTTAATCTAATTCTTCATGTTGATCATTATTTCATCCCCATAGCTTACAACCGACTGCATTTCCCATCCAAAGTACATCTTATTCTTTCATCTGCCACAGAAAGCGGTCAATATTCCTGCATGCCCAGGCTAGAAGTATTTTCTGGGCCTTCCCAAAGAAAGACGTTCAGGTTATTGCTGTACTCACCCCTGGCAAGTTGCTTGGAGAAGACATGGTGGCTTCTCTTCCTCAGTCTGGGATTGATGGGTATGTGTCTGCTGAGAGGCTGACGATGTATAGTGCTGTCATTTCACCTTAGCTTTTTATAGCATGTCACTCTTCTTGCCTGTCATTTGTGGTTAGGCTGACTTGACAGTATTTAGTTGAAAAATTCCATTCACTAAGCAGGTCAAATTGTATGATGGAAAGAAATAATTCATTGTTCACCCTGAGTAATACGCATAGTAACCAATATGATCATCATTTGCAGAGCTGGAAGGGACCATAGAAATCATTTATTCCAACCCCCTTTTTTTTTTTTGGCATGTGAGGAGAGCAAGACTAAGTTCAATAAAATAATATCTTATAATTACAACCAACATTTTTATGTCACTTTAATGTATATCAAATGGTTTCCCTGTCATAGCCATGGTGAGTAGTTGGTACAAGTTTGGAAAGGGACTTGGCATCAGGAAAGACCTGGATTTGAATCTTGACACTGACTTTCATTGTGATGTTGGGCAAGTAAATTAACTTCTCAAAGCCTTAGTTTTCCCATCTGTAAAGTGGGGGTAATGATGCTCATACTACCTAGATCTCGTGTTGTTATGAGGGAAATGCTTTATAAAGTTTAAGAGTTTATGGTCCTTTCATATATATATATATATATTATATATATATATATATATATATATATATATATATATGTATATGAGGAAGCTCAGGGCACAGAATGGATGAGTTATTTAGGATCCTGGGAGTAAGAGCTAGAGGAGGTCTTAGACACAACCTGTTCCAATTCCTATAATTTACAGATTGTAGAAGACCTTCTGGATCAATATACAGTATCTTTTCCATTAAACTTGGCTGCCTCCCTCCCTCTCTCTCTCTCTTTTTTTTTTTTTGCATTTTGGTGAGACAATTGGGGTTAAGTGACTTGCCCAGGGTCACACAGCTGGTGAGAGTCACGTGTCTGAGGCTGGATTTGAACTCAGGTCCTCCTGACTCCAAGGCTGGCACTCTATCCACTGCACCACCTAGCTGCCCCTGCTGCCTGTCTTTATCTGTGGTCAGGTAGGCCAGAGTCTCTAGACTCCCAGGCTACTACCTGCATAATTAGCTCCTTTCTAATGCATATGGCAAAGCCAGAGCACTGGGCCTAGAGTCAGGAAAACCTGTGTTCAGATCTGACCTCAGATACATGTGTGACCATGGGCCAGTCACTTAACTTCTGTTTGCCTTAATTCACTGGAGAAGGAAATGGCAAGCCATTCTGGTATCTTTGGCAAGGAAACCCCAATGGACAGTATGATCCATGGGGGCCATAAACTGTCGGACACAACTGAACAGCAGCAAGATGTATATTGTACATTTCTAGTCTTGACTTCAATCTAAAAAATGCTGCTAATTACCTAACCTGCCCTGCAACCTAAGCAGTCATGATATATAGTTGCTTGCAATGACTTGGTATGGTTACACAAAGAGGATTAGCATAGTAGATGGACAGCTGGCTTCAGATTCAGGAAGACTCAGCGCCTCTCACACATTCTGATTGTGTTACCTTGGGCAAGTCAATCAAAATTTCACTGCCCCAGTAATTCTCTAAGATTAGATAGTCTCAGAGCCAATGCCCATCAGTTGTAAAAGTTGAGAGATTTTCCTTATTAAGAGTTCCCTACATCAGTGAAATTATAGATCTAACAAAAAAGGGAGGGCATTCACATTCTATGTATATGCAGAGATAATACTAAATTCTGAAATATTCAAGATCTCTTCCAGTGCTTCACTGTGGTGTAAAGACATTCCTGGGGGCTTTTAAAGGCAATACCATTAGGATACTAGCTCCGGCATGCCTGAGGGAGCTGGAAAGACTTCTTCAAGTATGGGCCCATTGATAGACTGTATGTTTATCATTTGAATACTAGCTTACCTAATGTCAGAGAAGCTGATCAACAAGACAGGTCCAGGGTGCAGAATTTTCCAGCCACCAGAACTTTCAAAACATACTTACTAGGGTTTGTACCTATCTACAGAGAGGTTTGTAGCACACAGACACACAGACACACACACACACACACACACACACACACACACACACACAGAGTGACAGAATCACAGATCTTTCAAATATTTTAAAGAATTCACCTTTTTTACCCCTAACACATGGGAAAAATAAAATTAGCATGGCATTGGTTGAAAGTTAGTTGAAAGACCATTGGATTTGGAATCAAGAGACCTAGCTTTTAAACCATGGCTCTGTCCTTTACTACTTAAATGACCTTAGGCAAGTCACTTCCCTACTTACATGTAAAATGAGCATGTTAGATTACATTATTTCTCCAGTCGCTTAAGCTCTCAATCTTGTGATCCCACCCAATCCTTCATCATACAAATTTCTAAAACTTTAACCAACCATAAAGTATATGGGCTCTTCATGATCTTCTAGAGGGGCTCTCAACCTCTTCCTGATGAAGAATCAGATCAATTTAATTCAACAAACACTCATCAAGAACCTGGTCTTAAGAATTGTCCAAAGGATAGAAAGACAAAAATGAACCAGGCCCTGATCTCCAGGAGCTTACACTCTGAATTCGGTAAAGTGCAGTGGAAAGACACCTGGATATAGAGTCAGAGGACCTGGATTCTTATCCTGATTCTGTCATCTGCTAGTTTTGTGACCTTGGGTGAGATCACATAGCCTCTCTGGGTCTCACTTTTCTTACTTTATAAAATGAGGGAGTTGGATAAGATGACTTCTAAGGTCCCTTTCAAGGGACCTACCTTGGAGAATATAGCATACACACAAGTTAAGGATAATCCATTAAATATTGATGAGAGAGACAGAGAGAGATACACAGAGAAAGGCAGAGACAGAGAGAGACACAGAGAGATCCCTAACAAATGGAGGGCTCAAGGCAAGCAGCCCTGAGGAGATGGTACTTGAAGTGAAGGAAGGTAAGATTTCTGAAAGGAGAAGGAGGAATGTTTTCCAAGTATATGTAATAGCTCATGTGTGCATAATTAACTACAAAGGACATGTGAAGAAGACTTATTTGCATCCAGAGAAAGAATTAATGAAATAGAAGTATGTATAGAATGATTTTACATATATATTATACATATATTTGTGTCTAATGGTAGTCATCTCTAGGGCCATGGGGAAGGGAAGGGAAAAAGGGGGAAAAAAGAAATTAATGTGATAACTTCATTATTTATTTAAAAGGAATAGCAAGTTGTACATAATAGATTTGCAATCTTCTTTTTAAAAAATTGTTTCTTTTCATGAGACAATTGGGGTTAAGTGATTTTCCCAGGGTCACACAGCTAGTAAGTGTCAAATATCTGAGATTGGATTTGAACTCAGGTCCTGCTGACTCCAGAGCTGGCACTCTATCCACTGTGCCACCTAGCTACCCCCTCTTTTTAATTATACTATGTTATGGAAATGCTTATTTTATTCCATAAATCAAAAATAAAATTAAAACAAACAATCAAACAAAAAAACCCTTATGTGTGTAGAGGACTTATTAGGGGAAGCTGATCAACTTCATGAGCTTATAGGAAGTTGGGAGGTGAAGTGCTGAGTTTAGAGTATAACTAGGTGTCTCCTTAGAGGCAGCAATTGGCACAGTAGTTAAAATGTTGGGCCTAGGAGTTAGGAAGACCTGAATTTCAAATATGGCCTCAGACATTTACTAGCTATGTGACCATGTGCAAGAAACTGCCTCAATTTCCCTGACTGTAAAATAGGTAAAATAATAACATCTATCCTGGAGAATCGTTGTAAGAATCAAATGAGATAATATTTGTAAAAAGCATAGTGTCTGGAAGATAGTAGGTGCTTAATATATGCTTATTCCCTTTTCCTTCCTTCTCAGTTTTGACTAAAACGTGAAGTTCATGAATGTGAGTAATATGAAATAAGACTGAAAGGGCAGCTGAGAGCCAGATTGTATAAGACCTTATGTGCTGGGATAAGGAGTTTGTTTAATTTTAGATGGAATGGAGAGTCACTGAAGATTTTTGAATAAGAGAGTTGATATAGTCAGTGCCTTAGGAAGATTATATTGTCAGCTATGTAGAAGATGGATTGGAGAAGAGAGAGATTGAAAGCTGGGAGTCAAATTGGGAAGCTATTTCAGTAAGGCATGAGCAAGTTGGACAAGATGTAGTTCAGGTGAGAGGTGATGACAACCTTAACTGGAGTGCTGGCTGTGTGAATGGACAGAAAAGGATGGATGTGAGAGAGGTTGTGGAGGAAGAATCAACCAAACCTGGCAGCTCATTGGATATGGGGTGGGGTGATAGAGAGAGAGAGAGGGGACAAGCAAGAACGATTATGAGGTGATGAACCTGGATGATTGGAAGGATGATGATGTCTTCAACAGAGATCAGGAATCCTTCAGGAGGGACAAGTTGAAAAGGAAAGATAATGAGTTCTGGTTCGGATATGCTCTCCAAGTCCCTCAGACTCACAACCTAGGTGGTAGCCTCACCTTCTCCCTATCCCATATCCAAGCTGTTGCCAAAACCTGTTGATTTCACCTTTGTAACACCTCTTGGATTCACCCCCTTCTCTCCTCTAATACTGCCCCGCTCTAGCATGAGCCCTCATCACCTCCCACCTGGTGGTGGGTCCTCCTGCCTCAATTCTCTCCCCACTCCAATCCATTCTCCATTTAGTCACCAAAATGATCATCCTACAGTGCAGGTCCGACCACATCATCTCCCTACTCACTAAACTCCAGTGGCTCCCTATTACCTCTGTGATCAAATACAAAATCCTCCATTTGCCCTATAAAGGACTTTTTATAACCTAGCCCTCTCCTATCTTTCCAGTCTTCTTATAGGTTACTCTCTACCATATACTCTTTGATCAGTGACACTGGCCGCTTTGCTATTCCACAAACAAGAAACTCCATATTCCTTATCCAGGTGTTTTTCTCTGGCTGTCCCCCATACCTGGAATGCTCTCCCTCCTCTTCTCTGCCTACTGGTTTCCCTTAAGTCCCAACTAAAATCCCATTTTCTATAGGAAGCCTTTTCTAATCTTCCTAAATTCTAGTGCCTTCCTTCTGTTAATCATTTCCAATTTATCCTGTATACAACTTATTGGTACATATTTGTTTGTTGTCTCCTCCATTAGATTGTAATCTCTTTGAGGGCAGAGATTATCTCTTGTCTCTTTTAATTATCTCAGAATTTAGCATAGTGCCTTGCAAATAGTAAATGTTTAATAATCTTAACTGATTGAAAACTGAATTTGATATGCTGAATTTGAAATGCTTATGGTCCATACAATAGGAAATATTGAGCAGGTTGATGATATGTCACTGGTTTTCAGAAGAAAAATTAGAGGTTGGATATCAACACTTGGGTATCCTTTGACTAGAGATGATACTTGAACCCATAGGAGCTGATGATATCTCCTAAAAATGTGCCAGAAAGAAAAGAGAAGAGGACCCGCAACTGAGTCTTATTGAACATTTAAGAAAAGAGGGCAGGAGCTGATCATCTAACAAAAGAGAATAAGAAGGAGTGAACAAACAATTAGGAGAAGAACCAAGATGGAATGGAGTCACTCAAGTCAAGAGAAGAGAGAATTTAAGGGAAAGGGTTTGTTATCATTCTCAAAAACTCAGAGAGAGAAGTCGAGAAACACAAGGATTGAGAAAATGTAATTGAATTCAATAGTTAAGATAGCATCATGTAGAGACCAGTTTTGATAAATGGTAGAGTCAGATTGAAAGAGACTAAGTAGTGAGTGGGTGGTGAGAATGTATAGGCAATGAGGGTGGATGGTTCTTTCTAGGCGTGTGGCACTGAAAGGGAGAAGAGATACAAGAAGTTAGCTTGAGGAGATGTCAGGATAAAGTAAGGTTTTTGAATGATGGGATACACTTGAGCCTGTTTGTTACTATGGGTAACAGAGCCAATACATAAGGAGAGATTGATGATGATGAGAGGAGAGGAAAAATTTATGGAAGAGTCAGGCAGGGATAGGATTAGTATGAGATCAAGAACACTCATAGGGGGGCTGGCCTTAGCAAGGAGAAAGGCCTTTTCTTCAGTAGAGAAAAGGTAGAGGAGGGGAAAATGAGTGAGGAAGATGTAGAGCTATTTTGAAGCTTGGAGCCGGGGAGAGGATAGAGTTTATGGTGGAAAGTTTGTATTTTTCTTCACAAAGTAGGAAGCAAGGAAACCTATTGAGACATAGGCAGAGTAGAGGAGGAAAGAGAAAGTTTGGAACAGCTGCTGAGAAGAGTGAGACACAGTCAATCAAGGAATAAGTTTTACCATCCATCAGGGTTCAGTTGAGGTTAGATCAGATGAATTTGCAGTGGACTCAGATAGCAAGGTAACGTAACTTTTTACAAAAGGGATCAGCAGCTCAGGAGAAGAATGGACAATGTGGGTAATGTGGGTGATCCAGGGGTAAAGATTGGCTGTGAGTGAATGACTGTAGAATAAAGGGTCAACTGAGTCAAAGAGAAGGAAAGTATATAGTTAGAAAGTATATAGTGGGATCCAGAGAAAAATGAGGTCAGAGCAATGGTACTGGGAAAACCGGGAGGAATGAGGGACCTGCCCATAGTAGATGTTTAATAAATGTTTATTGATTGATTGATTGGACCTATGATCACTAGTGGGCAGCTAGGTGGTACAAGGAGATAGAGGGCTGGGCCTGGACTCAGAAAGACTCAAATTCCTGAGTTCAAATCTGGCCTCAGACTCTTATTACCGGTGTAATCCTGGGCAAGTCACTTAACTCTGCCTCAGTTCCTCATCTGTCAAATAAGCTGGAGAAGGAAATGGCAAACTATTCTAGTATCTTTGTCAAGAAAACCCCACACGGGGTCACAGACAGTCAGACATGACTGAAATGACTGAACAAAGAAGGACCACTAATAGCTGGATGGGAGCCAGCAACTTGTTTTAAGTAGACAGCAGTCATTAGCAATAGATTCAGAACTGAAATGGTGACCTGGAAGACAAGAGATCACAAACGGCATGACCAATTTCCTAAAATTTCTCCCTTCTTCAACTTTTTCCTTTCTCCTACTTCTCTGTCAGGAGGTATCCTCCAACCTCTGGAATAATGGATGGTCCTTTTATTGATAATAGTTCTGAGAGCTTTCAAAGTTGTTTGTCTTTATAGTGCTATTATTGTATAATTTGATCTCCTGGTTCAACTCATTTCATTCTTCATCAATTTAAATATGTCTTTTAAATTGTTTAGTTTTATAATATTGATATAATGATATAAATTATTCTACTTTTGCTCAATTCTCTCTGTATTAGTGCATACAGGTCTTTCAGGTCCCTTATGAAATCATCTGTTTCCTTATTTGAAATCATCTTATTTTCTTATTTCTTAGTACCCCATCAACTTCATATAACACAACTTATTTTACTTTATTTAGACCTGCATAAGGGCAGCTAGGTGGCACAGTGGATAGAGTGCTGGGCCTGGAGTGAGGAAGACTCATCTTCCTGAGTTCAAATCAGGTCTCAGACACTTAGCTGTGTGATCCTGAGCAAGTCACTTAACCCCGTTTGCCTCAGTTTCCTCAAATGTAAAATGAGCTGGAGAAGGAAATGGCAAACCACTCCAGTATCTTTGCCCAGAAAACCCCAGATGGGGTCACGAAAAAGTTGGACACAACTAAAAAATGACTAAACAATAACAGAGCTGTGGATTGTGTAAAGAATTTCTCAGCTTTAGTTAATTATCCCTACCATAAGAATAGCCTTTTAAAGCAGATGTTTCTTAACTGTGAGGTTGTTTTTCAGGCATCCCCATGTATTTCTATATATTTTCTGTATAAAATACATTTCTGTGTATTTTCTGTATAAAAGGAGCCCTGTGGGAAAAATCAGATTTTAGTTTGCCTTCAAAAATATGATCTCTCTGTGTATCCATCCGCTTTGCAATGCAAATAAAAAAAGTCTGTTGTCTAGTGACTGTGTCTTCTTTCAGCTCCCACAACAGCCTTCTCTTATGTACTTAATCACAGTCTAACTAGTATTCTCATTATTTGTTTGTAGCTTATTTGTACTCTGTTATTTTAGGTCAGAGACTGGGCACTCTTAGCACCCAGCTTTTCACATAGTATAGCAGATGCTTAATAACTGCTTGTTGAATTGTCAAATTATAAGTCAAAATCATGATACATGTCTCAGAAAATAGGAGGAATGAGAAAGAGAGAAGGAACTAGATAAGAGCAGTAATATGATTTGGAATATACCTAGGGAGATCTTAGTTGCAAGCCTTAGTTCTGCTCACAGCTGGCCTGGACGGCAACTAGCAGAGAAATTCTATCTAAAGTTATTTAAAGAGACCCAGGATATAAAAATGCAATAAGGAGGCAGTCACCCCTGAAAGCATTGTAACAAAATTACCCAGGCCCTCCTTGTTTGAAGACCAGGGATGTTGCATTTCACCCCTCCCCCATGGTTCTCTCACACTTTTAAGGGAGTTTAGGCATGTCTAGAGTTTGCCATTGGTTCAAACTCCCAGTGATTGCGTTCCCTCAGGTTTTTGGGGGTCCAATGGAACTCTAGTTCCATTTACCCACTCGATCACTTAGGTTTTATGAAGGAATATTTATTTTAAAAAGTAGAGCAAGAATAAGCATACAAAAATATTCGCTGGCCCTCTCTCTCTGCCTAGCTTAACGTATGGTGTCTATGCTATGGGTGACCACCAGAAGAGAGAAGTGCTCTGACTCCTTTAGGTGGATTTAGCATTCCGGCTATACACCCAACAGAAAGCAACAGCTTTTCCCTGTGTGGTGGGGAAATGAAGAATTTCTTCTCCCAGAAGCATGTTCCTTTCATCTTTCATGCAGGGGCCTCCATCTTAGGTGACCTGAGCATGTCTCCTCGCTTCATCATAGTATGAAGAGTTAATAAGCCAAGGAGCTAAGTTCATCCTTCCTTTCCCCTTTTCAACCCCTGATTCTTGGAGTCTGGAGAACTTCATAAAACAGGAAGAACTGGTTGATTTTATCATGCAACTATTAAAATAATGGTTTTGAAAATGGATCTTTGTTAGTTTGGAGTCAGACCGCCCCCATCCTCTTCTCTCCCCTCTCCCCAAAGAAAAGACAAAATAGATCTTTTGTGGGTCAAGTAGCCTTTAAAATTTTTTAACCAGCTGCTTTCATCTGTAGGAGAGAAAGACTCTTAGCTATTTAATTTTGTAATTAATATCTTTGTGATTCTGTGGTTTGAGAACTCCTTAAACTGTTCACAAAGGATGTTTCTATTGTTGCTGGTCCCCATTTAATCTCTTCTTTGGCACAGAAAGCTGATTGTTTACTTTCAGCTAACTTGTATCTCAATATCCTAGCCCTCCTCATCCAGCTAGTAGTCAACAATCATTTAGTTCTCTGGTTTCTTACAGGGATTATTTTACGGTTGTTTATATCTAGAACGTTTTTCTCCACCAGGCACAAGAACAATTAAGGGGGTCACTGGCAGAGGACAGTGAACGTGGGAGGGATACTGCCTGTTGAGGACATCTAGACAGCAGGCCTACATGATTGCTATGAGGGGGAGGGCATCCTCTGACTTCTACCCCTGGAAGAATCGGGCTGATGAGGGTCACTGGATTCTGGGGTCTCCTGCCTGTGAAGGATTGCTCTGCATAGAAGCACCTGTCTGCAGAAACTCGAAGTGAGGTATGGTTATGGGAGCTGCCGAGGGGAGAAAGTCACTTGTCATGGAGCACAGCTCCATTAGCTCCCTGTGAGACCAGTTTAAATTAATTTCTAACATGGGGCCATTTTGACATCATTTATTGAATTATTTATTTTCAAAATGTCCTAATTAGATGAATATTTGCCAAGATTGGAGTTGAGATGGTCACTTAATTCCCTTTCCATTCAGAGTTTAGCTATTTCCATTTCTGACCTTTCTCCCTAAAGCTGACCAAAGGGGGTTCCCTTCTCAGCTTTGCCTTTTGGTAAGCTTTTTGTCAGATCATAGCTACATGACACAATAGGTAGAATTTTGGACTTGGAGTTAGAACATGAGTTCAAATCTCATCTCAGACATTATTTATTAGCTGTGTGACCCTGAAAAAATAACTTTTTTTGGCTTGTTTCCTCATTTATAAAATAAATAATAATAGCATCTACCTCAAAGGGTTGATGTGGGTATCAAATAAGATAGTATGTGTGATGCATTTAGAAAACCGTAAAGGGACACATAAATATTACTTTTATATGAGGAAAACAAATGAAAAAACAGTTTGGCTATCTGTCATGTTGGTCAAATAAGTGATTTTTAAAAATAAATCATGGTAGCTTCCTAATTTAATTCAATCAATCAATAAACATTTATTAAGTCTACTATGTGCTGGTAAATGGTTTGAATAATGGCTTATATGGATCCAACTTCCTTCTATGAAAAAGAGAATCTTCTTTGTCCAAAGAGCTGCTGTGAAAAGTGTCTGGAAATAATACCTGGAAGGAGATTTGGCTATGTGAGAGGGGAAGACACATCATACTAGAGCAGCGTGGTCACAGTCAGCGAGTGTGTTTCCCCAATCCCTGTAAGTATTGAGTAACCTCATGGAAACTAACCATGTTTCCCACCAGTTGGGTATTCTCTTTCTTCTTTTACTGAAACATTGATTTAAAGTGGGTCAGACTGCAAATCTCCGTTTTTCTGGGGTGACACTGAGTTAGGTGATGCTGACTCAGGTGACACTAGGTTGGATGACGTTATTTTGGGCACTGCCTGCCGACAGCCTCTGACCCCAGTGGAATCAAGGTCAGTGAGGGACTGAGATCTGAATGGATGTTAACCAAAGGCAGGGTCTAAAATTAAGCAGCAGGGAGACTAAACTACCAGATGACAGACTCTGTGGGTTTGTGCAGTAAATCATGCTTCATTTCATTTCTTATCTCTTTTTTTTCTTGTAGCATTTTCAAAGATGAAAATGATTTAGGGAACCACAAAATATACTTAAAAGGAAAGACCCAACAGCCGGAACATTTTACTAATGGGTTTTCTCCAGTCAGCTGTGGGCTTAGAAGTGTAAGTGTTGACTGTTGCTGGAATCTTGGTTCCTGAGATAACTTATATGGGTGAGGAAATTTGACTGTACCTATGAGCTCTAGTTTTATCCCGATTTCCCCAGGCCACAAGAGGAAGAGGTAGACAGAGTGAGGGCAAGATGTATGTGCTCAAATAAGTGAATAGAATAACCTCTATGAAGTCATAATACCAAGGTATTTAATAATGGCTATAATAGCAGCTAGCATTTATATAATGTTTTAAGTTTTGCAAAGTTTTGCAAAAGTTCTCTCATTTGATTCTCACCATCCTCATATTAAAGACAGCTAATAAATGTTTCAGGCAGGATTTGAATTCAAATCTTCCTGACTCCATTCTTTGTCTAACAAAATGTGCCATCTGTTGCCCTCCACCTCTCTACTGAGATGATAAGGCTTCCTGGTTCAGCGGACAGATGCTGGATTTGGAGTCGGAAGACCTGGCTGGAATTTCAATTCTGCTACTTACTATTAGTGTGACTTTGTAAACTTTGGTGTTTTCAGCTTTAAAAAGAAGGGAAAGGGTTGAACTAAATAACCTTTAAAATCTTTCCTTCTTTAAAACTAACACACTTCTGGGTCCACAGTTGGAAAAAGAAAAGATGTTTTATCATCCATTCAATAGGACTTTTGAGAAAGAAACTTGTGTTATGGGGTAGTTTTGCAGCTTGAAAATTTTGATTATAATGGAATATGTTAGCTATGACAACTATTGCAACAGGAGTTTAGCTATTATGATATTTTTAAAACAATGATATCTCAGTCTGGAGCTTTCCAGATCATGGGGCTTTCTTTTTCAACTTTTTCTTGGCAAGGATAAATAGACATAGTGTTGATGTCAATATTGTACTCAGTTAAGCCATGCCTCTGGTAAGATCACTAAGACCGTGAGAGGAGGATCATCTACCCACAGATAAAGGAGAATTGATTATATAATAATAAAAATGGTGGGCAAGAAGAAGTAAGGGGAGAATTGGCACATGCCTGTTTTAGGCAGCACTATTAAAAGAGATGTGGGGCCAAGAAAGAATAAAACAAACCTTCTGAAAATGAAGCCAGAGGGCAGTACAGCCTGGTGGGCCAAGACCTGGCCTCTGAGTCTGTCAAATCGTGCTTCTAACACATAATGGCTGTGTGACCTTGGGCAAGTCACTTTATCCCTCAAGTACCCTGGGCCACTCTGAAAGACCAAAAGCTTCAGGGTGGGTTCCTTTCTGCATTAGGAGATTTAACTGGGAGTTCCCCACACCAAATGAAATCAGAAATCAGAAATCTAAACCTAAAACATGCACACCAAATCTCAATGTTGAACAAATATTGGTATTATATATAGCATATATACTCATACATATGGGTATATATGTATACATATAGGTATATATATACACACATATGTATATGTATAAGTATGTATATATGAAACTATGTATGTCTATGTGCTTATGTATTGATATCTATAACTCTCTCTGTATCCATCCATCCATCCATCCCTCTCTCTCTCTCTCTCTCTCTCTCTCTCTCTCTCTCTCTCTTTCTCTTTCTCTTTGTAGCTCCAGCTCTTTGATATGGAGTTTCTGCATGGAAACTCCCTATACTTAGACAGATTGGCAGTATGGTTTGTAATTTAGAGTGATTTAAGTTACTTGTCCATGGTCACATAAGTGGTATGTGTTAGATAAGGGACATGAACCCATATGTTCTTAACTGTAAGGCTAGCCCTTCATCCATGACACAGAGTCCAGGGTGGTTAAGAGGAAATCTTCAAAGCATTGACCTAAGTTAGCCATTACCCTCCTTCCACAGTAAAAATGTCATCAGGTATGTTGTAAAGAGAACTCCTGCAGGGGTAAGAGGTTGAACTAAATAGATGACCTTTAGGGCAGTGGTTCCCAAACTGAGTAAGACGATTCTTTTCAAATTATTTAAAGAAACATTGTAGGTTCCCTATGATACAATTAAAATTGTTGTGTTTGGAGTTAGAAGTTCTCAGTTAAAACTCTGCCATTACTAGCTGTGACTGGACAAGTCACTTAACCATAGTGTGGTGGATAGCTTGCTGGACTTGGAAATAGGAAGACCTAGGTTCAAATGCCACCTCTTTAGCTGGGTGACACTGGGCAAGTCACTTAAACTCTCTGAGTTTCAGTTTCCTCATCTGTAGAATAACACCTGTCTCACAGGGTAGTTGTCAGGATCCAATGAGATAATTTAATACATTCTCTCTCTCTCTCTCTCTCTCTCTCTCTCTCTCTCTCTCTCTCTCTCTCTCTCTCTCTCTCTCTCTCTCTCTCTTTCTCTGTGTCTCAAAAGATTTTAGGGGAAGGAGAATTTAAATAATATATGTACTTATCTTATAGAGTGGAGAGTAGTCAGAAGCTCTCTGCCTAGTTGGGAAGATAAAGAATTTCAGGAGGAAGAGTGTAGTTTGAATATGGGGGAAGACTTCTTGAGAGCAGGAATTTTAAACATTACAAGACCAAGTGACTTGAGAGATGATAAGATCACACACAAATCAAGAGCTGGAAGGAGGCACAGAGGTCATTTAGGTCAGTCCTCTCATTTTACAGATGAAGGCACCAAGGCCCAGGGAAGTTAGTGACTTGACCCATATTAGTAAGCATCAGAGGTGGAATTTGAAACCAGGTCCCAAGATTCCAGAGCTAGTTCCTCTTCTGCTGTTGGCATACTGATCTTAATGTAATTTCCAAAAAAACAATGGACCTAGCACTGGTCCGGAGTCAAGAAACCCTGGATTCAAATAAAGCCTCAGACACTTACTAGCTGTGTGATCCTGGGTAAGTTAATCCTGATTGCCCCTCTGCTCCCCCCAAAAAAGCAATGGACCTGAGCACTATATTCTTTTAACCCAAAGCCATATCATCATGCTGGGAACACAAGGCTGGCCACTGTCTTCTGTAGACCTCAAGTTAGTCTTTTGCTCCCTGAGTAAAACAGTGAACTGACACAGAACTTTTTCACAGGCAGCTCTTGTACCCTTCTTAGAATCAAAGTCTTCACTTTGGAAAAAGTGAAGACATCGTTTAGTTCAGTCTGACACCATATGCAGGAATGCAAGTAAATCTTTATGGGAGACCACATGATCTTAAATTCTGTGAGTCTGCAATGATACTCACAATTGACTGATGGGCTGAGAATACAGAATCCAACTGTTTGATTCATTTAAGTAAAATGTATAGCTTAAAGGTATGATTCATATGCTAAGATCCTATAAGATTCCTTGATAAATGTAACAACACAGAAAACTTTGTTTAATGGTCCTTTGATCATCAAAATCAAGTGAGTAATAAAATAAGGTTATATGAGTTTGGGGTGTGTGTATGTGTGTGTGTGTGTGTGTGTGTAAATAATACTTTAGTGACATAAGGAGAAGACAGGACTCATTGGAAAAGACTCTGATATTGGGAAAAATTGAACGCAAAAGGAGGAGACAGAAGAGGATGAGATGGATAGATAGTGTCATGAAAACAACAAACATGAGCTTGTACAAACTTTGGGAGATAGTGGAGGATGGAAGGGCCTGTCATTCTATGGTCCATGCCGTTATGAAGAGTTGGACACAACTGCATGACTAAACAACAATAACAACAAAATATTTGTGTATGTGTTATATATACAAACATACACACATGCATATATGTACATATTTACACACACACACACATATATATATATATATATATATATAGACACACACAAAAGGTGTTCCTTTTTTTTTTAACAGTTGACTTACTGATTAGAGGAAGTTCCAGAATACCACAGAGTGTCTTTAATGAGATTCAGAACCACTCAAAAAAGTTTGACATAATAATCCATACAGGAAAAATCAAGTAGATGAAGAATGCCTATTGTGTAGACCAGGTATTAGCAAACTATTGCCCAATGTCTAAATCAGCTGTGATTTATTTTTGTATCACCCATCACCTAAGAATTTTTTAATAGTTTTAAATGCAATAAAACTTTATTTAATTTTTAAAAAATTTTTATTTTTAGCTAGGCAATGGGGTTAAGTGACTCGCCCAGGGTCACACAGCTAATAAGTGTTATGTGTCTCAGGTCCTCCTGAATCCAGGGCCGGTGCACTATGCCACCTAGCTGCCCCATAATAAAACTTTATTTAAAAATGTAAAAGCCATTCTTTGCTTCCAGACCCAGACCATACAAAAGCAGACTGTAGCTAAATAGACTATGGCATTCAGTTAACTCAATGACAAGCCCATTCCGGTATTCCAGCAGCAACTAGGACAGAAACTGTTGGTGGACAATTAGCTGGTCCCAGAATGAAATAGGAGCAAGAAATTGGACTTTATAGAATTTGGGGAATTATGCAACATTTTTAATTATTCCAAAATGTTCCCAGGAACAAAATCCCATTTTTCTAACATCAATAATCTTTTAGAGATGCAATGTGCTTACAAATTATCTTTGAAGAATCAAAATTGTAGCTGTCCCTTCAAGGGACAATATTGAGATGAATGGTAGGATTATAAAGATTGCAGCATATTATCAATTTGACTTGCAAATAAAAAATGGCCTAAAACATATCATTCAAGAATTTTATAACCAGAAAAGGAAGTAAGCTAGTTACTTAGAAGTAATATTATTGGAACAGGACAATCAAAGGGCAAAGATGAATACAAAACTACTCTGGGATAACTACCATGTGGGTAGAAAAGACTAGGCTGAATTTGTTTCTCATCCTTCTCTGTATCTGTGACACCCAGTTGAATTTTGCAGTAATGAGGGAGTAATAGTATTGGGTTGTTTTGGTTGCTGATGAGAATTGACCTTGGAGTAGTTAGTACATAAATTTTGATCTGAGAGTGTTGTGAGACCACATCTACCTATGTTCAGCAACAGAGGGGACAACAAGTGAAAATAAAGTACTCTCATAACTAGACAACTTCCTTCAGGTTGGCATCAATCCATTATTAATCAATGCTTTAGGTACAACCTGGTTGTTCAACCAGATATGAATCAATTCACCTAAATGTAATGTCACAACCCCAGTAATGTTTCCTGGTTCTCCAAAAATTGTATTTCCAAGATGAAAGACTGTCTTATTGCCTTACTGAAGTCAACACACTACACACATGTATGTATAAATGTATATTTGTGTGCATTTATGTGTATGTGTGTGTGCCTACATGTATGTGTGATTTCTCTGTTATTTTTTTTCTTTTTGGCTAGGCAGTGGGGTTAAGTGACTTGCCCAGGGTCACACAGCTAGTATGTGTTATGTGTCTGAGGCCAGATTTGAACTCAGGTCCTCCTGAATCCAGGGCTGGTGCTCTATCCACTGAGCCATCTAGCTGCCCCTTAATTTCTCTGTTATAATGGTCTGTTAACCCTATGGAAGAAAAATGGAAAATCAGGCTAATTTAGCCTGACATTCTAAGTGAATTCATGATATATCCTATTTTTCCTTTTCTTTTCTAAATGCTCATAGACCCATTTGTTTAATAACCCATTCCAGAATTTTGCCAGAATCTTAAAGGTGTTAGTCAATTGATCAACCAACAGCCAATAAATATTATGTTCCAGGCACTGTGGTAGGGTGCTTGGAATACAATGAATGGAAGTACAATGAATGGAAAGAAAAATCCCTATTCAACCTAACCCCTACTCCAGCTACTCAAGACAAGCACATATAGAAATATACACAAAATACATATAAATAGAGCAAATATAGAGAGGTTAAATGAAAGGGTTTTTGGGAGGGAATGGACTAGCATTCGGGGGAATTCAGGAAAGACTTCCTACAAAAGGTGGTGCTTGAAAGAATAGAAATATTCTCTGAGATGGACATGAGGAGAGAAGTGAGGAGAGATTCTAGACATGAGGAATGGCAAGTGTAAAGGCATTGAGATGAGAAATAGAGTGTCAAGTGTGAGGAATAGTTGAAGGCTAGTGTGGCTAGATCACAAAGTATGGAGAGGGGACTAATGTTCAATAAAACTGGAAAGTAAGGAAGGTTGGGAAGTTATTCCAGGTTACAAAAAGTTTATATTTTACCCTAGAGGTGATAGGATGCCATGTAAGCTGATTGAATGGAGAATGAAATGGTCAGGTCTATGATTGAGGTAAATCACGTGGGTAGAGGATAGACTGGAATAGTTAAAGACTAAATAGAGACACCAATATTGCTGCAGTATCTAGGTGAGAGATGATAATAAGGGTCTGAAATGAACTCTGGGAGTAGGGTGAAGGGGTCAGATGCAAGAATGTAGTGGAGGTAGATTTGGCAAATGATTGAACATATGGGGTAAGGGACAGTGAGGAGTTGAGGATATAATGTTGAGGTTACAAACCTAGGAGGCTGGAAGGGGCAGTGCCTTTGGTTTGGAAGAAGAAGAAAGGATTTGGGAGGAAGAGACATCACTTTTGGATATGTTGAGTTTGAAATGTTTTGGGGAAGGTCAGTGTGAAATGTCAAATAAGCAATATGGACCTGAAGGTCAGGCGGGAGGCTAGATATAAAGATTTATGAGTCAAGAGCATAGAGATTATAGCTAAACCCATGGGAGCTGATGATGTTGCCAAGAGAGACTGTAGAGGGAGAAGATAAGAGGGCATAGGAAAGAGCCTCAGAGTATACCCACGATTAGGCAGTATGATACAGATGATGGGAGAGGTGTATGCAGTGTCCACGGAGGACTAACATTTCTGGTATGAGGGCTTACTGAGTCCTTTTCAGGGCTGCTCATCCACTTTTGGGGTCTACCTTTCATCCAGCTCTCACCTGAGGCTCCAAGAAGCTGCAGCATGCACAGTGGCCACATCCCTATAAAACTATCTCAGCAGATGGGCTAAACCAGGATGAGGGTAACCAACACTCCTCAAACTCATCAGTGAGTTAGGGGATTGTTTACTCTGAGCATGTGAAGACTTCACCTGGTGGAATGGGTGGATGAAAACAGTTTATTCCAACAACCACGAAGATGGCTAAAGCAGGCACTGTGTAATGCTTAGAGCTTGGGCAGCCATCAAAGATGCCAAGGTCATCAACTTTATCCTGGGCCATTGCCAGTTGTCCTGACTTTTGTCTTGCCACTGCACTTTGATACCTCTGAAAGAGAGAGGATGAGGTTGATGAATTTGTGTGACTCTACTTCACTTAAATCCAATTCGTGTGCTACTCAAGATATCACCCTGTGCTGTCACTGGTCCTCTTTGAAAATGAAGGACAACAAGAACAGATGATAGGCCAACAAAGGAGATTGAGGAATGGTCAGACAAATAGGAAAAGACTCAGAAGAGGGTAATGTCCCAAAAATCCAGGAAGGAGAAATAATGTAGGAGGAAAGAGTGTCAACAGAGTCATATGCAGCAGAGAAGTCAAGAAGGTAGAGAACTGAGAAAATAGCAGCAGATTTGGCAATTAAGACATCACTGGTAACTTTGGAGAGAGCATTTTCAGTTGAATGATAAAGTTTGAAGCCACAAGGAGTTGGTCAGAGGTGCGGAAGTGGAGGCAGCAAGGGTAGATAACATTTTTAAGGAGTTTGGCTGAGAAAGTAGGAGAGATATAAAATGATAGCCTGAGGGATGGAGGGTCTAATGGAGATTTTTTAAGGACTAGGGTGACTTGAGTATGTTTGTGGTAGTGACTTTGTTAACAGTTGGGTGAAAGATCTAGAAATGTTAATCACTTATTCAAATCATTGAATCTTGGCTACTCTCTAGGCTTTGTAGGATCCCATCTTAGACATGTTAGTAAAATTGTTGATGTGTGGCTGCCACGTCTGTAAAGTGCTTTCTCTATGAAGAAGGCAGGAACACTGTCTTTGCCCTTCAGAATTGCTGGAGTCCTGGTGTGAGTGCATGTAGACACTAAGGAGAGCTGTAACAAAGTCCATAGGTTTGTTTGTTTTTTTTAAAATAAAGGCATTAAAGCAAAATGTGGTGAGGCTAACACATGAAAGTGATAGACAGAGGGTTAATAACAGATCATGGAAACCCACAAGGCATCCGGATATGATGACTAAGCAGCAATCTGGTAAATAGTGGGGGAGCTGACATCAGTTGATAGAGATGAGAAAACAACCCAGTTTCTTACTGTAGCCTTGTTGACGGAAGGCATGGCATCTACCACAGTGTTATGTTGCTTATTTCTAGTAAGATTCTAGATCCCATTATTCATTCATTAATTCACCTATTCATCAAACATGTATTGAGCACCTACTATGTGTAAGAAGGGCATCGGCCTATTCATTGAGCAAGATAAAAATATGCATTAGGGGGAGCAGCTAAGTGGCTCAGTAGATAGAGCAGCGGCCCTGGAGTCAGGAGGACTTGAGTTCAAATCCTGCCTCAGACACCTAACACTCATCACTTGTGTGACTCTGGGCAAGGCACTTAACCCCAATTCCCTCACCAAAAAAAAAACAAAAACAAAACAAACATGCATAAGGTACTGTTCTTGTCCTGAAGATCTTGTTATCTAGCAGAGGACCTAATAATCATCATTTTCATTACCTAGTATCTATCAGCTGTCAGTAACATACAGAAAATTACAGAAAACACAGAAGACAGTTTGTTCTGAGCTAAAAATCTAAAGTGAGAACTAGTTTCATCTAATAATGTACAGTCACTTTGATCTCAATGATAACCCATGAATCCAAAAGACTGAAGATGAAACATACCCTTTACTTCCTGCCAGAGAGGTGATGAACTTAAAACATAGAAAGAGGAAGACATTTTGGGCATGGTCAATGTAGAAATTTGTTTTGCTAGACTATGCATGTTTATGATGAGGGGATTCTTCCTTCCCTTTTCTCCCTTTCCTTTCCATTCTCTTCCCTTCCCTTTCCTTCCCTTGCAGGGGATGAGGTGTGTGTGTGTGGGGGGACAGTGGGAGCCACAGATTATAATTGCATATAAAAATAAAATAAATGTGTTAATAATTGCATTTGATCCCATCATCTCTCATGGATTCAGTTAACATCTCTATGTAAATCATTTCCACATATACGCATTTATGTATACGTACATACATGTATATACATACATACATACACACACATTCAGTCTCTTCTCAATTTTAGTCCTGGATTACCTGGATCTGTTGGACAGTAACAATATCCCACAGAATCTCATACTTAACATACTCAAAACAGAACTTATCATCCTTCCCCTAAAACACACATACACTTCTTCCCAACTTCTCTTTTTTGGTTGAGGACGCCCCATCCTTCCAGTCCTCCAGTTTTACAGCCTTAGATTCATCCTTGACCACACTTGCTTTCCTTCACCCCAGCTATCTAATCAGTTAGTTACCAAGTCTTACCTGTTCCATCTCTACAACGTTTCTTTCTTCTTCCTCCTTCTATTCTTTTGTGTGGCCATCATGCTGGTTCAGACACTCATTACTTCTCACTTGAACTATTGGAATACCTGCCTCCCGTCTTTCCCCTTTCCAACTCTTTTTCTAAATAACTCTTAAATTGATAGTCCTAAAGCAGAGATCTGATCACATCATTCCCTTGCTCAAGAAACTCTGACAGCTCCTAAGTCTTAAATCTAGGAATAAATACAGACTCCTCATTTGCCAATAACATTTACTGTAATATAAATAAAGTACTCTGCAATTTTAAAAAAAGGCCTTTGAGACTCTTTGTAACTTGGCTCCAACCAATCTTATTAGGATAATTGCACACTACTCTTCATCTCATACTCTATTTTCTAAGCACACTGGGCTGCTTACTGTTTCGGATGCGTGACTTTCCAATCTTCCATCTCTGTACCCTTACACAAGACATCTGTCCCCCCATGACTGGAATGTGGTTTCTACCACCTCTGCCTCATAGGGATCCCTCATTTCCTTCAAAGCTAGATTGAGTACCAACTCCTACAGGAAGCCCCTCCTGGTCCTCCTCCTGCTCCCCTCCTCCCTCCCAAGTTTCTAGTATCCTCTTCCTGCAATTTACTTTGTATAATTTTCTGTGTACATTTTGTTTCTCCTGATGAAACAGAAGTTCCTTTGGATCAGGGACTGTTGTATTTTTATCTTTGTATTACTGGGAACTCACCCAAGTGCCTGATACATGGTGGACAATAAGTCTCTAGCAATTGGGGAATTCAGAAAGGCTTTATATAGAAGGTGATATTTGAACTTCCTCTTGTAGGAAGAGAGGGAACAGCTGGGCCAGTTGTCAGCTCCAACGACAATGTACTAGTGTGCTTTTCTTCCCATACACCCTACAGCTTTGCCAGTATTTCATTGTTGATTAGTAAATGCTTGTATAATAAAGAAGATTTTCACAGGATCCTGGACAGAAGTCTGATGTGCTAGGCTCTATATTATCAATTACCAATTCTACCCACTATAGAACGTCCTTAGGAGAATCACCAGACTAAGGAAAAAGAAAAAAAAATACTCATGGAAAGATTGAGTATTTGCTAGCCCAATGCTCACGAATGCAGCACATTTTCTTAGTAAAGGCATGCAAGGACTACCTTTGCTTTCCCCCACCCACGGGGAGCCAAGATAAATGTAGTAAATAGCACAGTGTGGAATTGTCCTGATTTTGCCTCCTCCCTAATCTAGTTTTTAATAGATGACCTAACTTACAAAGATAGCAGGGAGGGAAGTCCTTTTCCTCTGAGTTAATCTTTTAATAGGTAATACTCTAGAATTTCATGGGTGGGAAACCTTCGGCTTTGAGGCTACACATGGCCTTCCAGGTCCTCAAGTGTGACCCTTTGACCTCTTTGATCCCTTAATAAAAGAATTTGTTTTGTGAAGCTTGGGTTCAGTCACTTGAAGACCTAGAGGGCTACTTGTGGTCTCTAGGCAGCAGATTCCTGCCCCTGCCCTAGGTCATTGGTTCCCAACCTTTCCCTCCATTGTAGCAATATTGTCTGGGTGTGCTTTCTTGGAAAATTCTTTCAAGAGGGTGAATAGTTACAATGGACAATGGTTCTCAAGCTTCTGGATTGAAGCCTTTCCTGATTCCTCTGGCTGCAAGTGTCCCTCTCTATTAGTTAGTCAATAAGCATTAATTAAGTGCCTACTATATGCCAGGCACTGTACTAACCACTGGAGATACAAGGACAAAACAGTGCTGCCCTCAAGGAGTTCATAGACTACCAGGAGATAACACACAAGCAGCTGTTTACAAACAAGCCAAATAGCAGATAAATTGTAGATAATCAATTGAAAGAAGACACTAGTAATAAAGGAAATCAGGAAAAGCTTCTAGAGAAAATGGGATTTTAGTTGGCACTTAAAGGAAGTTCGGAGGCAGAAATGAGGAGAGAGAATATATTCCAGGCAGGGAGTAGTCAGTGAAAATGCTCAGAGTTTGGAGATGGAGTTTTCTTCAAGGAATAGCCAGGAGGTCAGGGTCACTGGATCTCACAATACATAGGGGGTTGGGGTGAGGATAAGGAGTAAGGTGAAAGAAGACTGGAAAGGTGTGAACTTTGAATGCCAAACAGCATTTTATATTTGAACCTACTGGAATTAACTGAGTCTGAGGTTGGCACGGTCAGACATGTGCTTTAGGAAAATCATTTTGACAGCTGAGAGAAAGATAGACTGGAGAGGAGGAGATTCATGTCAGGCAGACTAACCATCAGGCTATTGCAATAGTCCAGATGAGAGGTGATTTTGGGGAGGTACTGCATTTGGCTGGTAGCAGCATTGGGGCTACCAGGTGGTACAGTGGATAGAGCACTGGGTTTGGAGTCAGGAAGACTAGAGTTCAAATCCAACCTCAGATACTAGCTGTGTGACCCTGGGCAAGTCACTTAACCCTGTTTGCCTCAGTTTCCTCATATGTAAAATGAGTTGGAGAAGTAACTGGCACACTACTCCAGTATCTTCACCAAGAAAACCCAAATGGGGTCACAGAAGAGTTGGATACGACTGAAAAACAAGTCAAAATAGAGAAGTAGTGGTGTCAAAGGAGACAAGGAGGAGTAGGTCAGAGGTGTTAAGAAGGTGAGATTTGCAGTTCTTGACAACAGATACTGTTGGGGAGAGAGAGAACAAGGAGTTAAGGATGAGATCAGGCTTTCAAGCCTGAGTGATTGGCAGGATGATGGTGACTTCTATAGTAAAGGTAAAATTGGAAGGAAGGGAGGGTTTACTGTTACCTTGCATTAATTTTGTACATAGTTATTTATGCATGTCTTGTCTCCTCTCATGGAATGTAAGCTTCTTGAGCCCAGGAACTTCTTAATTTTCATTTTTGTATTTCTAGTTCCTTAGCACAGTTCTTGGAGTTCAACGGGTGCATAATAAATGCTTATTGATTAATTAACTGATTTATTGAATGGGAACCTTGAATGGGAAACTGAATCCCCAGTACCACTTATTCCGCTGTAAGACCTTGAATAAGACATTCAACCTTTCTAGGCCTTAGTTTCCTCATCTATTAAATGGGGTATTGGATTAGTTGACCTCTAGGGCCCCTCTTTGTTCTAGATATATGATCCTACAATCACTTAATGTCAAAATTTCTTAGATCCCCCCACATGATTAATAGTTGTAATATTCGTATTTATTGACTGAGAAAATATACACTGACAAAAAAGGTACGATGAATTCAGTTAACCTTTTAAATTAACTTTTGAAGTTTAAAGAACATTTGAATGTGACCTTGGGCAAGTCATGCAACTTTTCTGAGCCTCGGTTTCTTCATCTGTAAAATGTTGGTGCTGGATTATTCAATAAACATCTACCCAGCACCTATTGAGGACAGAGTAGTCTTGAATACCAACCTGAAGGAACTGATACTAATGCTGGTTGCAGTCTATCTTTGATTTATCAGATAAGTCCTAGGCCATTGCCTGTGGCTTCACAGAGAAGCAGAGTGATTTATCTAGGGTCACATAGCTAGTAAGTATCAGAGGCTTATTCCACCTGATTCCAAGTCTTATGCTTCAATTCGCCATACCTTCTTAGGTTCTAGAGATGTTGTTTCCATCGTTATCTGACTCCTGTGACCCCTTTAGGGATTTTCTTGGCAAAGATCCTGGAGTGGTTTGCCATTTCCTGCTCCAGCTCATTTTACAGATGAAGAAACTGAAACAAACAAGGTTAAGGGTCACACAGCTAGTGTCTGAGGCCGGATTTGAACTCATGAAGCTGAGCCTTCCTGATTCCAAGCCCGGTGCTTTATCCACTGCACCACCTAGTTGTCCACAATATAAATACAGAGATATAAATAGAGTAACTAAGCAGTCCCTGACCTCTAGCAATTTTTATTCTCTCTAGGGGTGGGATTCAATATGTTCATAGATAAATGGATACAAAGTAGTTTGATCTGGGAGCAAACGATAACTGAGGGGATCAGGGAAGATTTCATAGATGAGATAATGCCGAAGTTTAGCCTCCAAGGAAGAAAAGGACTTTTATTGGTACTATGGAAAAAATACTAGATATGGAGTGAAAAGATGTAGGTCTAAATCCCAGCTCATCCCTTACCACCTGTGTGACTTGGGGCAAGTCATTTAATCTTTCTGTGCCTCAGTTTCCTTATCAGTTAAGCAAGAGGATTAGACTTGAACTCCAAGGACTTTTCCAACTCCAGGTCTGGGGTCTATGACTTTCATTCCCTGTTAAGCATCCTCACCTGAATCTTCCATCATTTCTCAGACTCACTCTGTCCAAAACAGAACTGTTTATCCCCCCATAGATTTGCTCTTCCTCCTAACACTTCTCTTTCTATTAAAGGCATCACTACCCTCCCAATTATCCATGTTTTTAACTTCAGAGTCATATATTCTGTTTTTCTTATTAAATTTTCTTTTTAATTCATGGAATAAAGCAAGTATTTCTATAACATAATACAATAAGAAAGATTGCACATGAAACTGCAAATCTACTAATGTATTACTTGCTATTCCTTTCAAATTTTTTTTCTTCCCTCCCACCCTGCCCTAGAGACGACTACCATTAGACACAAATATATATATAAATATATAATAATGTATAAGTATATATGGTGAATATATATATATATATATATGTATATATACATGTAAATTATTCTATTCAGACTTCTGTTTATCAGTTCTTTCTCTGGATGCAGATAGCTTCTTTCTTCATATGTCCTTTATAGTTAATTTGGGTATTTATAATAGTCAAAATAACTTCTTCCTTCAAAGTTGTTCTTAAAACAATATTACTGTTACTGTTTACAATGTTCTCTTGGTTCTGCTCATTTCACTCTTCATGATTTTATGCAAGTCTTTCCATGTTTTTCTGAAATCACTGAACTCATCATTTCTTATAGCACAGTACTATTCCATTACAGTCATATATTCTTAATCTTAAATGAAGGGATGGGGTATGGGCAGTTAGAGGAAGGCTATAGAAGGCATATCAGGCTATCTAGGGTTGGATAGAGATTAGCTGTGTGACCTCGAGAAAGTCCCTTAGCCTCTTTGTGCCTCATTTTCCTCATCTGTAAAATGATGAGGTTGTATGCTGAAGCCACCTTGTACCAGCTCTCCAGAGTCGATTGTTAAATTTTTAGTGTGAGCTTTTCACCTTGGAAATAAACAAACTATAAATCAAGGTTTGAGTTATTGTTTGGTTGGCTATCTGGACTTAAAAAAGTGATGGAAAAAATGTTAAAGATTAAATTTAAGAGTGTATTATGAGTATATCTTCTCCTCTCTATATCTTTCCTCTTCCAGATAATAGTTTGGAATCTAAAGTTCTCTCAAGCTAGCTCTATTTCTGTGTTCTTCTATCCTATGATCAATTTCCTTTTTCTTTTTGCCTCAGAAGTTGTTCGGTTCTCTTTCTACTTCAACATACTCAGGGCTGATGTTTGGGAGAGAAATTTGGGCAAATTATGTAGATTTAGGAGTTAACTTCAGGGGCAGCTAGGTGTTACAGTGGATAGAGCACCAGGCCTGGAGTCAGTAAGACCCATTTTCTTGAGTTCAAATCTGGCCTCAGACACTTACTAGCTATGTGACCCTGGGCAAGTCACTTGGCCCTGTTTGCCTCAGTTCCTCATCTGTAAAATGAGCTGGAGAAGGAAATGGCAACCCACTCCACTATTTCTACCAAAAGAACCCTAAAAAGGGTCATGAAGAATTGGACAAGACTGAGCTACAACTACTACAACTAGAACCACAGCCAACGAGTTATCTTCATAGACATGATAACTGAACCCATGAGAGCTGATGACGTTACTATGGGCGAGAGTATAGAATGAGAAGCAGATCTAGGGCAGCGCATTAGAATTTGAAAGTAATAAACACCTGTTGTGGGGTAGGTGATCTCTATGGCCCCTTCTAGCTATAAATCCTGTGATCCCTAGATTGGTGATTGGTGTTAACAGTGTTTTAAATCAATCACTCAACTTTTGGATTGAGCTGTCCTTGCTGTTAGGAACCGCTGCCACCTAGTGGCAAATTTTTAGCACAGCTCAATGTGAATTAGCTTTGGCTAGCGTGGTACATCATAGCCTAATAAATAAGGTTCGTCTCCAGTTATCCTGGTCTATATCTTGCCATTGGACCAGATGGCTCTGGAGGAGAAAGTGAGGTTGGTGACTTTGCACAGCCCTCCCTCACTTAAATCCAATTCACTTGCATGTCATGGCCTCACCTCCCTGACGTCATGGTCCTGTTCAAGAATGAAGGACAAACAACAGTCTAATAAATGATGGAAACTAATGCTAAATCAAAAGCAGTTTGACTTCATGGATCAACAATGAGTCAAGTCTTTCTTGCACAACTACTATAATTTAATGAATGGAAAATGGAGTTTTATTAATATGTTAATGTTGATTTATTAATATATCAATAAGCAAGTAAGTGAAAGAATAAGTTAAAAATCTGATGCAAGGCTATCAAAGCAAATAAAAGTAGAGGGCCAGGATAAATACGTTGGTAATGTTTGTTAGCATAGGTGTGCATAGATTACTGGCTCTTCCTCTAAGGGGGCATCTGAGGTGATGATACTGCCACTGCACTGATGCTATGCTCAGTTGTTATAGGATCTGGCAGTGTTAGAGGTCCCCAACTGTCCAGTTCTGATCAACTCTGCCAGAATTCTTTTAAAAAAGAATTATTTTAGTCAGGCATGGCGGTGAATAACTATAATCCCTGTTATGGGAAGGCTGAGGCTTGTAGACCTCTTGAGCTCAGGAGTTCTGAGATGCAGAAGGCTAAGCCAATTGGGTGTCCACACTGTTTGACATTAGTATAGTGAGCCCCTCAGGCATTGGTGGGGGGGGGAGAGGAATTGGGTTGTCTAAGATGGGGCAAATCTATACAGGTTGGAAAATGGAGCAGGTCAATCCTCCTGTACCAACCAGAATGGGACTGGGCCCATAGCTAGCCTCTGTACATCCAGCCTGGGTGAGATAATAAGACTCAAGACTCTCTCTCACACACGTGCACACACACAACCTTTTTATTTTATTTTTTCAATTTATAAGCATTATTTTATTTCCTTCCCCATCCCCCCCCCCCACACAATGGGACAAAAAGAAAATCTTGTAACAAATATACATAATTAAAGCAAATTCCTGCATTGATCATATCCAAAAAATCTATGTCTCATTTTGTATCTGGAGTCCATCATCTTTATTTCAGGAGATGGGTAGCATTCTTCATTATTGGTCCTCTGACACTTGATCACTTCATTGATTAGAGTTCAAAGTCTTTCATAGTTTTTCCTCTTTATAATTTATTGTATAAATTGTTCTCCTGGTTCTGCTCACTCCATGCTACATCGGTTAGTACAAGTCTTCCCCAGGTTTCTCTGAATCTATCCCTTTAATCTCTACTATTGTTTCTGGATGTGATGTGTTGATCGACTCCCCTGGAGTTCCATTCACCATTCCTGTAAAATTCTAAACCAAAGTGCCACTCTCTGGCCACCACTTTTATTGTTGTTTCCCCTAGTAGAATAAGGGGGTTAGCTTTGCTTTTGTATTTGTGTCTGCAGTGCTTAGCACAATGTAAGTACTAAATAAATACTTTTTTCATTCATTTATTCATGGTCATACTTTAGATCTCACCATGACAGAGGTTGGTGCATAGAGCCCTAGACATGGAGTCTAGAAGACCTGGGTTCAAAACCTCCCTTAGACACTAGCTGAGTGACCCTCAGGACAAATCATTTAATCTCTCAACCTCAGTTTCCTTGTCTAAAATTGGAATAAAAGTAACACCTACTTCATAGGGATGTTGTGAGGATCAAATAAGATAATATATGTAAAGTGCTTTGCAAACCTCAAAGTGCTATATCAATGTTAGCTATTATTATCATCTGTAACTGTGCCACCTCTATTATTTATTTTATTTTATTTTATTTTTTTATTCTGAACTTAAACACCCCCAAAGAGTATTTCCACATAGAAAACAGAATGCAAAAAGAAACATGAAACTGAATCTCTATTTCATTGCTTTAAAAAAAGCATATAATTCCATGTTACTTTTAAAGCTATCCTGCTTGTCTGTTCTTTTAAACTTCCTTCCCTTCTCTTCTGTGCATTAAAAAATATATTTCAATGACTGGTACTATTGCTAACTCGCCCCTCCAATTAAAAACCAATGAAAAGAACAAAAACTCACTTATAACAATTAAGCATAGTGAAGAAAAATTAGTCCATACAGTAGGCATGTCCACAAATGTATGTCTCTTTCTTCACCTTAAGTCCATCACCTCTTTGTCAATAGGTGGACAGCATGCTTCATCCTATATCCTCTGGAGTCGTGGATGGTCATTGCATTGATCAGAGTTTTTAAATCTTTCAAAGATTTTTTTTTAAAATAATGCTTCTGCCCTTATATAATTTAATCTCTTGGCTCTGCTCACTTCACTATGCCTCCAAGATTCTCTGATTCAAGTCTCTTTTATTATTTCTCAAAGTACAATAATATTCCATTACTTTCATATATCACAATTTGTTCATCCATTCCCCAATTGATGGGTGGACACCTCTTTGGTTTTTTTTTTTTTCCGTCTAGGCAATGGGGTTAAGTGACTTGCCTAGGGTCACACAGCCAGTTTTGTGTCTGAGGACAGATTTGAACTCAGGTCCTCCTGAATCCAGGGCCAGTGCTCTATCCACTGTGCCACCTAGCTCTCCCACGGTTTTTAGTTTTTACACTTGTATTGTCTTTTTTTAACTCTCCTAGGATCAGGAAATTAATTTTGCTTTTGTAAGCCTATATTCAAGCTTTGAGTCTTGAATTACACTTAATGCTATTTCCTCCCATATTGCCCTTCCTCTTAGACCCCTCTACTGTCCCTGCTTGCTTCCTTATTGAATTTGATATATTTCTATACAAATCTAATTGTGTTTTCAAACTTCTTTTGTTCATTTCAGGAAAGAGTGAGGTTCATTTAATACCTGCACTTCCTAATCCATCTTTAACATCACAGCCTTTCATAAAATATCATGCCCTTCCCAAGTCTTCTCTTCTCCATTATGGATATTACCCAGGTGTTATAGAAACTCTGAGTAACAGTCATAAGATCCTAGATTGAGATCCTTAGATTCCATCGAGGCCAAACCCTTTCATTTAATAGATGAGGAAATTGAGGCCATGCAGCCAAGTGAATGTCTGAGGCAGAATTTGAACCTAGGTCTTCCTAAATCCAAGTTCAGTGCTCTATCTACTGAGTTTCTAATCACAACTTGTTCAGCCATTCCCCAACTGATTGGCATCCCCTCAATTTCTAATTCTTTGCCCCCAGAAAAGAGCTGCTATAAATATTTTTGTACATATAGGTACTTTTCCTTTTTTTTTTTTTATCCCTTTTGGGATACAGACCTAGTAGTGGTATTACTAGGCCAAGGGTATGCATGGTTTTACATCACTTTGGGCATAGTTCCAGATTGCTCTTTGGAATGGTTGAATCCGTTCACAGTTCCACCAACAATGCATTAATATCTCATTTTCCCCACATCCCTTGCAACGTTTGTTGTTTACCTTTTCTGTCCCATTAGCCAATCTGATAGGTATGAGGTAGTACTTCAGAATTGTTTTAATTTGCATTTCTCCAATCAATAGTGAGAGTATTTTTTCTTATGGCTGAAGATAGCTTCGATTACTTCATCTGAAAACTGATCATATTTTTTGATCACTTGTCAATTGGGTAATGGTTCTTATTTTTATAAATTTGGCTCGGTTCACTACATATTTAAGAAATGAGGCCTTTATCAAAAAATTTGCTTCAAACTTTTCCCCACAGTTGCTATTGTTAACTGCATTTCTTTCCATCCTGTTCTCCCTATTTATTCTATTCTCTTTGCTTTTACCCTGTCCCTTCTCACAAGTGTTTTGCTCCTGACTGCCCTCTCCCCCAATCTGCCCTCCCTTCTATCACCCCTCCACCTTCTCTTATCGTCTTCCCATCCTACTTTCCTGTAGGGTAAGATAGATTTCTATACCAATTGAGTGTGTATGTTATACCCTCTTTGAGCCAATTCTGATGAGAATAAGTTTCACTTATTCCCTCTCACCTCCCCCCCTTACCCTCCATTATACAAGCTTTTTCTTCCCTCTTATGTGTGAGATAATTTACCCCATTCTACCTATCCCTTTCTCTTTCTTCCAGTACATTCCTCTTTCACCCCCTTAATTTTATTTTTTAGACATCATCCCTTCATATTCAACTCATATCTGTGTCCTCTTGTCTGTACTATACTCCTTCTGACTACTCTAATAATGAGAGAGGTCTTATAAGTTACAAATATCATCTGAGGAAGTTTTTTTCTTATAAAAAGGGAATTCTTCTCCAAATCCCTATCTCTCCTCTTCCCAGACAAATCTTTCTTCCTGAATCAGGCAAGGGTGAGAGGTTTGCTCCGTTGTAATAGGAAACCATTTTCTTTTGAAGAGTGATTCCTCTCAAATGGAGTCAAATAGAAACAATGGCTGTGATTTCCTAGCCTCTGAGTGTGTCTAGGTCTTAGGGATGGAAGCCTAGAAAAGGTTATAGAGCTCTCTCATTGCCAGCAATTGCTGCCTCATGCAGACTGGAGTTGGTGGGAAGGGTGAGGGTCTGGGACAGGAAACATAGTAAAAGCCCTTAAGACTCCTTCTTTTTTGAAGGAACAAAGGCTTCATTGCAAAATATTTGCAGAAATATGCAAATATTTCTGCACACAGGGGCAAACCATGGGAAAGACAATCAGTCTGAAGACAACTATGCAAGGGTACCATATGGAAAGAAGGAAGAGCTTGTCCAGAAACCTTCTGGAACAGCACAGTATTTCCTTTCCATACATCCTCATTCTTGCCAATTGTGATTTCAGACCAGTTGGTCAGCTCTTAGAATCATTGATGTAGAGTTGGAAAGGGCCTCAGAGACCAATGAATCCAATCCCCTCATTTTACAGATTAGGAAACTGAGGTTCAAGGAGGTTAAGTGATCTTCCCAAGATCTCATGGGTAATAGGGGATCAGTTTGAACTTCAATCATCTGTTTTCAGAACCAGGATTCTTTTTTTTTTCCCCCTCTACTACAGTTCCAGATCACTCTGGAAAAGTAGGCCAGGGGAAGTTTTCACTAGGCCAAGCCACTAGGCTATAGTTTGTGGGAGCGAAGGCCATTGCCATTGTCTTCTATATGTTAAAATGTACAGAAGCCCCCAGGTAAATTTTCGGCATCTCTGTGGAAATAATGCAATACCTACTATGGGACCCACTTTTGGTAACTTTGGGGTGTGTGTGTGTGTGTGTGTGTGTGTGTGTGTGTGTGTGTGTGTGTGTGTTTCCTTCGCTCTTGAAGAAGACCGTGACATCAGGTAGATGAAGCCATGACTTGCAAGTGACTTGGTTTTGAGTGAGGGAGGGCTGTGCAAAGTCTCCAGCCTCACTTTCTCCTCTGGAGCCATCTGGGTCCAGTGGCCGTACATAGACCAGGACAATTGGAGATGGCCCTGGATGCAGTGGGTTTGTAAAATCTGGAGTAAGGAAGAAGGATCAAAGATTTTAAAAACAGTAACATAAAACCAACACTTCACATAGTTTCCCATGCTTCTTTTTATTTCTTGAGATTTTTGAAGAAGAGAGACTCTTTTCGAGTCACCAAAATCAGGAGACAATTTTTTTTTTGGTGAGGCAGTGGGGTTTAAGTGGCTCGCCCAGGGTCACACAGCTAGTAAGTGTCTGAGGTCACATTTGAACTCAGGTCCTCCTAATACCAAGGCCAGAGCTCTATCCACCGCGCTACCTAGTTGCCCCAGGAGACAATCTTGAAAGCATAGATTGAGCCCTGGAAAGAACATTAGAGCCCATCCAGGCCAGCCCTTTCATAGATGATGAAAATGAGACTAAGAGATTAGAAGTGATTTATCTGGGGTCATAAAGCTAGTCAGTGGCATAAGTGGAATTTGAACCCAAATCTTTCTGACTCCAAGCCTAGTATACTATCCATGACACCACAATGCCTCCATCATAGAATTTACATAGCTGAGAACTTAGAGATTACATAGCTCTTATTTTACAGATGAGGTAATTGAAGCCCAGAGATGTTAAATAACTTTTTTTTTGTTTGTTTTTTGGTGAGGCAGTCAGGATTAAGTGACTTACTCAGGGTCACACAGCTAGTAAGTGTCAAGTGTCTGAGGCTGTATTTGAACTCAGGTCCTCATGATTCCAAGGCCAGAGCTCTAATCCACTGTGTCACCTAGCTGCCCCTAAATAACTTTTTTTTTAAGGTCATACAGGTAATACATAGCACAGCTAGGACTGGACCCAGGTATTCACTGCTTTCTCCTCTCTTAGTTTGAACGTTGGTAACTTAGTCTAAATTTTGTAGCATGTCAAAGCATTAGCTATTTGATTTGGCTTTTTAAAACTCTTCCCTACCTGCCCCAATCTATTTTTCCAGTCTCCTTTCCTTCCCACATTCTATGGTCCCGCCAAACTTATCTTTTCTCTTTCCCTTACATGACCCTCTACCTCCCAATTCCACAACTTTGCACTTGCTTTCTAGTATGTCTGGAAGGCACCCCCTCCTTCCCTCCAGTTGATAGAATCCTTCACTTTCTTCCAGATTCCACTCTAAGAGTACATTATAAGAACTTTTCCTGATTCACCACTCCTACCCCCTTCCCCACCCTTCCACCCAAACCCCAGACTTCTAGTGCTCCCCCTCCTAAACAACATTGTATTTAATTACCTCGGATTTGTGTTGCATTTATTTTGTAAATACTTACATGTCATTGTTCAGTAGTTTCAGTCTTGTCTAACTCTTTGTGACCTCATTTGGAGTCTCCTTCTCCAGCTCATTTTATAGATGAGGAAACTGAGGCAAACAGGGTTAAGTGACTTGCCCAGGATCATACTGCTAGTAAGTGTCTGAGGCCGGATTTGAACTCAGGTGTTCCTGGCTCCATGTATGGCTATCCAAATACTTATATATGTACATGTACAACCTTGATCTATAAGCTCTGGGAGGGCCAGGATTGATTCATTGTATCCTTTGGGCCTAGTACAATTCCCGTCATGTAGAAAGTCTTAAGATATGCTCTTCTTTTTAAATCCAGTCTAGGATTTCTTAACCTTTTTTTCTATGTGTCATAGAACCCTTTGGCAGCCTAGTAAAGCCTATGAACCCCTTCTCAGAAAGTTTTTAATGTGTAAAATAAAATACATAGGATTACGATGGAAGACAAATATATTGACATTCGGTTATCACAATACAGAGTTTAAAAAAATCCCCACAAGTTCACAGAGTCTAGTTAAGAATCTCTGATTCTAGTTCCTTCCAGGAAAATATTCTTTGAGTGTCTGGGAATATGAAAGCTCATGGGTCCCTTTCTTTGTCGGTCACTCTCACTTGACTAAGACCTTGGGGTTGAGGGTGGGTGGAGGATACTACAGAAGCTGATAGCAGGAATCAGTGTTGTCATGCTGCCTGTTACTGGCAAAAGAGTGAAATGATCTTAGAGATATTCACAGGATAGAGCATGGCGTCAGGGGAGAACCCAGCAGACGCAAAACCACATTCTCCCCAGAGCTGCCTAACCTACATTCCTGAGGAAGAACTGTGGTATGATGAGTAAAACCAGGCCTGGGGTGGCATGCCCTCTTCCCTTTCTGACTCAGCCAGCCCCTTTCACAGTGGCCTTGTGGGAGAATCAAGGGACACTTGAACTCTGATTTCAGGATCATGCAAAATTACTATATTACCTAATTTTTCACTAGCATCTTCTTTCTGATGTTGCTGGTGAGTAAGAGAGGAATGGCAGTGGCTAGGTTCTAGTTTAAATAAAACTGGATTGGCATCCTCACTGTTGCCATATTCTTAAAGGGCCAGGTCCGTAAAGGTCTTGTGAAGTGGAGGGTGAGGATGAGGGAAGCCATGAAAAAGGTTGGTTTTTGTTTCTGGACTGCCTATGTTTGCTTATGAGCTATTGTCATGAGAATACTAACAGTAACAATATGTTGTACTTACACAGTGAATTAAGGGTACAGTGTCCTTTGAGTGCATTATGCCATTTGAGAGGTGGGATAGAGCAATGGAAAGAGCTACAGCAGTTAGGTGGTGCAGTGGATAGAGTGCTGGCCCTGAAGTCAGAAGGACCTGAGTTCAAATCTGGCCTCAGACCAAATACTTGGTACTTACTAGCTGTGGACCCTAGGCAAGTCACTTATTCCCAGTTGCCTAAAATAACAAAATAAAACAAAACAAAAAAAAGGAAACTGGGATTCAAGTCTCGTCTCTGCCACTTATCAGTTCTGCAGCCTCCGGCGAAGTGACTTTGCCTGTCTTAATTTCCTAATTTGTTCTTCTCCAGCTCTGACCTTTTGGTCCTAGTTCAAGTAGAATGAGTTTTCTAATCCCTCTTCTGAGTGATTACCCCTTAAATTCTTGAAGAAACTATAACCAAATATTTCAACTAATTCCCCAGTCTCTTTAGTATACTACTACTACTACTATTGCTGCTGCTACTACTACTACTACTACTACTACTACTACTACTACTACTACTATAACAACTACTGCTACTACTGTCATGACTACTGCTGCTATACATTTATTTATTTATTTATTTTTAATGAGGCAATTGGGGTTAAGTGACTTGCCCAGAGTCACACAGCTAGTGAGTGTTATGTGTCTGAAGCTGGAGTTGAACTCAGATCCCCCTGACTCCAGGGCGGTGCTGTATTCACTGCGCGCCACCTAGCTGCCCCTTACTACACATTTATTTAGCACTTCAAGGTGTGCAAATGGTTTTACATATGTTATCTTGTTGATCCTCGTAACAACTGTGTAAGGCAGGTGTTATTATTGTCCCCCATTTCACAGATGAGGAAATTGAGGCAAATAGAAGAATACTTCTACAAGGTCATGTAGCTAGTAAGTGTCTAAGACAAGATTAAAACTCCGGTCTTCCTGACTCCAAGTCCTGCTTTCTATCCATTGTACCACCTAGACACTTCTACCATCTTGGTCATCCTCTTTTGAATACTCTTCAGCTTGACCTTCCTAAGGCAGCACCCAGACTACAATTTCTCGCCTAAGGCAGAGGACAGCAAGACAGCCTGCCTGTGTACTTGCCCAGATGTTTGTCTGTTCACTATTGCAGCATGTATGTGTATGGGAAGTTTAGAGGGGGTTAGAGGTGAAGGGAAGATATGTGTTGCCAGCTATTGTTACAGCCACGTAGTGGGAAGTATGGCCCTGAGCTGTGACTAGATAATCCTTCAGCTGCTACTGGGAAGGAATGTGGTGGCAGCTGAGAAATGGAAAAGCAGGGTAGAAGGAGGGCTTTTCCTCGGGGCTGTAATGTAGCACCTGCAAGGATGTGAAGGAAGAGAACTAGACTGAAGGGGAGCCTGCTATTATAAATGTTTTAAGGCTAAAAGGTGGGAAAGAAGTCTTTGGAAATATGTAAATAGAAAGATATGACCATCAGGCAATGGAAGGACATCTTGGGTATACCTCTTAAGCTTAGGTAGTGAAATACCAGATTGTCACTAAATGACTTCTACGTTAGCTGCCACTTGCAGTCTTTCTAATTCTTGGAACACCATGAAGACTGGAGTCTACTCCCTCTTGTTCTTTCCTCAGATGAACTCATCTTGCTTGAAAGGGGAGATTAGAACCCAAGAGAGCTGGTGGCACAATGGATAGAGGGCTGAGCCTGGAGTCAGGAAGACCTGAGTTCAAATCCAGCCTCAGATACTTACTAGCTGTATGACCCTAGAAGGGTCACTTAACCTTTGTTTGTCTCATGTTCCTCAACTGTAAAATGGGGATTATAGTAGCACCTATTTCACAATGTGAGGATCAAGTGGGCTAATATTTGTAAAGCACATAAAGCACATAGTAGGATCTATATACATGCTTATACTCTTCCCAATGTGCTATATTTAAGCAGATAAGCAGAGTTAGTCATCTGATGAATGTTATATCATTTCATTGCTTACGGAAACTTTAAAATTACAAATAGAAAATCATTCATTGTGAGCCACAAAAATCCTTGCAGGAGAACTTAAGAAGACAATTCATCAGAATTTCCCATTTGGTTATATAAAAGCCATACTATATGTTGTCAAAAAAGTCATTTTGGAAAGTTATAGGATTATCGTTGGGGCAATGCTTCCACTGGCTAAGTGAAGTGTATTGGTTATGTTTATATAAGTCGTGTCTTATATTTTAGTAGGATGAGGGTTGGTAGGAGTTTCATGGACCATAACTCCACCTTGATGTACCTCCATTCCTGCCTTTACCTCACCATCTGTGTTTGTGGATAGAATAATGGCCCTGGGATATGATGCCTGAAATTGTATTGTAGACATTGATGAATTTACCATTTGTGTTAAAGTATGTCATTTTGATTTTTTGCTGCTGCTGTTTCAGTTAGTACGGGTGATTTTGTTCGTATAGGTGACTCCCAGCAAAGTGCGGGCAAATGTTGAGCAACTGCTTCTCACCTTAAAAAATGTACTCATGACACAATTTTAAATTTAATCTGTTTTATTAACATTTTCTCCATTAGTTTCTTAAGTTTAGAAAATCAACAAGACAACAAATCATGCTCTGATCAATAGCATTTGTCCATTTCCAAGGTGTAAATGCTCACATTGAAAATCTGCCTTTCTCAACCTGGACTGAGCTGGCTCCAGCACATTCCTGGTAACTCTTGATGAAGGCATCCTTCTACCAATGCAGAGTAGCATCTGCTCTGCAACTTGATGTCTTAGAGAGTTGACTGGGGAACTGAGAAATTAAGTAACTTGCCAGTATATGACAGAAGTGAGTCAGTACATGACAGAAGTGAGACTTGAACCCAAGACATATTTCCTCTCAATATTATTGTTGTGACATTTATATATGTGTATATTCATGAAGCTGATGTACATGTAATTAGATATTTACTCAAGGTCTCTTCTAGTTCTCTTGCCGGCCTAACCCACCATCCTCTACTTTGTATCCTTCCCCTTCTCCCCAGTAGAATGTAAGTTTCCTGAAGGCAGGAGTGCCACCATTTTAAATTTTCATATCCTCAGGACCTAGCATAGTGCTTTGTGTGGAGTAGACACCTAATTGAATTGATGTTATTTGATTGCATAATTATTCAGATAGTGTATCTGAATCTTCTACATATAGCAGACATAAATTCTGTGACAATAATATTGAGAAGTATAGTGGATAAAAGTTGGCCTCAGAATCAGCTACCTCTGAGGTAGATGCTATTATTAGATTAGATTATTTTATGGCTTTAGAGATAGAAGGGACCTTAGAGGTCACCTAACCCAAACCTCTCATTTTATAAATGAGAAAACTGAGGCTTAGCGAGGTGACTCTCCCCAAGGTCACACAGTTAGTACATGACTGAGCTGGGTCTTTTAATTTTTAACTCCCCCACCAGAAAGCTAACAGTAGCTGCGTACTAGGTGTAAGCATTGGGCTTTATAAATGGATTTTATTGGTTTCCCACCCTTTCTTCTCTACCTGAAAATTCTACCCCCTTTTCTTTCTTTCTTTTTTTTTTTTTAAGGCAATTAGGGTTAAGTGATTTGCCCAGGGTCACACAGCTAGCAAGTGTCAAGTGTTTTGGTTTGAGGCCAGATTTGAATGCAGGTCCTCCTGACTTCAGGGCTGGTGCTCTATCCACTGAGCCACCTAGCTGCCCCTTCCCCTTTTCAATACCCTACTTAAGTCTGATCTGTTCCATGAAGCATTTCCCAACTATTCTAGCCTCCAGTGATTGCTCCCTTCTTTAGACTCTCATCACACTTCTTCTAGCATTGGCTTCAGATGGTCTTAAGTTGTTATTTGACTGCTTCATGATCCTGTGCCCTGCCTCTCAAACCAGACTTCAAATTCATGAAAGACAGAACTGCATAGTATTTTCCTCTTTTGTGTATCTCAAAGCACTGGAGATAGTGCCAATGTAATAACAATAACAACAACAATAATCATGAACATTTAAAAAGCATTTAAGGTTGACAAAGCACAATACATTTGTTATTTCACTAGACTCTCAAAACATCCCTCTGAGGTAGGTGTTGTTATTATACCCCATTTTACAGATGGGGAAACTGAGGTTGTATCCAGGGTCACATAGCTAACATGTATCTGAAGCAGGATCCAGACTCAGGTCTTCCTGACTCCAAGTAGCGCTCTATGTACTGTGCCGCCTAGCTAGCCATGTTAGAGAAGCTTAGTAAATAATTGTTGATGGATAGAGTGTATATGTAAACTTTGTGAGGGCTAAAGTACGAGGCTGCAATTGATGTTGCATTGACCCAGAGTCCCTCTGTCCTTTCCCGGTAACCAGAGAGGATGCTGATGAGGTCGGGGCCCAGTGGTTGAGATGAGAGAGCTTCTCTGCTGCCTCCCAGTCCTGGGTAATGTCAGCCCTGCTGTAGCTGGTTGAAGGGGACCAAACCTCTCAGTCAGACGGACTTGGTTCCGTTTGACCAGCCAGAGCAAGACGCAGCAACTTTGGACAGGCGGCTCCAGCCTCGTCGCTTGTAGGGACTTCAGGTTGCCTTTAATTTCATTCCATTTTATCTGTAATACATGGAGAAGAAAGTTTTTTGACCATATCAATGACTTGATTTAGACAAGTTCTTCCTTCTTCATAACCTTTGATTTATAATTAGGCAAGACTCTTAAGTGAGAAGGCTCCTAAGGAAAATGGTTCAATCTTTTTGTTGTTGTGGAGTTCTTTCAGTCCTATCCAACTCTCTGCAACCCCATGTGAGGTTTTCTTGGCAAAGATACTGGAGGGGTTTGTCGTTTCCTTCTCTAGCTCATTTTACACATGAAGAAACTGAGGCAAGTAGGGTTAAGTGACTTGTCTAGGGTCACACAGCTAGAAAAAATATCTGAGGCCAAATTTGAACTCAGGTCCTCTTGATTTCAGGGCCAGTGCTCTATCCGTTGCACCACCACAAATGTTTTTTTTATTCACCTACTCTGTGTAAATCATGGAATTATGAAGTTCAGATAAGGCACGATCCTCACCTTGGTGGGACTTAAGAGTCTAGTAGGGGATGAAGATATGGAAAGTAAGAGATGCAGTATTACATAAGTACACTAGAGAATAACAAAATAAAATGCTATGGGAGGTGTGAGAAGGAAGGTCTTCAGGGCAGGGAGATCAGAGAATCTTCTAGAACTCATTGAAGCTTTCAGGGTCTCAGTTTCTCCAACTACAGGATGTGGGTTTCAACTAAGTGGTCTTTGAGATTGCTTTCAGGGGCAGCTAGGTGGCACAGTGGATAGAGCAGAGGCCCTGAAGTCAGGAGGACCTGAGTTCAAATCTGGCCTCAGACCAAACACTTGACACGTACTAGCTGTGTGACCCTGGGCAAGTCACTTAACCCCAATTGCCTAAAAAAAAAACCAAATAAGATTGCTTTCACTTCTGAATAGATGATGCCATGATTCTGCAGTCATTAGAAAGACAGAGGGATTATTGATCTGAGAAGGTTACTGGATTTGCAAAATGTGTATGAAATATTTCTTTGCTCCTTTCCATCTTCTCTTTGGTCAGTGGGCTTGCTACCTATGATGGAGTCAGTCAGACAATAAGCATTTATGAAGTGCCTACTATGTGCCAGGCACTGTGTTAAGTGCTAGAGATAAAAGGAAAGGCAAAACAAAAGAAAACTGTCCCTGCTTTCAAGGAATGCATGGTCTAATGGGGGGCACAACATGAAAAGAATTTTGTACGAACAAGGCATATTGTTAATACAAATTTGAATTATTCTCAGAGGAAAGATACTAAGATTAAAGAGGACTGGGAAAGGTTTCTTAAAGAAACTAGGACTTGAGTTAACACTTGAAGGAAGACAGGGGAATGAATCCGAGAGGCAGAGATAAGAAGGGAGAGAGTTCCAGGCATGTGGGACAGCCAGGAAAAATGCAGAAAGGTTGGGAGAAAGAACGTTAAAGAGTCTAGTGTCACTAGATTGCAAAGCACATGGAGGGGAATAAGGTATAAGAAGATTGGAAATGTAGGAAGGGGCAGCTGTTGGAGGGGCTTTAAAAGCCAAACAGAGGGCTTTGTATTTGGTCTTGGAGGTAATATGAAGCCATTGGAGTTTATTGAATGGAGAGGTATAAGTGACATGATCAGACTTTCATTTTGGAAGATCAATTTTACAGCTGAGTGCAGGATAGACTGGAGTAGGGAGAGATTTGAGGCAGGGACACAATCAAAAAGTTATTGCAATAGTCTAAGTATTAGGTGAGGAGAGTCTGCAGCAAGTTGGTGCTAGTGTTAGGGGAGAGAAGCCAACATACCAGAGCAGTGTTAAGAAAGTGGAAATGACTGATTGGATATGGGAGGGTGAAAGAGAGCAAGGAGAGGAGGATGACATCTAGATTGTGAGTTTGGGTGGCTGGGAGGATGATGGTTCCCTTGATATGGAAGTTAGGAAGAGGGGAGGGTTTGGGGAAAAAATAATGCATTCAGTTTTGGAAATCTTGTCTATGGCACATTAAGTATGAAATATTCAATAGACAGTAGGATGTATGAGACTGGAGGCCCGGAGAGAGGTTAGGACTGGGCAAATGGATTTGAGAATCATCTTCAGATAGAGAGTAATTGAATCTATTGGAGCTGATGAAATCACCAAGTAAATAATAAAGCAGGGAGAAGAGAACAGGGCTCAGAACAGTTTAGGGAGATATCCACCTCCTTCCTTCCTTCCTTCCTTCCTTCCTTCCTTCCTTCCTTCCTTCCTTCCTTCCTTCCTTCCTTCCTTCCTTCCTTCCTTCCTTCCTTTCTTCCTTCCTTCCTTCCTTCCTTCCTTCCTTCCTTCCTTCCTTCCTTCCTTCCTTCCTTCCTTCCTTCCTTCCTTCCTTCCTTCCTTCCTTCCTCCCTTTCTTCCTTCCTTCCTTCCTTCCTTCCTTCCTTCCTTTTTCCTTCCTTCCTTCCTTCCTTCCTTCCTTCCTTCCTTCCTTCCTTCCTTCCTTCCTTCCTTCCTTCTTGCCTGCCTGCCCGCCTGCCTGCCTTCCCGCCTGCCTTCCTGCCTTCCTATCATGGATATGCTGATTTGTTTCACTTATGGGGCAAGTTTTACCATTTTCCTTTTCCTCCTAAGCCAGTCCAGGGAATATTTGCCACCTGTGGCTCCAAGGTAGTCTTTCTTTAGTTAACTGAAATAACCCCCAAATCCTTCATTATTCTGAGCACCCAGACTACTCTTGAAATTGTAGAAATAGACATATTATTATTTCTATCCTCACTTTCCTACACAGAAGGGCACTAATGCTATACTGTCCCAGTAATGGAACTGGGTGAGACAAGGAGATGGAGCTGATATTACTCCTCCCTCAGTTGTCAGACTCTCATATTCCTGCCATCAGAACAGCCTGGTCATCTCATTTCAGAAATGTTAGAAGAAAGCTCCACCAGGAGATGGGAAGCAAAGCCCAAGCTGAGAGAAAGTGTTCTTAGGCACCATACAGATGTCATACAAAGATGGATAAGGAATGCATGGTCCATGCCCTCAGGAAGCTTACACTCTAACAGGGAAGATGAAATGAAGACACACAAAAATAGTTTAAGAGTTATACAATGTGTTTTGCAGTTACCAATTTTTATCTTCCCCAATAAATGATGGCCAGTAAAAGTAATAATGATAATAGTAATAGCCACCTAGCTGCTTAGGGAATTATCAAGGTATGATTTAAAAGTAATTCAACAATTTTTCAATCGATAATTTGAAAGGACAGGTAGAAAGAATGCCTTAGATACATTCACTCCCTTTACAAGTGGTCCCTGGCCAACTCTGCTTATGATATAGTAGTTTTCATCCATAAATTCCCAGTGTTGCCTATACAGACTTCCCCATCCAGGGATTTAGCACTTTATTTTAACTTTGAAGATTCTCAAAACGCTGATCAGAAAATGCAGATTCAGCTCAATAGCTCCCAGAATGAATGATGTTGACTTAGAAATCTAACCTTGCATGGATTTATGAAGATAATTCAAATACAAGCTTTAAACTGGTCAACAATTATTCAATAAGTGCTTGTTGACTAACTGATTAATTGATTAAGCATAGTGCTGAGTGTCCCATTGGGCAATGATAAAGAAGTAAGAACTGAGGGTGGGTGGTAGGTAGGAGACATTACAAAAGATAGTTGTAGAAGGGTCCATAGACTTCATTTGTGACCCCCAAAAGTTTAAGAACCTTTCAACTAGATAGATAAACATTAGGATTTCTTCCAGTTCTAATATTATATCATTTGCCCTTTTAGATACAGGGACTATTAGCCAGGTTATAGTTCCTTCCTTTTCCCTTCAACCCCATCACACATCTGTCTTTCAGCCTTTTCCTCTGTCATTCAAAATCACATTACCTGACAGCTGTCCATCAAACATGCTCCTCTTCATCTATTCATCTCCTCACTCCAGTTGTAGTGGAGGTAACAAAGGAAGAGACAGTTGGAGGGGAGGGAAACCACAAGGCAGGTGCCAGCGTTACACTCAGACAAAAGTAGCATTTTTTGAAACCTGGCAAAGTTCATTGGATTCATGTGGGATCACTGTAATTCAGGATGTTGTCTTTCACCCCTCACCTGGCTTTAGACACTTACTAAATGTGTGACCCTGGGCACATTTAACTGCTGCCTGCCTCAGTTTCTTCAGCTATAAAATGGAGGTATTAATAATATCTACTTTCCAGGGTTGTTCTGAGGGTCAAATAAGATAATATTTGTGAAGTGCTTAGCACAGTGCCCGGCATATAGTAAGTATTTAATACTTCCTTTCCTTCCTTTGCTTCCTTCCTCATCCCCTTTTCTCATGATTAAATGCTAAGTATTGCCCAATATCACAGACTCTCAGTGCTAGAGGGGGTTTTGGAGAACACCCACTCCGACACCTGAACAAGGATCCCCTCTCCAAATTCTGACAAGTGGTCATCCAGCCTTGCTTGGAGACCTCCAGTGAGTGGAGAAACTCATTGCCTACTCATTGCAGCTGATTCCACTTTGAGATAGCTCTAGTTGTCAGAAAGTGGATCTTTACATCAAAAAAAGTCTGTACCTCTACATCTTTGCCCATTCTTTCTCCTTTTGTCATCTGGAGTTAAAACAAGACCCATGTCTCTTAACATGCTAGCCCTTTAAAGACTTGAAGAACAATTTTGGTGCCTAGGGCAAGCAGTATGAAATGTATCTTGAAATCAGCTTTTGGCAATCTTACGTACAGCCATCAGAAAGAAGAAGCAAGCCTTCTTGTAGCTTCCTAGTTGAATCATTGTTGCTTGCCAAGTTCGAAACTCAGTGTTTTTATGTTGGGAAATGATTGCAAAGCCTCTCTGTAGCACCCTCTAGATTTTAGGACTCTGGGGGAAAGCTCTGCTCTCTCTTACCTAGTTATAATTTTGCTTGAAGGCAGCTAGCATCTTCCCCACTTAGATCAACTATGCAGGGGGCAAGGAGGAAAGCCTTTGGATAGTATAATGGGAAGAACAGTGACTCTGAAATCACAAGATCTGGGTTCAAATCCCATCTCTGATATGGCATTAGGCAAGTCATATAAAATGCTCAGTTTCCTTATCTGTAAAAGGGGTTAATCTCTAAGATTCCTTCTAGATCTATGACCTAGGTTCAAATTCTAACATTGCCATTTGCTATTTATGTAATCTGGGGGGAATCACTTAACTTCCCTGAGATTCTCTTTCCTTATACGTCAAAAAGGGGGTTTGCACTAGATGGGCTCTGATTTTCTTTCCAATTCTAATCAATGATCCTGGAATCCCATTTTTCTAAGTGAGATGATTTTGAATGGGAAATGGATGTCATTCTCAGTAAGTGGCAAGTCATACTATCTGTTCCTTTTACTGGAAGGATTGAAGCACATGAAATACTGAAAACAAAGGATAGTGACTAGTCCAAGGGCATACAGCATGTTACATAGTCTCAGAGGTAAAGTTATTTCCCCAGTCACACTCCAGCCAACACAGTGCCCACTTGCTTAACCTGCTTAATTTACCCTTTAGAATAGCCTCTGCAGGGCTATGGCCCCTCTTGTACATGCATGACCTCTACCTCTTCCTTTTCCTCAAAGTGTTCTTTTTGTTTGAAATCCTAATCCTGCCTTTAGCAATTCTTATAAAATATTTTATAAACTCAAAAAGAAGACAAAAGCCTTTCTAGAGCATAGCAATACATTTTCCTGGCAGACTACGGGATTTTTTTGGGGGGGAGGAGGAGTTTCTAGAATGGCTTTTATCATCTTGGGGACATCCCAGTATGCAAACTCTCTTCGTATTTGTAGATTGGCAACTCATCTGTAGCTCTTTGAGGCTTGCCTGTGGGTACTGAGGGGTGGTCACATAGCCAGTATGTGTCAGTGGTAAGACTTGAAACCAAGTCTTACAGACTTCACTATGTCACACTGCCTCTATGGCTGTGGCATGTTCTCTGCTTGTTACACCTAAGTAGGGAGGATGCAGATATGGTTTGTCAGTCCTGGGTACTGACTAATATCATGGTCTTGATATGGGAATTGATCCAACCTGCTTTATCCAAAAACGAAATAGGCCACCTCAGAAGGGTGTGGAGTTTTCAAGCAAAGGCGGGTTCATCACTTCTTATGTGTCTTATAGAAGGGGTTCTGAGGGGGTGGCACTAGTTGGCCTCTGAAGTCCTTTCTGACTCTCAGATTCTGTGATACTATAGCATCCTCATTATCAAACCTCAGCCCCATCACTTTATTCTTTCCTGTCTTTCCTGTCACCTACTATATAATATGCATCATCTTTCTTTCCTCTCTCTCTCTCTCTCTCTCTCTCTCTCTCTCTCTCTCTCTCTCTCTCTCTCTCTTCTCTCTCTCTTTCTCTTTCTCTCCCTCATTCCTTCCTTTTCTCTTTGTCTCTTTTGTGTCTCTTATACCTTCTCCTGCCCCGCCTTTTCATTTTCTTCTTTCTCCCATGTGTACATCTAGCCACCCATTGGTTAAACCCTGATGACTTTTTTGTCCCCCTTGTGATTAATCTAATTAGGAATTCCTAGTATAAATTATGAATATAATCTGTTTTTCTACTCCCACTTTCCCTCCTAAACACAGTAAAGAAGAATTTCCATTGATTCTCAGATCAAATATTCCCACAGATATGGAGTATTTGGCCTAATCTGTCCTGTTATAGAGGGTTGAAATTTCAGATGGGCAAAGGGAGAGCCTTTTGTGCCCTTTACATACTTGCTGCTAGACTGAGTGCATGTGGCAGCAAGTATATTAGACTAGAAAAAAAGTTTGCTAGGGGAATGTCCTGCTGGCATATGGTTCTCAGTTTCCAGATTGGGATCTGGCTCTTCTCTACCATGTTTAATGCTCTTGTAGTACTAAGTAGGCAGTTAATGCTCATTGATCAGTCAATGCCTACAGGTCACTCTGCAGTGAGATGCGCTGTGGGTGGACCAAGGAGAATGTGTATGTCCCTGCAAAAAGGCAAAATGGAATTGCTTCTGCTAGATGAGCGCGTCAGTACTGAAGGAGATCAGAAGCCTTCCCATGGGATAATCAATCAGAATAACACTCATTGGGCATTCTCATTTGTGTGCCAACCATATTGAGAGGCAGTGTGATATAGTAAGCAAACTCCCAGCACTGCTACTGACTTACGTGGCTTTGGACAAGTGACTTAATGGACTTACCCTTCCTCACTTTATGTATCTCTTAAATGGGGGTGATAACTGCTGTCTACATGGCAATCTCAACAACAGGCTGTCTTCATTCTGGATACCTCAATATCTTCCCCACTGGATATTTGGACTCCACCTCAGAGAACTACCCTGGGCTTTGATAGGTAAATTGTCCCTTCATGGTGCCTAAAACCAGGGCCTCCATGTCACTTCTGGGTCATTTACATTCCATAGACACCATGCTGTTTGCACTATGGAACTGGACCTAGTTCCCACCACTCCTTTCCAGTTCTCCTTTATATATTGTCTTCTCCCTCTAGAGTGTAAGCTCCTTGGAAGCAAGGATTGTCTTTTTTATATTTGTATCTCTCTCTGTCTCTGTGTCTCTCTTTCTCTTGCAAATGCACACAAACAAATAAGTTTCTTATGAAGATCAGATGAGACGATGTATATGAAAGCATTTTTAGAAGGATAAAGCTCTGGGACAAAGCATTTGTGTATCCTAGGCAATGTTTAGAACATTTTGCCTCCTGTGTGTTACCATCCGCAAGAGGTTTTGAGCTTTCAGGTTAATACATCAGACTTGCCATCACAAAAGGAATACTTACACAGAAGATGGAACTATAAATAGCAACCTACTGAAGTGGCCCTCATCACATTCTTCTTGTTAGCAGTGTAGTAGAAGAAACAATGCCCTTGGAGGTCCTTGACTTAGCTCTGCTACTTAGCTATTATCTGTATGACCTTGTAGTACAATGGAATGAATGCCGGAATGAGAGTCAGAGGACTCAAGTTCAAATCTTGCTTCTGATGCTATTTCTTGGACCTTTAATGAGTCACTTAGTCTTGCCAGGCCTCAGTTTTCTCATCTGTAAAATGAAAGCAGTGTTCTCTAACTGTCTGCTTTTGGCTAGGTGGTGCAGTGGATAGAGCTCCAGACCTGGCATCAGGAAGACCTAACTTCAAATCTGGCCTCAGATACTTACTAGTTGTGTGACCCTGGTCAGGTCACTTAACCCTGTTTGCTTCAGTTTCCTCATGCATAAAGTGAGCTGGAGGAGGAAATGACAGGTCACTCCAGTATCTTTGTCAAGAAAACCCCAAAAGGGGTCATGAAAAGTCAGACATGACTGAAGTGACTGAAAAACAACAACAAATTACTGAGTGAGTTTCATTTAATCTGAGGCAACTACTTAAAACTTGAAGTTCCAATCTGTTTGAAAGGAGTGTCTACACAGGTAGTTCTTCAAGCTGACCCAAGACAAAATCCTAGGACTTTCTCTAAGGGTCCTTCCAGATTTCCAATCAATCAGCAAATATTTATTAAGTAGGAATCATGCTAGATTGTGAGAGTGCACATACAAAAACAAGATAGCCCCTGTTCTTGAAGAGTTTACTAATATTCTCCAGTTCTAAGCAGGGAACCAGGATGCCTGGGTTGTAGTCCTCAGGTTTACATAATACCTTTATGACCTTGGGCAAGTCATTGCATTTCTGTTTCCTCAGCTGGAAAATAAATGGGTTGTAGAAGTTGATCTTTGATGTCATTTCCAGTTCTAAATTTATGGTCTTATGACATTGGAAGGGATCTGTCTAAGACTGATGAACAGGGGGAACAAAATGTGGAAGAATCTAAAAGGTCTGTTTTTTTGGTGACTGAGATACCTACTTGACCTTGCCTATCACTTCCCTAATTCGAATAGAAACTATTCATTGGACCTATTAGAAGGCAGACTTCCCGAAACCACACACTTCCTTACATTCCATAGCAGCATAATTCATATGGGGATATAAAGAAGCATGTTGCCTCAGAAAGCAGTCTCTCTCTATGAACTGGCATCTCTCCTCATCCCCAATCTCTCGTCATCCATTCATGGGTCTGAATTTCATGAGTGTTTCACCACATTTATTGCCTTCTATCATGGAGTTATGGGAAGGAAAGTCCCGTGATTTTGTCTTGTGTCATCTTGGGCAGCTACCAATGTGGAAACTCCTTCCAAATTGATTGGAACCTTGACTTTGTAGAAGATAAGTTTTAGGGGGATGCTTCAAGGAAAAGAGGTTAAGTCAAACTTACTCAGAGCCCTACAACTAGTGGTGTTGTTTAGTTGATTAGTCATGTCCAACTCTTTGTGACCCCATTTGGATTTTTAAAAATTAATTAATTTAGTTTTAGTTTTCAACATTCACTTCTATAAGCTTTTGAGTTTTAAATTTTCTCCACCCCCCTCTCCTCCCCCCTCCCCAAGACAGCATGGTCTGATATAGGCTCCACATCTATATTCTTATTAAACATATTTTCACATTAGTCATGTTGTAAAGAAGAATTAGAATAAACATTTGGTGTTTTCTTGGCAAAGATACTGGAATCATTTGCCATTTCCTTCTGCAACTCATTTTACAGATGAGGAAACTGAGGTACATAGGGTTAAGTGACTTGCCCAGGGTCACAGAGCTAGTAAATGTCTGAGGCAGAATTTGAGAGTAGGTCTTTCTGATTCCAAGACCAGTGGTCAGTTGTGGATGAAGCACACTGGACTTGGAGTCAGGAAGACCTCACATCAAATTCTGCCTCAGATAACAACTAGCTATGTGGCCCTTGGTAAGTCATTTTGACCTCTCTGACACTCAGCTTCCTCATCTGTAAAATGTGGAAAATAATAGCACCCTACCTCACAGAGTTATAATCAGCAAAAGAGATAAAACACTTTGCAAACTGTAAAGTGCTACATAAATGTGATCTATTGTTATTGCTATTTTTGATTATTGACTCAGACTGCCTTTATCTACCTTATATTATTTACTTTAATTTTTCATGCATTTCTTTGCTAGACTGGAAACTCCCATACAGTAACCTTGATTTATGCCTCTTTCTAGAACTTGTAGCATCTAGAAGAGTACTATACATATGTTAAGCATCAGCAGATATTTGTTAAGCCAAATGAATAAGCTTTTAACAAATTAATACTTTGGAAATGAAGATCCCTTACCTCCAGGAAATTTAAAGTGTTTTGTGTTTTACTGTAGATCCTCTCAGCATGCATGCATGTAAGCCTGAGATGGAAATTAATTCCTACTTTACAGAAAGGGCAGCTAGATGGTGCAGTAGACAGAATGCCCAGTCTAGAGTCAGGAAGACCTGAGTTCAAATCTGGCCTCATACTTACTGGCTGTGTGACACTGGGCAAGTCACTTGACCCTGTTTGCCTCAGTTTCCTCATCTGTGAAATGACCTGGAGAATGAAATGGTTAACCACTCCAGGAGCTTTGCCAAGAAAACTCCACATGGGGTCATGAAAAGTCAGACATAACTGAGAATGACTAAACAACCAAATATTTTACAAAATAGTCAGGAGAATTAAAGTAGTGATAGTGTCAAAACTAGAACCCAGAACTTCTGATTTTTAGTTCACTGCTCTTTCCTCTGCAATGAATTTCATCTTCAATGTTCTGGATAGACTCAGCTCTACCCCAGTATATGCCCCTGAACTTCTGTCAATGGCATTAACTGGGGTATTGACTTACTGGCATTTGAAAAGAAGAAATACAATCAGGGATGACAAATACACACTCTGTAATTTTAGGAGTTCCAGGAAAATCCCCTTTCTCTCCCTATGGCCAAAATAAGTCTACCACTAAAAGACTGGTGCCCCTAATTCCATTTCTAGAGGCATATTTCTTTGCTGTAAGGACTACATAGGAATCTTGGGAGAGGCTGAACATTCTGCATATAGCTGTACAGGTTTTTGAAGTGATCTTTTATGTCATTCAGTCCTACCCTCTAGTTTTGCAGATAAGTAAACCGAGGACCAGAGAGGAGAATTCACTTGCTCAAAGTCAACAAATTAGTAAATGAAAAAGCCAAGATTTGAAACCAGGTCCTCTTGAGTCTTAAGAGTCATTTTATAGTATGAAGGCGAGGCTCAGGGCCCAAAGAAAGACTGTCTAATTTAAACATTTTCAGAAGGCTGGTCCTGAAGAGAAATAGGGGTTTGACTTGTCATTTCAAGAGGTAGTTCCCAGGTGAGGAAACTTCTCCCTATGCAGGCTAGTATGAAGTTTTAGTCTTAGAGAGTTGATTAGAATATTGAGAGGTTAAATGAGAAAGAATATATCGAAGCAGGACTTCAGTTGAGGTCTTTCTGGCTTCAAGGCCCGCTGTTTTTCCACCATGCCCCACTGACTTGGCCCACTTTAAGAACTTTCAGATGGCTGCTCCTGAAAACCAACCATTGTTGATCATTGAGCACCCAGTAATATAAAGAGGTAGAGGAAGTAGGAGATATTAAATATTCTAATTCTGCTCATTCTTATAGTCAACTTTCATTATTTTGTCAATTCCCATTTTGTGATATATATACTACAGTTTCATGAAGCATCTGTTGGCCCATACTACAGATACTGATCACTTTCAAGACACTTCTGTGAGGCAGTCTAACTTCAATTCACTAGCGAGGAAACGTAACTGAGACCCTGCAGAAATTAAGAAAATAAGCTCTTAAATGACCAGAATTCAGGATCTCGTTTTAATCGCAGAACCTTTCTCCTTACTTCTTGCCCTAGGACACTTCATTCATTCACTCATTCATTCACTCCCTCATTCATTTATTCAGGGTTCCTACTATACATATAGCACTATGTTAGAGGTTAAGAGTGATACAAAATTCAGCTAAGACATAGTCCCTGTCCTCATAAACATAATGTAAAAAGTATACTCCTTGAGCAGACCATTTGATTCTTGTCTTTGTATAGCAAGAGTCTAGCCTGATGCCTCATACGTAGCAGGCATTTAATAAAACACTTGTTGGACTTAATTGAATATTGGTTTGGCAGACTTAAAGGCTTTCTGTGTTTCCTGGAAATGCTGGGAATGTTTCTATCCCTTAATTTGCTACACGTGCCCTCCTACTACCAATGTCAGTAATACACCTTAGTACCCAGGCTGCAGTTGTCATGTTGAAATGCCTTATAACCATTATTAAACACACCTACCTTTTCATTTTCCCATAGAATCAGAAGATCATGGGATTAAGAGCTAGATGAAAGCTCAAAGTTCATCTACTCTATACTTCCTTTCTACAGATAAAGAAACTGAGGATCAGTTATTTCCTATGTGACTAGGCAGCTAAGTGGCAGAGTGGACAGAGTTTGGGGTTTGGAGTCAGGATGACTCATCTTTCTGAGTTCAAATCTGGTCTCACACACTCATTAGCTGTGTGACTCTGGGCAAGTCACTTAACCCTGTTTGCCTCAGTTCCTCATCTGTAAAATGAGCTGGAGAAGGAAATGGCAAACAGCTCCAATATCATTGCCAAGAAAACCCCAAATATTGGACATGACTGAAATGACTGAATGATAACAATGTGACTGAAGGTAAGCTAGTTAACTTAGAAATTTTTGGCTAAAAAATAAAAATTGACCCAACATTATAAGACATAATATATAAATAGTAGGTTGCTACTATTAAGTAATATCTACTTTCCTCCTTATCGATAAACATATTAACAGTAAGCAGGATTAAAATCCTCAAAATAACGATGAACCACTTTTATGGCTTAGGATGATTTCCCTTGGATTGCTTGTTAATGTATTTGAAAACAGGATGTTCAAAACATACTGGGACATGGGAACTCCCTTCTGGCTTTAATTTGGAACCTAGTATACTTAGACATACGTGTTTAAAAGTTATCTGGTATAGCTACCAGTCTTTTGGTAGATAAGGCATTATTATATCTACTTGACAAATAGAGAAATGAAACCTAATACTATGATCCCACTGATATTTTCCTCCACAAAAAATTTCTTGGAGTTGATATCCAGAGGAACAAATAGTTAAAGTTAGGAAGAGAATCAGGGAAGAAAATGAAGATCTATAATTTTTTAATCCTAATTCTATTCTTATATTGCTTTAGAAAACACGGGCTCAAGACCTAGCTATTTTAAGTATTTTTAAAAAATTAATTAGCAATCTATGGGTGAACTTTTAAAATAGATTTTATCTGCTGTGGCTATTTTATTTAGATTGATAAATGTTTTTGGCAACATAAGTCATTTCTTGTGAAAGAAAAATGGAAAGAAAATGAGTGAGAAGGATATATATCCTGCAAATGGCCAGGTGCCACATACTGTATAGAATCACCCCTAGTGTCTACTACAGCATATTCTCTGGTGTGCCTTTGCCTAGCCTTTTCTCAGTGGAATGCAGCAGCCACTGTGCAGTATTCTAAGCATAATTATTCAATGAAGGGATCTCTTTTCTCTTATTACTTCTCCCCCTACTTCTTTCTCTCCCTCCCCTTCACCCCTCCCCACAGCCAAACCCATCTGTGATGACTGAGTCAGGAAAAAGCAAAGGATGTTGGCAGCTGTTGAGCCTCTTAGGAGCCTGGAAGTGCAACTCTTGGCTATGGAGAGAATTTGGTCTTCTGCCAGGAAATTCTAAGAGAGAAGATTGCAAGCTAAAAGAAGCTTTTCTGTTTGGTGCCCACAGCAGTGAGGATGGTAGTTAATTGTTTATTTTTTTTGGAGGTAGATGATCTGCCTTGATTGTCTGGCCCATCGGGTTGGGGGCAGGCTTTAGCAAAAATAGGGAGGGAAGATCTCTGAGTGGTAACTAGAGTGGGCAAAGAGGGGAGGAGGTTCTATACCCTTTGTGTCCTATGGAGATGACTGATCCTTTACTGCTTTGCCCTGGATAGGTAGGAGCCATTCATGTTCCTGATGGCCTCCTTCCGGGAATTCTTGGGAAGTTAGGAACCATACATGCTCATACTAGCCTTCCAAGAATGTTGGATAAGTAGGAACCATACATGCTCATGTTGGCCTTCCAAGAATGCTGAATAGGTAGGTGCCATGCATGCCCATGATGGCGTGCCAAGTATGTTGGAGAAGTAGGCGCCATGCATACTCATGATGACCTGCCAGGAATGCTGGACAGTGACGTGCTCAAGATGACCTCCCAGGAATGTGGTGTTATAGGCTCCATGTTCTTCTGTATGACTTTGGGAATCATCCAGAAAAGAAATTAGAGCCAACATTATGTATGCTTTTCTTGGTCTGGGAAAAGTATAAGTTAATATCTCATGGTTATAAAATGCTTTCCATTCATGAACTTATTTAGAATTGGAAGGGATCTTAGAGTCCAACTCCTTCATTTTATGTAAGAAAAGACTGAGGCTTAGCAGGGTGAAGCTACTTGCCTAAGGTCATTTAGGTAATAATAATAACAATAGCTAGCATTTATGTGGTGCTTCAAGGTTGCAAAGTGCTTTAACAATATTATCTCATTTTATTCTTACAACTTTGGGAGGTAGATACTTTTGTTATTCTCATTTATGGATGAAGAAGCTGAGTCAGACAAAGGTTAAATGACTTGCCCAAGGGTCACACAGCTCATAAATGTCTGAGACTAGATTTGAACTCAGGTCTTCCTGACTCCAGGCCTGGTGCTCTATCCGCTGTGCCATCCAGCTGCCTCTGATAGTGTATGGTGGGGGTGGTAATGTATGGTCACACATCCTGTGACATTCACAGGGCCACACAAAAATAGTATCTCCTAGTCAACCAAGAAGCATTTAAAAACAAAATTTTTTTTAAGGCAATTGGGATAAGTGACTTGCCCAGGGTCACACAACTAGTAAGTGTCAAGTGTTTGGTCTGAGTCTGGATTTGAACTCAGGTCCTCCTGACTTCAGGGCCGGTGTGCTATCCACTGTGCCATCTAGCTGCCCCAAAAAGAGTCTTTTAAAGGCATCCTATCTAGAGATCTGATCACCCTTTGTTCATGATGGGTCGCAACTTCAATGTGCCTTCTTAAAGTACATGCCTTCCAGAACAAGGAAGATTGAATGTGTGAGGTCATGCCATAGAAAAAGACTAAATCCTAGAGAAAGCAAGTCACACACAAAATCAGTACCCAGACCACAGATTCTGGGCTCTAAAGAAGTGTGCTTAACACTGGACAGCCTACAGTGTCTCCCTCCTCCCCTTTCCCAAAGCCTGAATTTTACCTTTGGGGAGAGACACAAGCTCTTCTGACCAAAAGGTTTTTAAAGCTTATTTCAAAGGTCCCTGGAACACCACGTGGTTCTTAGCAATCAATAACTGGATGGTTCAAGTGTAAATGAGCCAAAAACAAAGCAGAATTAATTTCCTTCAAAATGCACAAAGGATTTTGGATCCCAAGGGAGAGAGAGGTACTTATCAAAATAGAATATTTGACCATTAGTCACAATTCTGTGCCTGAACCAAATCCCTCTCTCCCATATCCTCTAAGCTAAGGGGACCATGCTAATGAAATAGATTAAAAAAGGGGACAGAAGAAATTGTGCTGGGTCCAAAAGGCAATTACTAAATGAGAATTTTGCAAATGGAAATTATGCATGGTGGGGAGTACTAAAGTCAACTTCACTGCTCATCACCATCAGCTGTGTTATTTTGAGGACATTTTTGGGGTGAGAGGATGAAGGTTTTCCCACTTAACCTCTTCCTTTTTTTTTTTGAGAGGGAATGGTTCAGAGGGAGGGAACCTGTGGCTTGAGGCCACATGTGGCCCTCTAGGTCCTCAAGTGCAGCCCTTTGCCTGAATTCAAACTTCACAGGACAAATCCTCTTAATAAAAGGATTTGTTCTATAAAACCTAGGGACCTAGAAGGCCACGGGTTCCCCATCCCTGAGCTCTATTAAGAACACTGCAGGGTGGGCATCTTCTCTGGGCCTCTGTTTCCTTCTCTGTAAAACGAGAAGGTTGCACTAGATGACTTCAGGTCCCTTCTGACTCTAAATCTGTGATCCCATCATGCAATGATCTCCGCCTGCCACTTACTCGCTGTGTGACACTGGATAAATCAGTTGACCTTTCCCACCCCTTTGCCTGCTCTCTGTAAATGGCAGTCCTGTAATTGTATCTAGCCCCTCTGGGTAGGGGGTGGGGGCTGCAGATTAATGAGATAAAGGGATAACATATGTGAAGGGTTTTGAGTTTCATGGAGGAAAGGAGCCATATCAATTCAAAGTGCCACTTGTAACCTTAATGAAAACAGATTCTTTTCCTTCTTGAATAATCTTTCCAGAGTCTGAGTCTGATCAGGGTTCAGAAAGCCTTTAAATTTTCACGGTAGCATCTCTGTTTGCCCTAATAAGGAACCCCAACTTAAAAACATTCAGAACCAGGAGACTGAGAAGAGCAGACTATCTAGTATCTAAATAAAAGCAGCAGATACAATTTTTCCCTTTATTGAACTAGGGTATGGGGACCACTGTACCTAGGATAACTTAATGGTTGTTGAGTTATTTTGGTCACGTCTGACTCTTTGTGACCCCATTTGGGGTTTTCTTGGCAAAGACACTGGAGTGGTTTCCCATTTCCTTCTCCAGCTCATTTGACAGGTGAGGAAACTGAGGCTAACAGGGTTAAGTGACTTGCACAGGGTCACATAGCTAATAAGTGTCTGAGGCTGGATTTGAATTCAGGAAGATGAGTCTTCCTGATTGCTCAGTGATCTATCCACTGTGTCACCTAGCTACTCCAAGGATAACTTAGATCACTCATGTTTCTAGGATGTGCTTTATGTTAAATATGTATAATATGATTTGATATGATATAATATGATATATATGTATATATATATATATATATATATATATATATATATATATATATATATATATACATACATTCAGTGAAACTTGGTTGATAGATTGGTTAGTTTTGCTGAACTTTTTTCTCTCTATCTTGGAAGTAATATTTGGAAATGAAAATGATGCCAAGAGAAAACATATCATTAAAAATTAAAAACAGATTTTATAGAATAAGAAGAGGCAGCATGGCACAGTACATAGAAAGTCAGTCTTGGAGTTAAGAAGAGCTAAGTGCAAGTCCTATCTCTGACATATACTAGCTGCAGTGACCATAGTCAAGTTACTTTTAACTTCTCAGTGCCTCAGGTAATTACCTGAGGCAATTGAACAATAATTGTGTTGGTTCCAAAGAAGCTAGATGGCGCTGTGGATAAAGCATTGGGCCTAGCGTTAGAAAGTTCTGAGTTCAAATATCACCTCAGACACTTGCCAGCTGTGAAACCTTGGGAAAGTCACTTCTTGTCTATCTACTACTTCTACTAGAGGCAGCTAGGTGGCATAGAAGATTGAGGGTTTGTCTTGGAGTCAAGAAGACTTGAGTTCAGGTCCAGTTTTCCATATTGACTAGCTCTGTACCATTGGACAACTTAACCTCTGTTTCCCTCAGTTGCCTTAACTGTAAGACTGGGATAATGATAGTATCTACCTCACAGGATGGAGGATCAAATGAGATAATATTTGTAAAAGTGTTTAACATAGTGCCTAGTGTCCTTCCTGCACAAAAAACTGCTTTGAGGTGAAATAATTTGAAATTAATGATGTAATTAATTTTGAATGTTTCCAAGGATTCCAAGAGTTCTTAGAAATTATATTTTAAATATTCCATCCAAAATTTAGTTCATATTCTTAATTTTGTATCATCAGTTAAGAAAATAGTTGCCGAAATTACAGCAAATTCTCCACCAATATGGAGGAGACACTATGGTGCAGTAGAAAATGTCCTGGATTTGGAGTCAGAGGGCTTGGGTTCAAATTTGTGTGCCATGTTGCTTAGCCTCTCTATATTTAGATTTGGACTACAGATGGTCTATAAGACTCCTCCTTCCAGCTCTAAAGCTATAATCTTATGAATGAATGAAACACATTTATTAAGCACTTATTGTATGACAAGCACTGGGCTAAGTGCAAAGAAATGGCACGAGTGCCTTGGGCTGGAAGTTGGAGGTACTGGCTTTAAACCCAGTAGCTGTGTGACATTGGAGGAGTCATTTAACATCTATGAATTTCAGATTCCTCTCTGCAAAATGAAGGCATTAGATTAATTGGCTTCTAATGTCACTTCTAGCTCTGACATGTAAGTGTAAGACTTTTTTTTGGAGAAACCTAGATTCCTAGCTTTCTGAATTTCTAATGAAATACAGCCCATTTCCCCTTTTCCTTTATTATACACTTAGCCATCATATAGTCACATATTAGATCCCAAAACTTTTAAAAAGATACTAAAGTGGTTTAGAAAATCATCTAAGCTGCTTATTTTCAGGTATAATTGGGACTTGGTCATTCCCTCTCTAATGTTAATAATACCTAATAATTATTAATTAATAATAATAACAATAACTAGCATTTATATATCACTTTGATGTTTTCAATGTACTTTTCACGTTGTCTCATTTTATCTTCATAACAGCCATGGGAGGTAGGTGCTATTATTATCCCTACTTTATAGGTGAGGAACCTGAGGACAAGAGAGGTTAAACGATTTGTCCAGGGTCACACAGATAGTAAGTGACTGAGGCTAGATTTGAACTCAGAACTTCCTGGCTCCAGGTCTAGCACTCTATCTGCTGCGATACATAGCTGAAATGTAAACTCTTGGTCTGAAGACTACACTTCTTCCACCTTTCTGGGGTTGTTCTGGGAACTAATGAGGTAAGGCCCTGGCATCTTTATTTCTGGGTCATTTGGTGAACTTCCATAGAATGAAAACTTCCCTAGAGTTCATTGAAGTAAAATGTCCTATGAGTCTAGGGCTTAAGGTCAGCTGACCAATGTGCCAGCAAATACACTAGGAAGTGACTTGGATTTCCATGTCCTCCTTTCAAAGGCATCCAGAGGACAGCAATAGCTTGGTATATGACCATATTTTTCCTGGGGCTCAGCCAGAAAGTGCTGCTATTTGATAGTCAATGAATGTGAGTCTTTCTCACTCCATCTCCTTTTTTAAGTGTTCATAGGCATACTAGACTAGAGCAATCCTTAAGCAACTGGTGGAAACCACCTTCCTGCCAAGCAGGCAGTGCACTGTCTTTGTTAGAAGTGATATGGGGTGGTGACATCTGTCATCACCCTTCCGCCTGCACCTGCTTTCCAGCTCAAGAAGGGCAAAGTACTGGGGAGCAGCAGAATATCCCTGATCTAAAAGAGGCTCTCAGGGATTGGGGAGAACAAAGACGCAAATTCGTCCAAATTAGAATAATCCAGAAATATAAAGCATGGGAAAATCAGAAAGGATTCACTGATTTTTAGGATTGTAACAGGAGAACCCTGGGTTAGCAGTCAGACTTGGCAATTGTGGTCTTGACCCTACTGCAGATTTGTTATGTGATCTTAGACAAATAGTCAAACCTTTCTGGGCCTCAGTTTCCTTACCTGCAAAATGACGAGGTTGGGCTACATGGTACAATAGAAGGAGCACTGGCTTCAGAGTTAGAATATCTAAATTTAAAACCAAGTTCTACCATGCTTCTCACCTCAGATAAATTGCTTACCCTTTCTGGGTCTCTGTTTTCACATCTTAAAAAATTAAGAGGTTGGACTAGATTGCTTCTGAGAATCCTTCCCCTTCCAGATCTCTGTGATCCTCTATGATTAAAGGATCACTACGGTGACTTTCACCTTCAACATGCTATGATTTTATTATCATATTATTATTATTATTATTAACATACATATAATTATATTATTATTATGATATTATTATGATTTAGATTGGATAGGAAGAAGAGCTTCTATAATGGAAACATTTTGATGTAAAAGATGGACTGGTGGGGCAGCTAGGTGGCTCAGTGGATAGAGCGCTGGCTCTGGAGTCAGGAGGACCTGAGCTCAAATCTGGCCTCAGACATATAACACGCACTAGCTCTGTGACCCTGGGCAAGTCACTTAACCCCAATTGCCTCACCCAAAAAGAGATGACCTAGAAAATGGGGGTTGGAGGGAAGGAAAAGAGGATTTCTATTAATATTAAACAAATCTGTAAAAAATATTCCTTATATATCTCCTGTACTTGCAGGTAGATGTCAATGGCTTCTCACCTTCCTGGGAAAGAGAAAGCAATAGGACTAGAGATTATAGGATCATACATTTAAAATGAGAAGGAATCAGAGAAGTCATTTAGTCTAACCCCTTTATTTTACATATGAGTTAACTGAGGCCCAAGGTAGTGAGTAGCAGAAGTGGGATTTGAACCTGGGTCCTGACTCCAAATTGAACTTGAGTCTCTCCCTGCTTCTTCTCCCCCCAGCCACTGTATAAGGCTAGAGCCACTTAGCCCAGAAAAAAATGAATCCAGAGAGAGAACTGAGGCCTGCCAGTCCTTGACTCAGGGAGTCACACTCCTCTAAACTCATGTTACCCGTGAGATAATTCTTATTCTTAGAATTTCCAGGGACAGCCCTGGCAGTGATGTCTTGATATGCCTAGAAGTGGAGGGTGGGGGGAACAGGAAGGGAGTAGGGAAGAGGGATGAAAATCATAGAGAAACAGGGAGGTTGTGATCTATATCTAAGAGAATGATTATGGGTCGTTCTGCCAGTGATGACAAAAATAACAGATCAATACACCAAGAAGAATAGAGATGTATACAGCTAACCACCTATGGAAGAGATTACTGAGTATTTGGGCTTCTGGGCATCGCACACCTTTAGGGATGGTTTGGTATAGGAGAGAGGTAAATTGAGGCCCAGTGTTTTCCTTTAGAATATATAAAAAGATGATAGGTTTTCTGATCCATAGTATCTCATCAGATGCACTGAGAAAGTGTCTTTGTAACAGGATTATACTGACATTTTCAAAACTATAGCTTTTTAGGTGACATTCTCTTATTTCTCCTCCCTCCTTAGCCCTTAAATTGTTAGAGGAGGCTGTGCAGCAGAGTAGAAAGAACACTGGTTTTGGAGTCAGAGAACCTGGGTTCTAATCCTGCCTTTGACCTTGGGTAAGTCACAACCTCTCTGTGCCTCAATTTTCTCATCTAAAGTGAAGGGGCTGGAGCAGATGATCTCTGAGGTTTCTTCCAGCTCTAAGCCTGTGATTCAATTAACTAGAGAGCTTTAAGGATTGTGTCTTGTCAGAAGGATATAACCAACACTGATCTTGGAAAAATTCATTTCACCTTCTCTTAATTTCCCTGTTAAATGAGGATAGTATCAGTCTGCATTGTCACTGAAGACATGCCTACGCATCCTCTACCATCCCTGTTCCCCATCAACAATTAGACATATTAAACAACAGACAACATGTCAGATATTAAAAACTTTGAACCCCTTGAAAAAAGAGAGTCTACCTTGCAAGTTTTAACCTCCTGTAGTGTTCTAAGGTATGTTCAAGGTCACACAATAAGTCACAAGTCCTCTTGAGCCTAAACACATGGCATCTTGGTCCCCAACTATCACTTGATTAGATCAGGTAGGGTCTTGTCCCCTATTTAATATAAACTTTGGGCTAAAGAGCCTATTATAGTGGATAGAAAGCCAGTCTTGGAGTCAGGAAGACCTGGGTTCAAACCCTGCCTCTGACACTTACGGGCTGTGTGAACCTTGGCAAGTCACATAACTTTTTGGTGTCCTAGACAGTTCTCTGTTGCAGAGAAGGTACTAATTCCCTATCAGTAGAACGAATTGCCTCCCCAGATTTCCCTATACCTGCAAAATCATTGCTCCAGGACAAAATAAAAATAGGGTAATCAGGTGAAACTGATTCTTGGGGAGCTCTAATTTATTTTTCAGTCTTTATCTCTACTTTATTAGATAGAGGTGACATTACACAAGTTAGGTAAGCTCCATTTTCTACATCTTTATTAAAGGGAGGGCCTTGTCTCCCTTCCCAGCCTCATTCTTTCTACAATAGTGTATACTACTTTATATATAGAGGCCAGTCTTCTGTTTTTTTGGTCTGGACTGATCTGGGGAATTCTGATGTGGTAACTCCTTCCACAAATGCAGATGGATGACCCATCTGTAATTTATAGTCTCTGTAATTTATAGTTTCCTGGAGGCACTGAGAGTTTGTGGGATTTTCCCTTAATCTGCTCACTCCCCTAGTTCATGCTAGAGGTCCAATAGTCTTCTTGACTCCAAAGTCATCCCTCTTTCCATGACACCTTGCTTCCTTTGAGAATCATGGAAGTTGTGAGATGTCTGATGAGGCAGATTTTTTAAAAAAAGTTTCTTATAACTTCACAGATAAATAAAATAATTCCATACCTTTTAACTGCCCTGCCCTCCCTCCACCCCATTCCATTGTCCCCCTTTCTCAGCTCCTCCTGACAAACTCAAGAAAAAGAAGTAGAATAAGTCTCCAGGGACTTGGGGTCATTACCACTACAAGATCTCTTTCCCCTTTAGTTCTCAATTCAGTTTAAAGGTACCTCCCCTGATTCCTTATAGCTTGGTCTCTCCACAGCACACCCCCCCAAGTCTTTGAAACTTTTCCATTTTGTCACAAATAACTAATGCATTCGCACCCATTGTCGTCACAGGGCCAAAGTGGTTTCTTTGGCTCATTTCCCCTTTTCCAGCTCTGAGAGGGAGAACTTGAGTCAACTAAGCCATCCGAATCATGGTAACCACTTTTGACTAAGTCAGCAACCTCATTCTCCCTTCCCCTTTCCTTATAGAGAGATTGAGAACATAGTGCTTCACCTGCTGATACAGACATGGCCTCTCTGATTTCAGATGAGAGTAGCAGATCACCTCAGGGCTTGGAAAAATAAAATCCCCCCAAAATCCCCCCCCCAAAAAAAAAAAGGAAAGGAAAGGAAAGGAAAGAAAGACAGATAGGCAAAGGAAGGAACTGCTAGAGGATAATTAGAGGAGAGAAGAGCACATGGGAAAAGCTCAAGAAATTACCTGGGGAGAAGTTGCCGGGATCTTCTTTCTCTCTGTGCATTTTCCCCCTGGAAGGGCTCAGACCCTCATCGAGGTGTCTGGGTTCTGATTCTCAGGGTGGGGGTGGATGTTATTTATTTATTTTTTTTTCAGAGCGGGCCGTGTTGGCTTGGATTCTGCTGCCTTCCCGTCAGAATTCTCTCAAGGAAACGGCAGCTGGTGAGCTCAGAAATGTCAGTCAGCGAATTGGCCTAGTTTGGGGGCCTTGAAGATTCTTGCAGAAAGTTAAAAAGGTTTCTGGGCCAGTCTCTCCTTTGGGTTTTCCCCCTCCTATTTCTCACCTTTTCTATCTCTTACATTCCCCCCCTCCCCTCCCATTTTGACTTTGGTAGTCAGCTACTTAGATTTCTTTGCCTGCCCCAGTCTATCTGACATTCTGGTCTGATCTTTCCCTCCTGAAGAAGCAGAAGTTTTTTGCCACCCCGCCTGAGATTTATTTCTAAGGGTTTAGACCTGTAGCAGCCATACTTATTTATCAATATCTTTTACCAAGATAGTTTGAGTATTAGCTGTATAATTGTGATTTGTCATCTCTTTGTCCTTTCCCCCTCTGCTTCCCCTCTTCTGCAGCCTTTCTCTTGTGTTTTGGCCATTATCTTTCTAATCCTATACTGATAAATCACCTTGATTTTCTATCATCTGTTTTCTTTACCTACATATGCTAGTCTGTCATTGTATTTACCTGAATCACTCTCTTAAATTTTTTCCCCCAATAAATTTGCCTTCTTTCTCTCTCTCTAGCTTTCATCTAACTGTGGTTCTCCACCTCCTCTCTCTTCCCTCTCTTCCCTCTGCCTGTCCCTGGAGCTCTGCCTCTCCCTCCCATCTCCTGGTCTATGCCCCGAAAAGGCTGGCCTTCTCCTTTATGTATCCCCCAGCCCTTGGCCCACCCCCCCCAGCCCAAACTCCCACCTGTTTGTGTCCTTTATAGGACTTGGCCATTTCCATACCTCCTGTCCACCTCAATCACCACGGTGACGGGGCCTCAGAGAGCTGTTAAATTATACCTCTTCAGCTGTCCCATCACAAGGGGGAATGTCCTCTGCTATATCCTTTTTCAGAGGAGCAAATTTGTGTTAGCACTTCTCTGTATTAGCAATGACAAATGCAGCCTCTTAAAGAGGGGTGAATTTTTCCAACCAATCAGCCTTGACACTATACTCCACTTACGTTGCGGCCAGATATCCATACCCCAAATGGGGATACTTTGGCATGTATAAAGGTCTTTTTGGGAGGAGGGGTTCCTATTCTGAAGAGCTGGTATTTAAGGGTACATGCTATTTCTGTACCATTTCACTCCCTCACCCCTAATCTGAAAGAAATATAGGGTTTTTTGTTTTGTTTTGGTTTGGTTTTTGTTTTTTTGGCAGGGGGAGGCTAAGGTAGCTCCTCAATTTTGATACTTGGGATCTATGCCTTCATCACTGTGGGTACGCCCTCTACTGGCACAGATAGAAATTCCACCATGCTTTTTTCAGAGGCAGTTTAGGAGTATGGTGGATAGAGAGCTAAAGGCAGGAGCTAGAATCATGAAGACCTGAGTTCAAATCCAGCCTCAGACACTTATTAACTGAATTTGGGCAATTCCATTTAACCTCTGTTTGTTTCAGTTTACTCATCTGTAAAAATGGGAAGATTTATAGCATCTATCTCTCAGTGTTGTTATGAGGATAAAATGAGGGATTTGTAAAAAACTTTGCAGATCTTTAAGCGCTGTGTAAATGTTGGCTGTCTTTTTATTGTTTGTTATTCTTATCTGTGCTTTCCCATATATTCTCTGTAGAGGATCTATCCAACATTCTGAAGGTCTTCTTCTGGTTATTTTAGTATCTCAGAGACGGTACTTAGGCTGTCCATCTGCTGCCTGTCATTCTCATTCCATGATTGGGTCATCTCCTTTTTTAAATGTACACGTGCTCAATGATGTCTTTTATCCATTTCTCATGTGGCATCGAGGTAGCTAAGTGGTGCAGCGTACACCATAGTGGACCTGGAATCAGAAAGATGAGGGTTCAAATCCAGCCTCAGACACTTGCTATTTATGTGATCCTGAGCAAGTCTTAACTTAGCTTATCTTCTTCCATTTCCTCTACTGTAAAATGGGGGTAAGAATACAAATTATCTCTCAAAATTGTTGTAAAGATAAAATAAATTAGTGTTTCTAAATTCTTTGCCAACCTTAAAACACTATATAAATACTAGCTATTATTTTCAATTATTAGTTGCTGTGGGCAACATGGTAGACCGCTATGTATCTTTCCATGTACAAAAATGTAACGGATTTCTTGTTTGGGATTCACAATTTGCAGTTATACACCATCACTTGGAAAATATTGATGTTAAAAGGATCCCAAATGTGAGTCAGCTTAGTTTCCAGTCCTAGGCCCAGTTCATCAATTGGCTGTAGTGCTTGTCCAACCTATACATATTAATGGACTCCTTAGGTGGGTTGTCTGTCTGCCTTCATCCCGTATTTGATGAATTCTTCATCCATTTTATTTGTTCGGTGTGGATGGCTAGACCAATCTCTTTCAATTAACCAATCAGCCAACAAGAATTTATTAGTCCCTTACTACGGGATGGGCACTATGTGAGGTACTGACATAGTCACTGCCCTCAGGGAGTGTATCTTCTACTAGGGGAAACAATATATATTAAGAAGCGATAGCCGGGGAAAGGGAGATTAGGCTGAGGTAGTCACAGGGCTTGTGAGTGGAGCCATAGGATAGTGGATCATTATATCTTTCCCAGTAAAAAATGTATTATTCATTTGACTACTGTTTCTTGAAAGAGTTGGAAAGTAGGGATAGGGCAAAGATATACATTTGATAGCAGAGCAAATGGAAAGTTGCCTGTGTCAGTTAGGTCCTGGCATCCTGGTGAGTGGCTATGTGGGATTATAGAACCATAGATTTAGATCTGGAAGGAAGATTAGAGGCCATCAAGTTGAATTCCTTCATTTACAATAGAAAAAACTGAAGCACAGAGAGAAATGACTTGCCCAGGGTCACACAACTTGTATCTGTGGCGGAATTTGAACCCAGGTCTTCCTAACTCTGAGTCTAGCACTCTATCGATTATACTATGCAGGCATTGACCCCCTGGAGTGTATCAAGAACAGGACAAACAGCATGGTTAGATGCATGCCAAATATGTATTTGTTGAAGGAACTAGACACTTTTGCCTTGAAGAAGAAAAGGCTTAGAATGCATTTTCACCAACTATTTCCCATGCTGGGAATTCTCTCCCTCCTCATCTCTACTTCTGTATCCCTCTAAATCTTAGCGCCTTCCCTGTAAGATCATCTCTAATTTGTTCTGTATATTTCTTGTTTGTACAAAGTTTGCGTGTTGTCTCCTCCGTTAGACTGTGAGCTCTGGAGCAGTGACTATTTTATTTTGTTTTGTTTTGTTTTTCTTTATATCCCCAATGCTTAACACAGTGCTCGGCACATAGTAGGGACTTAATAAATGCTTGTCAACTTGACATGATGGCTACCTGGAAGGATTAAAAGGCTATCATATGGACGAAATATTAAACTTTTTTTTGCCCCTAGAAGATAGAACCAGGAGTAATGGATAGAAGTTAGCTGCAAAAAAGGTTAATTTTGCCCATATGTTAGAAAAATCTTAACACTTGGAGTTTTAAAGTTAAAAATACTGTCCGTGACTTTTCCTAGGGCACCCTTAACTCCTGTAGCCCTTAACTGCCATTTTTCTTCACTTGGTATGGAGATTAATTTTTTTTTGGTGTTGTTAGGACAGCTTTGGGGGATTCTTTTGGCTTCTTTGTTGTAGTAATGACTTCTGCATCTGTTAAACTTCTCTAGAAAGTGCAAAAACAATAAGGTGTTCACGTCTATATGTGTAGATTATTATATCACAATCTGGGAATACAAGTAGGAAAAAAAGATGTAACTCCTATCCCTGTAAAGCTTAAAATGTAGCTGGAAAAAAATGGCATGTACACAAAGAGATAAATAGTCCATGGTAAGCCAATCAGCCACCCTATGCATGAAAAGCATTCTTTTAGAGATGAAAAATAAGAGCTGATATTTGTATAGCACTTCAAGGTTTGCAATGTATTTTACCTAGTGAATCTTAGTGGATTTTTAGAACATCTTTATGAGGTAAGCACTGCAATATTATTATTCCTATTTACAGATCAAGCAACTAAATCTGATATAAATTTGTCTGTCGTCACACGATTAGAAAGTGATAAAGGTGTAACTCAAACCCTACTTTTTCATAATTCTAAGTCTAGCATTCTTTTCAACACACCATGTTGTTTTTTCTCCAAGTAATTTCTCTTTCTTCTTCCTTTCTCTTGCCCTTTATACCTTTCACAGAATTTTAGAATTAGAAGGAAACTCAACTGGGCATCTAGTTTAACCCATATCTAAAAGAAATCTTCATTATAACCTACCTAAAAAATGGTCCTCCAGCAACCACTCAACGACCTCCAGGTAGGAAGAATCTACTACTTCTGGTGGCTACTCATTCCACTGCTGTGGTTGAGTTGTTTCAGTCATGTCTGACTTTCTATGACCCCATTTGGGGTTTTCTTGGCAAAGGTACTGGAGCGGTGTGCCATTTCCTTCTCCAGCTTGTTTTACAGATGAGGAAACTGAGGCAAACAGGGTTAAATGACCTGCCCAGAGTCATGCAATAAGTGTCTGAGGTTAGATCTGAACTCAGGTCCTCCTGACTCCAGGCATGGCACTCTCTCCATGGTGCCACCTAGCCGATAACTCTAAGTGTTAAGAAATTTTTCCTGATACCAAGCTTAAGTTGACCTCTTTGCAACTTCTACCCTTTGAGGCTGGTTATACTGTCTGTGACTAAATAGAATATGTTACACATTTCAATGTCCACATTACATTCTTAAGATGCTTTCGAGGATATATCCTCTCATCTCCTTTGAATCTTTGCTTCTCCATGCCAAATATCTCAAGTTCTTTCAACTGAACCTCATATAACATGAACTGAAGGCTCTTTACCATATTGTTTCCCTTCCTCTGGACTCACTCCAGCTCATCAATGTTCTTCTCAAATTGTGCCATCAGAACTAAACACAAAACTTCCAAAGGAGTAGTAGACTCATCGGGTGGACTACATAAGGGTGATCGCCTCCTTATTTCTGAAAGCTATGCCTTTCTTAATGTAGCCCAAGATCACATTAGCTTTGTTGTTGTTTTTTTTTCTTTTTTTTTTCTTTTTAGGCAATTGGGGTTAAGTAACTTGCCCAGGGTCACACAGCTAGTAAAGTGTCAAATGTTTGGTCTGAGGCTGGATTTGAACTCAGGTCCTCCTGACTCCAGGGCCGGTGCTCTATCCACTGTGCCACCTAGCTGCCCCTAGCTTTGGTTTTTTAGCTGTCACATACCACTGCTCCTTCACTGAGTAGACTTTCAGTCCATTAAAACCCACAGATGAGAAGGATAGACTTGGGAGGCAATGTAGAAACAGCATTGAATTTGTGCGAGCGGATTGTCTCTCTGAATCTAACCAATTTGTTCCAAATCCATCTAGGCCACATCTTTTCATCTTCTCCAAAAGAATAGTTTATCAAACACTTTGCTAAAATCTAGGTAAACTATATCACTGTTTCCCTGATCTTTCATTTTAGTAATGGTGTCACAAAAAGGAAATAAGGTGACTCAGATGTGTTCCGTTCTTCATGGAACCATATTGGCTCTTCGCTTCCTTTTTTTTTAGATGTTCACCTACCTCCTATTTAATGATTTATTTCTGAGGAACTAAAATACAATTCATTTGCTTATAGTGTGTGGACTGTTTGATTTTTTTTTTAAGAGAATTTGTGTATTTGCTTTTCTCCATTCTATTAATACCACTCCTGTTTTCCACTGACTGACTATCTGGTGGTTTACCAGTCACACTCACCTGTTCTTTCAATAACTTTCAGTACCTGAATAACTTTCAATAGTTAATCTAGGTCAATTGAAATTCATCAAGTTTCACTGGGTGTTCTCTGGTGATTCTTCACTTGCTGTAGGTATCAACACACTATTAAACATTTTTATTTTCTCATTTCCAGTAAAATGGTCATTCTTCTTGGCAGAAAAAAAAAACAGTAACAATAAATGAACTCGTCAACTTTACCTTCTCTGTCATCATTTGCCATTACCCAAGCAGGGGGACATATCCCTTCTCTGGAACCTCCTCTTTCCCCCTAATATAGCCCCACCTTCTTTGTTATCTTCAGCCCAGACAACAGCCCAGTTTTAGCACTAGTTTTTACAGGACCTGACCATACTCATAGTCATTTTCTGTAACCTTCCTTTGCTTCCATCTTTTTAAAAAAATCTTAAAAAAAATCCAAGTTGTTTAGTGAGTTCCCTATGCATACACATTTGTATGTCCAAGGAGATTCCATTTTCCTACCTCATTCATAGAGATTCCTTTTGTGTCTTCAAAATTCTATTTTTGAGCATTTCCCATGTCTCTTGATTTGACATCCTCAGTAGAATTTTATGCCAAAGGATCTAACATATCCTTTCTCTGATCCCTTTATAATCTTCTTTCCCAAAATCAGAGTGCGTGTCTGACAATGCCAATCTTTCCTCTTTTTCTCTGTCACATCATCTAAAAGGGAAGGGTCACTTTTTTCCTAAGTTTCCATCATTTCTACCCCAGAAACCAGTTATTTCCTATCAGATACAATATTCAATTTCCCTTTGTTGGTTACTCCACTTTTTGAGGCATAAGTAATTATTATTTGTTCTTTTTTTGGCTTTTTTTTTTAGTATTCTAATATTAGAATGGAAGGGATCTGAGGGCAGGATATCAATATTCTAAGTATATGGAAAGTATATAATACTTACAAGTCAAATTCTTTTAAAATAGCGGTTCTTAACTTGGAGTCCATGAACTTAGTTTAAGAAAAATTTTGATAGCTATTTAATATAATTGGTTTACTTTGTCATCCTATGTGTTTTGTTTTATGCATTTAAAACTATTATTCTGAGGTGTCTATAGGCTTCACTAGAGTACCAGGGAGGTATGTACATGACACCCAAAGAAGATTAAGAGCCCATGTTTTAGGACCTTGTCCCTTTAACTCTTTCAGTTATCATTTAGAACAGTGGACTTGGGATGACAAAAGATAGCATCTACTGACTGATTGTAATAGACCTGATGGGAAGCCTTGTCTTAGGCTACTCCTAAGGTTGCCATGGGAACTCTTGGGATAGTATGGTTGCCTAGTCGCATTACTCATATGCTACTATGCAATTGTAATAACAGGTGAGACAAATTTAGAATACTCACTATATCAATGGAGTCTAGAGAGGAAACAACAGCCTTGTCAGTGGAGGGTTTCATCTGAAAAGGGGGAAATTGCCTTTCATGTATCCTGGATAATGGCATGATACCAATAAGCAGTTTGAGGAAGGGGGAGGACTTTTTGCAAGACCACAGGGCAGCTGAATGGCTAAACGTGGCCCCCAGTTGTTATAAGGAAAGACCAGGCCTTACATGGGAGTGTAGATCTCTCTTTGGACTCACTGTCCTGACTCCCACTTATACTGGAAATTTGGAATTCCTAAGATCAGCTGAGTACTTCTCTCTTTAGAATTCTATCATTATGTAACCTTGAAGGAAAGGGTCACAAGTGTTGTTGCAATGTGCTCTCCTCAATATTGATCAGCTGGTTAGAATCAATTAGCTTTTACAAAAGGGAATTTACTGAGAAGATATAACAAGGGCTGAAGTTACAAAAACATTTGCCCCAGGCTAGGATTCCAGTCTCCCCTCTGCAATTCCTATTCACAGAATCCATAGGGGTAAAGAGTGGGCATCAACTTCAAATAACATGATAATGAAGCCCACGTGTAGGGAACATGTGGGGCAGAGAGGTACCATCTTGGTTCTGGGAGTTCTCTTCTCCTTTAGAGAGGTTCCCATCAAATTTGTTTTGGTGCAAGGAGTTGGAAGTAAACAAATCACTTCATTGTTCAAGTCAGTAAACATTTATTGAGCTCCTGCTATATACCAACCCTGTTAAATTGAGATGGACTGGCTCCTTCCAGGACAAGTTGAGTCAATGTCAATGAGTCAATCTGCTGCTGGGTTGAGTCAGGCAGGCCACTCAACTATTTCACTGCCCTTGCCACTAGTTCTGGTAGTTTTTACATGTTCCTGATTGCTAAGGATTCCTCTGACTTCCCTTCTGACTTCTCGAAGCCATCTCCAAATACTCATTCACCTAATATTAAGAAAGAATAAATGCAAGAAAAATAGAGGCACCATATATTCATTGACACATGGGAGTCAGGTGAGGAGATAAGGTAAGTGTTCCCTTTCCTCTCTTCCCCCTCAGTCACTCATGGTTAGAAGTAGCCTCACCAAATCTTCCTATATCAAATTAGAATTAGGGCGGGAAATATTATACAAGCCACAATGAAAGGTAAATCCACATTGGCCAGTCTCTCCATTACGGGGAGAATAAGTTAATTAGTAAGCATGTACTCATGAAGTAATCAAAGGATTCCTAGAGTACTGAATTAATTGTTTGGGGGTGTATAGAGCAGGTGTCAAACTAGAGGCCTGTGGTTGCAAGTGGCCAGCAAAACTCTCCATTTTAATCTGACCTGAACCAGATTAAAATGTAATTGGAAAATATTTAACAAAATAAAATAAAAACATAATACAATATAGATAATGTTAATTTGTAGTTTTCTAAGGAGGAAGGAAGGAAAGAAGAAAGGAAAGAAGAAAAAGAGAAAGAAAAAAAGAAAATAGAAAGGAATGAAGACAGCTAACAGACAGAAGATAGATAGATATGATTATGAACTGAGGGAAAGGGGCCAGAGTGAAGGGTCTAGAACAATGATATCAAACTCAAATAGAAATAGGACCACTAAACTATACATAAGGATCCCTGCAGGTTACATATTGACTCAGGAAACCACATATTAATGTTATCTATGTTGTAGAATTTGGCAGTACTCTGCCAACTCTTTGCTCTCAAGAAGTTTATGGTGTAAAAGCCACTCAGGGTGGCTTTTGGTCTCAGATACTTACAAGTGAAATGTGATTCTGAGAACTCCTGTCTCCCACTTTCTGCAACTATGTCACCATCACTGCAGAAGCCAAAGGAGGCCATGTGGGACTAAGGGCCATTTTGTTTTTGTTTTTTGTTTCAGAGGTTGCTATGGCTAAAGAATTCATCACCTAGTGGCCAGAATATCAATGATGAGCCTCTCTGTCCTTAGTGAGGCTGGGTTCTCTGAAAGCAGAATCACCCAGTCCCAGAACCATCCTTAAAGTTTTCCTAGCTTGGTAGGAGGGCCAGAGCTTGAATTTTGCTGGCATGCCATCAGAAGAGTTTTGTGAAGGCACTAGATATCCATGAGTTAGCAGGCCTTATATCCATTTTAATACTTTGTTCTCAAGCAAATGGCTGAAAAAAATGATCAAAAGTATTGTCTTTAGCTGAGGATAATTAGTATTTTAAAATGGTGTAAGTAATAAGCTATGCTTATTCTAACTCTTTTTAAAAAAATAATATTCTTTTCTCCAATTACCCATAAAAAAACCTTTTAACATTTTTTTTTAAGTTTTGAGTTCCAAATTCTATTCCTTCCTATTCCTCTATTTCCTCCCTTCCCCCTCCCTAAGACGGTAAGCAATCTGATATAGATTATACATTGAAAATCATATAAACCACTTTCATATTAGTCATTTTGTGGAAGAAGACAAACTAAAAAAGAAAGAAAATAAAAAAGGAAGAAGGTGAAAAATAGTATGCTTCAAACTGTATTCAGATGCCATCAGTTCTTCCTCTGGAGCTTTCTTGTTCTTAAGACTTATTTTTGTTTCTTTTCACATCTTTTTGGTGTATTAGCAAGAATTATTATAGTGTTCTGAGAAGAACAGGTAAATTGGGTTATTAAGCTGACAGTGATGCAATTAATAACAGGTTACATTTATATAACATTATAAGCTTTGTAAAATATTATCCCATTGGGTCCTCACAACACCCTGAGAGGCAGGTGCTATTTTCACCCCCAATGTATAGATAAGGAAAGGAAGCTGAGAAATTTGACCAGTCACATAGCTAGGAAATGTCTGAGGCAGGATTTGAACTCAGGACTTCCTAACTCCAGGTACTCACTATATCGCGTAGCTATGATGCTTTAAGATTTGCAAATTGCATGCATTATTGCATGTGATCCTCACAATATCCAAGTGAGTTATGCATTGAGGAAACTGAGACTCTAGGAAGTTAAATGACTTACCCAGAGTCACATCACAGTAGTGGGTATGCTGGTTAAATGTTTAAGAACTGACTCTTTGAAAAAGAAGTGTGCTTTTTTTTTAAATTAACTTTTTTTTTTTGAAAAAGAAGTGTCTGCCTTAGTAAGGTTTTTGCCATCATTTTCTTAGGCCTAGACAATCAAGAAAATAATACATCAATCTCTGATTTGCAGCAATTTATGGGGCATAGATGCTCACCTTAAAAATTTAACATTTGACTCGGGAGAGCTGATTGGAGCTGGCTCTAGCACTGCCCTACAAAGAAGTGTCTGAGGCAGGTTTTGATTTTAGGTCTTCCTGAAACGAAGGCTAGCATTCTGTCCCCTAAGCTATGCAACCTCCTAAGACAGACAGAGAAAAATATATGATACATTATAGAATCATCTTCCAAGACTCAGCTCTGCTATTAACTTCTTCATCTCTCCAAGCCTGTTTCCTTATCTGTAAATGAGAGGATTGAATTGGATAATTTGGAAGTCCCAATAGTTCCAAATCCTCAATTTTGGGGGCTATCTTTTCATTTTATTTTTCAAATAACAAACATTTCCCTCCTAACATTGATAAAAAACAAAAACAAAAAATAAGAAAACAAAACCCTTGTGATAAATATGCGTAGTCAAACAAAACAAATTTCTACACTGTCCAGGGCCAAAAATGTATATCTCATTCTGCGTTGTGAGCCCATCACCTTTTTGTCTAGTGGACTGAGGATGAAGCATGTTACCCATCATTTCGCTGATCAGAGGTCTTAAATCTTTCAAAGCTGTTTATCTTTACAATATTTTTGTTAATTGTTTAAATTGTTCTCACTTCCCTATGCATGAGTTCATACAAGTCTTTCCAGGGCTCTGAACTCTTTCTGGGGAAGATTGGGAAAAAAGTGTATCTGTCCAGAGGAAATGAAATGAAATCAGGATCTGCCCAGTTGATCCTCCCAGGGCTAGTGGGAGGAAAGAATGGAAGATACTTTACAAATTATAAAACACTCTTCAAATATAAAGATTGCTATTTTTCTTATTGTTATTAGAAATGTTTCCAAAGCACAAATTTACTCTGCTATTAGAGGAAATTGGTATTCATTTTGCAGACCATTTTTTGGACAGACTCCAGAGACTTCCTCCTGGGGTCCACCATGAAGATAATGGAAGGGTTGTCTGTGACCTTCAGTCACCAGCTGTTCCCCTGGAGGTTTTTCCAGCTGCCACTGAAGCTAAAAGAAAGTGGGGGAGGAGAAGGGAAATGGGCATTATGAAGGCCCAATTCCTGTAGGATTGGGATAGGGCATATCAATGGCAAAAAAAAAAAAAGTTTGGACTGTTAACAAAAAAACACACCCAAAACAGGTGGGCTCTAGAAACAAAAGAAGCAGTGAGGAATCATTCGGTTGTTCTCCGGCCAAAAGAGAGGAGTGTGTTTTCAACATCAACAATAAAATGGTCACAGATGCTTGGTTTCAGACAACAGTGCGTATAGTGTGAAGATTTGCCCCTCCACATTTGGGGGTGAATACAGCCTTGTAGACACTGGAGAATAGGAATGGTTTAGCAATTGTCTTTATAGGATAAGTGTGTGGTTGACACATAGTGTCTACTGGCAGTGCTTTGTATGTAGTAGGTGGACCATATATCTTTGCACTTGAATTTGCTCTTCTTGGTACAACCCTAGCCTGAATAAAGTATAACAAGTCAAGAACTTTACACTAAAGGTCCAGTGCTTTTCTGGCTTCCAGTGATTCCATTTTCTTACATTCTCTTACCTGGAATTTTAGCAGATGCTAGTGGGTAAGGATAAGGTAGATTTCCTCTCATCTGTTATAGGATGCTCTCCCAGATTTGGCCCTCTAATTAGGACACATTCACATGCACATTAGTATTTTAGAACCAAAGGGAAAGTTAAAGATCTTTTTAGGCTAACCTTTTCCTTTCACAGAGGAAGAAACTGAGACCCAGACAAGGGAAAGGTTTTTTTTTTTCCCTCAAGGTCATATAAAAAGTTATTATTGGGAACAAAGACTAAAACTCAAGTCTCTTGCCTCCTGGTCTCATGATCCTTTTGTTAAAATACAAATCTCTCTCTCTCTCTCTCTCTCTCTCTCTCTCTCTCTCTCTCTCTCTCTCTCCTCTCTCTCTCTTTCTCTCTCTTCATTAAGAGACAGTATGGTACAAGAGGTAGAGAGCTAGCCCTGAAGCCAGAAAGATCTGGGTTCATGTCCAGCCTCTGTTACACCCTTGCTATATGAACCTGGTAACTAAATTAATTTCTCAGTACTTCTAGGCAACCCTCTAAGACTAGAAGTCTCAGAGAAGGTATCCACATTGGTGGGAGTGGGAGTTTTCATCCCTGGGGTGCTCTTTATATCAAAGAAATCCCTGGTCCAGTCCCTGTCCCTAAGGACTCATTAAATATCTACTGTATGCATAACACTGAACCAGATACTGGAAAGGCAAGAATTAGAGGTAATGTGAGGTTTCCTACCATCGTAAAATACGAAAAAGGTCTTCTTAACTTCTCCAGTGTTGCCACAGAGACTTCTGGGGTCAGTTCTCTGTTTCTATGAGAAGTCAAGTCATAATCAGTAAACATTTCATCACAGGCACAAATAATGTATGTATCTGGGGTTGGGGAAGTTGTGGTGGACCAGGGGATTGTGTGTGTGTGTGTGTGTGTGTGGGGGGGTGTATATGATATGGCAGTGTAGAAGATAGCTGTGATGGGGGCATGGGGCAGAGAGGGAGCCATATACCTGAAAATACCACCTATGCCTTAGCCCCAGGTGGATTAGGGAGGAAAGTGGGTCCAAGAATACAAGCAATGTGACAATTGGACTCTGGGGGTGGGGTCTTGAAAAAGTAGAGAGGACTGAGAAGTCATGGAGGTCTCCTACATCTCTTCCTCTCAGTCCTCTCTGCTTTTCAAGACACACTTCCCTTACTCTTCTCCTCAGTTTCAGTTTAAGCTATAGGTTGATTATAATCATTGTTATTATTTCATGTTTCCTAAGGGTTTCGCAGTCAGTTGTATTTTCCTTTTGGCCATCTTCCTGCTTATGAAGGAACTGAGGGACAGAGAGGGGTGGTGACAAGTAGAAGCTCAACTTAAGCCTTCAACTCTCACACCTGGTCGCTTGGTTGTGTCTGTTCCAGTCTGAGCCTAAATGGTTCAATGTAAAATGAAAAACTCAATGAGCCTGATGTTTGGTCCAGAAACATAGAATGGCCAGTTTTATTGCTTTATTTAAAGATATGGGTGATCTAAAATATAATAATTTATAGCACAAGCCTGTTATCAACCCTGTAGGTATTGTTATCCCTATTTTACAGAAGAAGAAACTGAGGTTCAAATCATTTAAGTAATTTTTCAGGTTCATAAAGTTATCATCAGAGGTGAGACTTGAACTCATCTACATAACTCTACATCTTGAGTTTTATCTCCTATGCCATGCTTCTTCTCAAGAAAAAAAAAAGTGACTGAACGGAAAACTAATGGAACCTTTTTTTTTTTCCAAACCAAATGAAAAAACTAATGAAAGTTTTCCATTAGTCTTAGTAGCTTCTTGGCTTGTTCCTTCATAATCTGTCACAGTCACATCCATGCCAGAGAAGCATAAAATTATCCTGCAGTTTAGACTACATTCTTGTAAATTCAATCCAATCCAATCCAGTCCATCCCAATCCAATCTAATCGATGCTGATTGGATTTTTAATATAATCAAAGAACTGTTCAGGATGATATTCAGAAGAATGAGAGACCTTTTTGCAGAATCCTAGCATGTCAAAATTGGGGAGAACTTAAAGGTCATCCAGTCCAGTCCTGTAATTTTACAGATTAGAAAACTGAGGCTCATTGAGGGGGAAGTGACTTGCCTAGAGTAGGCAGTCATTCTTTTTGCCACGTCATTCATATGTGTGTTTTGTCTATCCATCTAGGCAGTATTGTCTATAGAGATCTGCACTCTGTAGAGAGTTAAATGCATTGGACTGTGTCTAATTGTATTGAATTGACTAAGTCATTGAAGAAGTCTGCTCATTCTTCCTTTTCCTTTTAGGGGGTTTGGAGAATGGAGCCATTGTTTCTTGAGAACTCTCTTCCCTGCTTCCCTTCATGAAAAAGAAACCATACTCCATGCTCACCTGCCAGAAACCATCCTTCTTTCTATAACATTCATGTGCAGATTGGATATGACTGTGCAGTTTGCTTATATGCTTTTATATGAATAATTGGTTTGTCTCTTCAGCTATACTAGAAACTCCTTGAAGGTGGGGACTATATTTTCTACTGGCTTTGTAATTTTTTGTGGTGTTTAGTTTACTGTGCATACTTAAAAAATACTTGTTGAACAAATGAGTGAAAGAATTAATGTATGCTATTTGATTTCAGTTCTATCTCAGTCCCTGACATCTGGTAAGGGTGTGCAGCAGAGGCTTCTTAGCAAGGACTCAGAAAGGTCAAGTTACCATTTTTGAAAAGTATAAATTACATATGCATCTTCTTCAAGAGGCCCCTGACTTCACCAGTGTATGTACCTCCAGGCCTCTCCTAGAGTTGCTGTGCCAATAAAACACACACACACACACACACACACACACACACACATACACACACACACACAATTTAGAAACTAGCATACATGGATTTTAAGCTGGAAAATTATGACATGAAGTAAACATTCAAAATGCACAACTGAGAAAACAATACAGAGTAAGTGACAATACATCCAGGATCTGTGATTTCATTGGTGTGGATTTGATTTTGTTTGTTGTTCAGTCATTTCAGTGATGTCCAACTCTTTGTGACCCTATTTGGAGTTTTCTTGGTAAAGACACTAGAGTGGTTTGCTATTCCTTCACTAGCTCATTTTACAGATGAGGAAACTGAGGCAAACAGGGTTAAGTGACTTGCCCAGGGTCACACAGCTAGTAAGTGTCTGATGCCAGATTTGAACTCAGGAAGACTTATCTTCCTGACTCCAGGCTATCCACTGTGCTACCTAGCTGCCTGGCATTTTCCATTAGCAGTTCAAAAATCTATGTTGCTTAAAGAGCAGATATAAGCCACCATTTTGAATGTCTACCCTGCCATCCAATGGTGTAATTATTATGATCACTAGAGAGTCAGTAGGGTATAATGGAGAGATGGTCTGCCCTTGGAGAAAAGAAAACGTAGGTCCAAGTCTTGCCTCTGACATGTACTAGCTGTGTGACCATGGGCAAGTCCTTTATCCTCTTAGTGCCCAAGACATCTCTTTTATGATTATAAGTTACAAATGACTTATTAATGTGCACTTGTGAAAGTAGTTCCCTACCTATACTGAAAAACAAAAATCACAAGGCTAAATAAAATTTTTTTTAAAAAAGTGTCGTTAGCTGGTGATATTGTCATAATGACAAATTATAATACGATTAATCCCATTTTTATGTTTGTATCTACATTTGTAAACTACATTTGTTTGCATATTTATAAATATTTTAGCATTAAATTATGCTTTTTATTTGAAGCACTGTATATATGTTGTCATAATATACATGTTTATTTGTTCAGTCATTTTTCAGTCCTGTCAGATTCTTTGTGACCCATTTGGGGTTTTCTTGGAGTGGTTTACCATTTACTCCTCCAGCTTATTTTACAGATGAGGAAACTGAGGCAAACAAACTTAAGTGATTTGCCCAGGGTCTAAAGCTAGTAAGTGTCTGAGGCTGGATTTGAACTCATGAAAATGAGTCTTTCTGATTCCAAGCCCAGTGCTCTATTCAATGTACCTTCTAGCTGATATACATATATGTGTTTATATATGTATTTATATATAAACACATATATGTGTGTATGTATATGTATATATGCATATAAACATGTATATGTATATATACATGTTTATGTATTTTCTACTTATTTCACATCCTGAGGCTGCTACTAAAGCCTAGGACTTTCCATGGGCTGGTGTGGGGCCAGGTGCAAAGCTGTAACTAGCATTTTGGTAACCCAAGGTTATCAGCATAAATTCTACCTGGTACAAGCACTATGAAACTTGCCCTCAAATCCATTTTTAAATTCATGATATAAAAAAATACAAGAAATAAAAAAGTTAAATACAGTTGATTGGGAGAAGGACTTCATTGCTATAGTGGCTTTCATGGTACAGAAGGAGTGCATAAGTGAAATCATTATATCCCCTACATTTCAGTGTTCTAGGTCAGTCTCATTTATATCTCCATCCCTGGCTATGTTTAAGGGAGTACAGAGATCAAGGTGAATAATACTTTGCCCTGTACCTCACCCTCCCCATTTTTCTACATATAAAATATGGTCACAGTGAATATCAAGTACAATTAGATGAATTCAAGGGGAAAAAAATAAAAATTTAAGGGGCCACATGTAGCTCAAAGGTTATGTGTGAAAAGGAGAGATGCATCATTTTCTTTTCTTTTTTTTGCCATGGTGATAGGGGAGTTTATTGGATGATTTTTTGTGTACATGACTCTCAGATCTTTAAAAAAAAATTTTAAGCAACAGCTGGCAAAACCACCTTCTTGCCCACCAGCTGCCATTCTAAGTTACTGCTTAGTAACATAGGTCTTCCCAAAGAGCCAAGGTCTGCAATTCAGCATATTGCTGGGCCGGTTCCAGGCCTCCTCCCTTTGACTTGACTAAAAGTAAAGATCTGAAGCTGCTCTGAGGCTTCAATGGGATTGCTCATATACAAATTCCTAGTCTCCTCTGACATATTTTAAAGGGGCAAGAAGAGTGCATTCACATAACAGCAGCAGGCTCTTGAGAAGGGTGAACAGAAGACAACTGGGCCTTCTTTTTTATTCAAAGAAATCAGCTGCCCCATCTGTCTCCCTCAGCTTAGGCATGAACCCTTGAAGCCAAGTGAGTAGTTGAGGGAGGGGGGTGGAGAAGCTATCTGGTTGGCATGAAAAAGAAAAATCATCAAACAGAAGAGACAGAAATGACCCTTGTGCCCCTTCACCCTCAACAATTCCAGTGTGGAGAAACAGAGCTCATCCTGTGGGCTAAAGAATAAAAAATATTGGCAAAAAGGGAAAGGACTTTTTTCGTACAAAAATATTTATAGCAGTTTTTTTTGTGGTGTCTAAGAATTGGAAATCAGAGGGATACTCATCAATTGGGGAATGGCTAAACAAGCTGTAGTATATGACTGTAATGGAATATTACTGTGCTATAAGAATTGAGGAGCAGGAGGATGTCAGAAAAACCTGGAAAGACTTACATGAAGTGATACAAAGTGAAGTGTGCAGACGAAGGATAACATTATACACAGTAACAGCAATATTGTATGATGGACAACTGTGAAAGACTTGACTCTTATCACAAATTCAATGATCCAAGACAATTCCAAAGGACTCAAGATGAAAAATGCTATCCACCTCCAGAGAAAGAACTGATAGAGTCTGAATGCAGATTAAAGCACACTATTATTCACTTCCTGCATTTTTTTCATGTTTTTTTTTCCTTTGGGCTTGTGTCTTCTTTCACAATATGACTAATATGGCAATTTATTTTGCATGATTGAACATGTACAACCTATATAAAATCACTTATTTTCTTAGAGAAGGGTGAAGTAATGGGGGGAGAGAAAATTTAGAATTCAAAATTTTAAAAAATGAATGTTAAAAATTGTTTTGACATGTAACTGAGGAAAAATATTATTTAAAAAAAATTGGAGATACCATTAGGAGAGATGTTGCTGTGGCATCCAGGGAAAAATATCATTGCTGGAGTAAAAGTGTTTTGGGAGTTTGCTCAGAGTTTAATTTTTAAAAATTGGAGAAGCATATTGTGGTGGAAAGAGCATGGGATTTGATGTTAGAAGTCCTGGGTTCAAATATTGACTGACACTTGTCTGTGACTTTAAGCAAGTCATTCATCTCTGCAGGTCTCAGTTGTCTTAGCTGTAAGATGAGGAAATTGGACTAGACAGTCTCCAAAGTCCATTTCCAGCTCTTAATCTATGATCCTGTGATGTCAAATATATAATTTTAAAACTGTGTCCTAAGACAAAGTCTCAGCCCTCAATGAAGCTAACAGGTTATTACTTTTTGTTGTTTAGTCATTCCTGACTTTTTGTGACCTCATTTGGGGTTTTCTTGGCAAAGATACTGACATGGTTTGCAATTTCCTTCTCCAGCTCATCTTACAGATGAGGAAACTGAGGCAGAGTAAGTGACTTGTCCAGGGTCACATCTAGTTAGTGTCTGAAGCTAGATCCCGTCCTAGGAGGATGAATCTTCCTGACTCTAGGCCCAGCATTCTAACCATTGCACCAATTAGGTGACTCAGGGGTGAGGTGAGGGACAATAAGTCAGCACAAATAAATGTAATGCAAATTAGAGGAAGAGAAATCCAAAAAAGAGTTTAAACATGGAGGCTGGTTATACTTAGGAGAGAAAAACCTCTTGGGGACTTCTGAGGCTTTAAAATGCATAGATCATAGGATTTCAAACTGAATAGGACATTAGTGATGTTGGAGTCCATACCTCTCATTTTCATTTATGAAGAAATCGAAGCCTTGAGAGGTCTCACAGATAGTAATTGACAAAGGACTCAAACTTTGGTCTTTGGAGTCCAAATTCAGCACTCTTATCTCTACTTCTCCAGGAAATGCTGCAAACCATGATGTGCCAGTGGAAACATTAATCGTCTGTGTTCCCTTGTGTAGTCATGACCTTGGAGCTAAAGGGAATTTGGGAGATTTTGGGACAGGGCTGGTCTGTCAGCTCTCTTGTATTGTGGGAAGACAATCATTAACCAATCTTAACTTCACTAAAAGAATGTGTGGATTCTAGTTTAGTACAGGTGGTATGGGCAACCAATGTTAGCAGGAGACCAAAGGACAAAGTAAATGTTTGACATAGAGGCATTAATTTGTTACACCCAACCTTTATTTTATCTGAAGTTTCTTCTTTTTAATTCTTCCCCAGAATGAAATGAAAGCAAATCAGTTGCCAAAATATTTGGAGAGGACTGAACCCCACCTCATAGTCATTTGGCAAAGTTTATGTCTCTGGGTGAAGTAACAGAAGGGGTGGCAGAGCAGCCTGGCATCTTTCATTTGGGCCAATAATGCTTGACTGAGGCATGGTGAGGTAAGTAGGGCAGGAAAGTTAGGATGCAGAAAGAAGAGGGGAATATATTATATTTCTAGCTGTTTTCTCCATGTTCTAGATGAGAGTTGGAGACACTGGGGAGAAAGAGAGCAAAGAGTTGAGAACCTGATATATGATAAGGAAAATCCAAAGAGGTAAGAGATGGATGGGACATTAAGAGGACACTGAGTCCATTAAGAGGACACTGAGTCCAACTCCCTCGTAGTACAGATGAGGAAATGGAGGCACAGAGTGAGTTAAGTGACCTGTCCAGGGTCACACAGCTGGTAAGTGTCTAAGGTAGAATTCGAACCCAAATCTTCCCGATTACAAGTCCATTGCCTTATTCATCACACTTGCCTCATAGTTCGATGGAAAGATAGAGATGTTTTAATAATAAGCCATTCCAAAGTTCTGGAGTCAAAGGTCCCCAAGAAGGAATCTGATCAGGGGTAAGATAGAGACAGTTTATGAGATCCAATTGTTAAATTTTTGGTAGGGGAGGGAATAAGCATTTTTATAGTACCTATTATGTACTAGTCACTATGCTAAGTGTTACAACAACCCTGCCAGGTAGGTGTGGTTATTATCCCCATTTTACAGTTGAGGAAACTGAGTTAAGTGATTAGCCTAGAACCACACCACTTGTAAGTGTCCGAGGCTATATTGAACTCAGGTCTTTCAGGCTCCAGGCCCATCACTCTATCCGTTGTGCCACCTAGCTGTGAAGAAAAGAGACAGGAATAAGCGTTTATACAGTATCTACTATGTACACTTTGCTAAGTGCTTTTAACAAAAATGTACAGGCATATATACACAATATACATATACACGTATGAATATACATGTGTGAAGAATACAATTCTATGCAATTAGATGGCTGAGTGGATAGAGTATGGGGCCTGCAGTCAGGAAGATCTGAGTCGAAATTTGGCCTCAGGTACTCACTAGCTTTGTAAACTTGGGCAAGTCACTTAACCTCTCTTTGCCTTAATCCATTGTAGAAGGAAATGGCAAACCATTTTAGTATCTTTGCCAAGAAAACTCCATGAATAGTATTGGTATGGTATGGTCCATGGGGTCACAGAGTCAGACACAACTGAACAGCAACTCTGTCTCTGTCTCACTGTGTGCGTGTGTGTGTGTGTGTGCGCACGCCTGTGTGTATGTATATGTATATGTATATACACACGTACAAAATTTATACCTCAGAAATAAGTCAATGTTATGAATCAGGGCTTGCTTTATTGTTTTGTTGATTGTCTAGACTTAAGAAAATGATAGAGAAAAGATTAATAAAGCAGATTAAATTTTAGTGTGTCATGCGTGCGTCGCCCCAGAGAGCCAGTTGTTAAACATTTGCTAGCACACCATTGTATCTGACCCAAGATAAAGATTCAGCATGTTTTAGGAAGAAGCATTCCTATCAAGTATGAGGGTCATGAGATCACAGACCTGGAGCTAGGTGGGACCTCAGAGGTCCCCTAGTACAACTCCCTCATTTTACAGTTGAGGAAACTTGAGGCCCAGAGAGTGATTAAATTACTTTCCCAAGATTACACATTAAGTGTCAGAGCTGGGATAGGAACCTACTTCCTTTGATTCTAAAACCAGTGTTCCTTCTGCTCTGCCAAGTGGGTCATATTTAGTAATTCAAATTTGATGAAGGTGTTATTACTTTGTAACTCAATGTTCATTTATTTAAAATCTTGCTTAATGAAATTATATTTTACTCTTGAAATTATTTTTTACTCTATTGAAGAGAAGTCTGAACTTCACCTTGTAGTTATTTGGCAAAAAGCTTATGTCTCTGGGATTTTTTGGACAGTGAAGTGACAGTCCTGCAGCCACAAAAGGTGGCATCACAGCCTGGTGGCCTGGTGGCCTGGAGGCCTCATGGCATGGCATTTTTCATTAGGGCAGATAATGCTGGACTGAGGCAGAGTGAGGTAAGTAGGGCAGGAAAGTGATAATTTTGATGGATCTGGGATCTCATTAAAGCAGGTTTGCCTTCTGGTGCTGGCTGGATATAGCCCATTCATGCCTTCTTATCTTGAATTATTTTTATCCATGTCCTGCAAGGGTGTGCTGTAAAGGTTCAAACAACTCAAGAAATATACCCATGACACGTTTTTAAGTTTAATTTGCCATATTAACATTTTTCCTATCACTTTCTTAAGTCTAGAAAATCAACAAATGAATAAATCAAGCTCTGATTTGTAGCATTTACTGATTTCTGAGATGTAAATATTCACATTGAAAATTGAACAATCATCTCTCATGAGTTGTTTATAGCTGGCTCAGCACGTTGATGTTCTATAAATTGTAATATCACATAGGGAATGTAGAGAGTGTATGGGGCTGCATTCCTCTAGGTCACTTGGATAACAATGGAATAACCATCTTACCTCTTTGATAATATCTTTTACACCATCTTTTCTGGCATATAGTGTTTTTGTTGGTAATATGCTGCCATCTTTTTATGACTGCTATAAATCTCTTCATTGCCCTTTCAGTGATCTATAATGTTAATTCTTCAGAGAGTATGGTAGCCATTGAATCTCCAGAAGAATACTGGTGTTAAGAAATTGAACTTTTGTTTCAGGAAGAAGCTTGGGGCCATTAAAAGAGCTGTTTAATTTCCCAAAGAAAACCAGGTATGTTCTTCTGTTCAATTCTAGTCTCAGCTCATTGTTTATGGGCTGTGTCATAGATGTATAGACTGAATGGTAGCCTCTAAAACTTGTCTCTCGGTCTGAACCAACACGACAAGTGTATAAATATGATTAATATGATTGTACATGTATAACCTATACCAGATTGCTTGCTGTGTTGGTAGGGGAGCAGACGAAGAAAAATTTAGAACTCAAAATCTTATTAAAGTGAATGTAGAAAACTACCTTTACATGTAATTGGAAAAAAAATAAAATACTATTAGGTGGAAAAAATAGAATAGTCTGAACAATAGGTATTCTTCATCTACTTGTTTTTTGCTGTGTGGATTGGCTAAAATCTTTGAAGTGTTTTATTTATCTCTTTAGGAGGCTCTGTACTGTTTTAAAGCTCGATGCAATGAGAACCATATTACTAGCAAACGAAAGCATTTAGAGGGTCTTACCATCTAAAGAGAATCCCTTTTTGATTTGGACTCTGGACAGGAAATCCTCCACAACTGAGGCAGACATCTTTGCCGTACTTATATCTTGTTTTATGGCTTGCTTAATATAAGTGATCTATGAATAAAATTATCTAGATTTGACCAAGTATGCATAGAGAAGGTTCTACTAGAAGTGTCATAATTTTGAAGGCATGGTGGATTAATTCTGAAGATATTTTAAAGAAAGGAGGATTCCAAATTGGGTAAAATTTTTTAAAAAAAGTTTTTCAATTAAGAAATATTTGTTTACTCTTCCTTCTTCAACCGAACAAAAACAATAAAAAGAAAAATAAATCCCTCAAAACAAATATGCAGTCAAGTGAAGCAAATTATTGATCATGTCCAAAAATGTATGCCTCATTTTGCATATTGAGTTCACTTATCTGTCAGAAGTTTTCTTTAACATTCCAGAACTTTTGTATGTCATTGTAATAACCTGAGTCCTTAAGTCTTCCAAAATTATTTCTCTTTATGATGTTGTTATTGTATAAATTGTTCTCCTCATTCTGCTTGCATCACTCTGCATCACTGCACATAGCATTCCCAGTTTTCTCTGAAACTATCCACTTTGTCATTTTTAAATGGACAATACTACTGCTTTACATTCACATATGGTATTTTGAGTCATTCTTTTTATAGGAAGGCAACCCTTTAATTTCTATTTTTTTTCCTACTGCCCCCCCCCCCGCTATGTATATATTTGATATAAAGGTCCCTTTCCCATTTCTTTGATCTCTTTGGTGCATATAGCACTTGGGGGTATATGGGATGTATTAGATACTATATACCTAATAGTGGTATCACTAGGTCAAAGTATATGCACAATTTTTCATTGTTGGGGACATAGTTGCAAAATGCTTTCAAGAATGGTGGGACCAAATCACTGCTCCACCCAGAGTACATTAGTGAATTAGTCTCTTTTCCAACAGACTCTCCAACATTTTCATTTTCCTTTTTTCCCCATCTTTGCCAAGACAACAAATTGTTTAGGGGGCATATTGATTTCATTACTACTAAATGGAGGCAACTGAGAAAAGAGTAATGCCTCTGATCCATTCCTTCTTGTACATCTCTTCAAAATGCTTATAAGAGTAATCTATGAATTTATTATAGGCATCCTTGACAACGATATGAGTCAGGAACAGATAGTCTTTTGCAAATGATATACAATGATGCTGTTTCCCTTGACACCCTTTCCAGTACTGGATTTATCTCCAGTTATACACCTGGCTCAGAGGTTGTAGTGATGGAATTTGAATACGCCTATCTCCCTGTCCCTACTTCTACACTCTCCCTTTATCACCGTCACTGAGCAAAAATGTCCTCTTTGGAGTCCATATTTTTCAAATTTCTCACCTGATGCAGATTCTAGTACCAGGTATCTATGAGACCCCAGGGCATTCTTTGTCCTTTCTCAATGAGTTCAGTGCCTGGTTCATAGTCTTCCTTTTTATTTATTCTGTCTTCTCATTCTGGTGATGTCAACTTACATGTCAGCATTCCCTTAAATATCCTAACTTCCCAGTTCATCAATATACTCGACTTCCATGATCTGCTGATCCACTCCACCCTAGATACACACAGGGATGGTCATACTCTTCATCTTGCCATCACTGATGAGCTCTATTTCCATGTTCAAAAACTCTGAAATTCTTTTATCTGATCACACTCTTTTAGCTTTCTACCTCTCCTTACATTTTGATTCTCCTAGAACTCTTCATCCTCACCATGTTCTCCAATACCTCCATCCCTCAAGACTGCCCCTAGCCCTCATCTGGCTACACTTTGTTCCCTTCTTAATTTTCATCCTTTGGTGAATGAGTTACATTCCACCCTGCCCTCATCCTTTATTCTTGAATCCTGTGCTCTCTTTTCTTATTGTCAATCATGTCTTCCAGCTAGGTGGCACAGTGGGTAGAACACTGGGCATGGAGTCAGGAAGATCTGAGTTCATGTCCAACCTCAGATGCTTACTAGCAGTAACCCCGGGCAAGTCACATAACCCTATTTGCCTCAGTTTCCTCATCCATAAAATGAACTGGAAAAGGAAATGTCAAACTACTCCCATATCTTTGCCAAGAAAACTCCAAATGGGCTCGCGAAGAGTCAGATGTGACTGAAACAAGTGAACAATAGCAAAAACCATACCTTACTGAACCTTGACTTTAAATTACTCCTACCATCCACCTCCTTTGCTCCTGCCCATGTGCTGCTCAATAGAACTGAAGGAAATAATAAAATTGTACTGACTGGATGAACTATAAATCTATGTTAGTTAATCTCAACTGAGCCCTCACTACAGCAAAACAATCCTACTCCTTCTCTCTAATTGATTCCTAATTACACTCACCCCAGCAGCTGTTCCAAACCCTTTTTTTTTCCCTTCAAGCTTCCCATACTGCTCCCTCCCTCTCTTCCTCCTCCCTGAGATTTTGACTCATACATCACTGAAAGAATTAAAGCCATTCATGGAGAATATCTACTTCTCTCCTCTTCAACTCAAAGCCCTCTTTCATGGTCCCCTACTATCTCTTTCTGTATTCCTATTTCTAATGATGAAGTGGCCCTTCTACTTGGCAAGACCAACCCCTCTACCTTGAGCCTTGATCACATTCGCTCCTGTCTTTTCCACCAGATTGCTTCCGCCATCATCCCCCACACTCTGATTTTGAAGCTCTTACTATTTATCAGATCCTTTACTACTGTCTACACACATACCTTCCCCATCCTTAAAAAAAACCGAACCCTCAAGTAAATACTTACTATGCCAACTAGCTACCATTCTATGTCTCTCTTGGCCTTCTCGGCTAAATCCCTTGAGAAAGCTAACTATAACTGGTGCCTTCACTTTCTTACCTTTCACTCTCTTCTAAACCTTATTCAGTCTGGCTTTTTACTTCATCATTCAACTGAAGTTTCTTTTTCCAGTTACCAATGATCTATAAATGCCAGATCTAATGGAGTCTTTTTGATCATCATCATTCTTGACTTTTCCAAACTAGCCTTTGTATGTAGACTGTCCCCTACATGTGCTCTATGGTCCCTACCTCCATACCTTTGTTCACTCTGTCCCTTACACTTAGGATGTTTTCCATTTCCCTTCACCTGTTTATAACCAAAGTCAAATGCTGTCTGCTCCATGAAAATTTTTTTTCATCATTTTAGTGCAGAGATTCCCAAACTTATTTGGCCTACCACCCTCTTTTAAAAAAAATTACTCAGAGTCTCCTAGAAATCTACTTCCTTTAACCTTTTAATGTTTTTTAAAACTTGCATAATTTCAAAAAAGTATAAAATATGTTTTAAAAAATGAAATCTTAAATTTAATAATTTATTGTAAATTTATGGATTTTTCCCTGCATTGAAATTTTGATAGTGCAATATTGCATCATGCAACTGTTTAGTATCATATTGTAAACAAGTCATTACATACACGTATTCCTGCTGATGGATACTGGACTTTTTGACAATGCACAACACTCTTGCCTGCCAGCACTTGCTTGTTAAGATTTGTCAGTAGACTGATTAGTTATAACTTGCATTTTGTGCATTCATTTGGAAAATAATGTAATTGCTACAACTTCAACTCTGTTACACAACAGATGAAACACGTACAAATGGTTTTTCAAAATTTTCTTCTTTTTCTTTTTTTCTTTATGCTTCCACCACCCACTTATTTTTATTCAATGCCACCCAATTGTGCCCAAGGCTATTCTTGTTCCCCTGGATCATTCCAGCGTCCCTCATGGGGTGGTATCACCCACTTTGGAAACCTATGCTAGTGGTTCATGATCTTCTCATCTACATAGTTCACCTTGCACTTTGTGCCTCTCATGCTGTTATGATGTATTATTTTGTCTCATAATTATTTGTGTATGTGCTATTTCCCCCTACTAAATTATAAGTTCTAAGAAGGCAGACATTGCGTCTCATCTGAGCTGTGCATCTCCTCTCAACATTTTTTGTACACCATAGATATTTGCTGAATTGCTAAAAACATCTAATTACAGCTTATTCCACTAAGTTGTACTATACATTAAGCTGAATGTATGGCCTCTCAGTTTTTGTTTAGTTTCTGCACCATTTCCTAATAGGTGGAGCATTGGCACTTTGGTGCACAGTGGAGTTGCCTGTGAAATGTCCCGATATCCATGGCTTCCTTGCTCTCTTTTGCCATTTTTGTCCAGGTGGATGGAGGGTGATGTTAATCATGACTGTGAGAAGAAGTGGTGGCTGGTAAGGGTTGTGGTTTTTGTCAGAACATATCCACAGTTGTTGCCATCTCTCCTCTCCTCTTCTCTTCAGTCCTCTTTTCTCTTCTCTTCTCCTCTGCTTTCCTTTTCTCTCCTCTCCACCTGTCTGTCTGTGTCTGTCTGTCCATCTATCTATCTATCTATCTATCTATCTATCTATCTATCTACTACCTACCGTGTGTGTGTGTGTGTGTATGTGTGAGAAAGAGAGAGACAGACAGACAGACAGACAGAGAGGGACAGAGACAGAGAAACAGAGGAAGAGAGAGAGAGAGAGAAAGAGGCTGAGAGACAGAGACAGAGACAGAGGCAGAGACAGAGTTGGAGGAGATAGTGGGAATCTGAATAGGTCTGCTTTGTCCTTTGCTGCTTCTCCCCCACCCCTTACATATGTTAGAAATTGCTTTTCTTTCACCTCTTGTGTGTTTTAGGCTTAAAAAAAATGGTGGTTGCAATCGATGATTTGCTTTGCCACATGGAACAGGTGGGGAGTTCCCCATTTTCTCCACCGTTATAGCTTAATCCTAGGTGACAATCCTCACAAAGAAGGTAGGGTCCAAGTCATTTGGCCTAAGGGGCCTGAAGAGGGTGAAACTTTCCAGTGGGCTTTCCATCTCTCTCCAGAACATCTGTTGCCTGGGTTGGAACCCTTGAGATGGGGGGTGGCTCATTGCATACCCCAGTGCCACCGCAAACATAGGAGGTCTTGAACGGGGCTGAACTGAAAGCTGAAACCAAAGAAGCCCCAAACCTGTTGTGAAAGCAGCTGCATAAGCCATAAATTGAGTGTGCAAGCAAACCTAGCGGCTGTCTAACAGGGAGGGAGGGAGTCAGATCAGCCTTAGGCCAGGATAGATTTCTTTATTGTTTTTACATAAGTACTCCTCTGAGATCTGCCAGATTCCATCTCCTTTCTCAAAGTCAAAAAGCCACTGGCAGGATTTATTCTGATTTTCCTTTGGATATTATTGGATGGAAGACAGAATAGTGCTACTGTCTTGGATTGTGTTGGACTCCCACTGGGCTGACTCAGGTTTCCATTTGGTGATTTGAGTAAGCTCTCATTTGCTACACCTCAGTCATTACAAGGCTGTCTTTCTCCACATCACAGCAAGGCCCTCACTTATCTGTTCATCTTTACAATATCCCCATTCAGCTGCAGAGGCCAAGAGCAGCATGGATCTCTCTCTTTACAGTACTGAAAGTCACACTGTAAGGGATGGTAGTTCCTTTAGACTGCTGCCAAAGTCTCTTTATAACTCAAATCTGTGGCTTGTAAAATGAGGTAATTGGACTAGATGATCCTTAAAGTGTCTTCTGCCTTTAAATCTATGCCTGTGATGAACCAATCAGGTGAGAAGATGGCTCACATCCCACCCTCCTCATGGTAGCCAATATTGTTGACTTCATCTTTATCTTATCTATTTTAAAATGTCTATTTTTGTGTTTTATTATATATACATATAATATTTGAGTATAGTAGTATAACTATATAATTTATAAATGGTTCAACCTTTTCAGGTGGGGACAGAAACTCCATTGACATATTCTGGAATATTCCCTCAAGCTCAGAGACTACTTTTTTCTGGAAGGCAAGTTGTGATGACATTTATTTAACCAATATTTGCTTCCCTACTATATCTTTTTTTTTAAAAAAAATATTAAATTTTTTTGATGTTTATTTATTTATTTTTAGTTTTCAACATTCACTTCCACAGGATTTTGAGTTCCAAATTTTCTCCCCATCTCATCCCTCACCCCACCCCAAGATGGCATGCATTCTGAACACCTCTTTCCCTAATTTGCCCTCCCTTCTATCTCTCCCCCTCATTCTCTTATCCTCTTCCCCTTCAATTTGCCTGTAGGGCAGGATAGATTTCTATACCCCATTTCCTCTATATCTTATTTCCCAGTTGCATGTGAAAATAATTTTTTTTTAACATTTGTTTTTAAAATTTTGGGTTCCAAATATCCTCCCTTCCTTCCTCCACACCCAACCCTCATTGAGAAGGTAAATAACTCAATACAGGTTATACATGTGTAGTCATGCAAAACACTACCATAGTAGTCATGTTGTGAAAAACTAAGTATATTTCACTTAATCTTATCTGGCCCCCTATTCTAGTCTGTCTTTTGATCCTGTTCCTTCTTGGAAGTGTTTGCTTCAGATTACCCCCTCCCCCAATCTGCCCTTCCCTCTATCATCTCCCTGTTTTCTTGTCCCCTTCCACCCTTATTTTCCTGTAGGGTAAGAAAGATTTCCATAACCAATTGAGTGTGTATGTTATTCCCTCCTTAAGCCAAATCCGATGAGGAAAAGATTCACTCATTCCCTCTCACCTTCCTCTGTTTCCCTTCCACTGTAAAAGCCTTTTCTTGTCTGTTTTATGTGAGATAATTTACCCCATTCTACCTCTCCCTTTCTACTTCTCTCAATATAATCCTTTCTCACCCCTAATTTTATTCTCCAGATATCACCCCTTCATCTACAACTCACCCTGTGCCCTTTATCTATCTATCTATCTATCTATCTATCTATCTATCTATCTATCTATCTATATCCACACATAAAATTTTGCCCTCCAACTACCCTAATACTGACAAAGTCTCATGGTTACAAATATCATCTTTCCATGCAGGAATGTAAACAGTTCAACCTTAATAAGTCTTTTATGATTTCTCTTTCCTGTTTACCTCTTCGTATTTCTCTTGAGTCTTATATTTGAAAGTCAAAATTTCTATTCAGCTTTGGTCTTTTCATCAAGAATGCTTGAAAGTCCTCTATTTCACTGAACATCCATATTTTTTTCCCCCTGAAGGATTATACTCAGTTTTGCTGGGTGGTTCTTGGTTGTAATCCTATCTCTTTTGTACTCCAGAATATATATTCCAAACCCTGGGGTTCCTTAATGTAGAAGCTGCTAAATCTTGTGCTATCTTGATTATGTTTCCACAATACTTGTATTGTTTCTTTCTGGCTGCTTGTAAGATTTTCTCCTTGACCTGGGAACTCTGGAATTTGGCTACAATATTCCTGGGAGTTTTCCTTTGGGAATCTCTTTCAGGAGGTGATCGGTGGATTCTTTCAATTTCTATTTTGCCCTCTGGTTCTAAAATATCAGAGCAGTTTTCCTTGATAATTTCTTGAAAGACGATGTCTAACCTCTTTTTTTGATCATGGCTTTCAGATAGTCCAATAATTTTTAAATTCTCTCTCTTGGATCTATTTTCCAGGTCAGTCTTTTTTCCAATGAGATATTTAACGTTGTTTTCTATTTTTTCATTCTTTTGCATTTGTTTTACTGTGTCTTGATTTCTCATAAGGTCATTAGCCTCCAATTGCTCCATTCTAATTTTTAAGGAAGTATCTTCTTTAGTAATCTTTTGGACTTCCTTTTCCATTTGGCCAATTTTTCTTTTCAAGGCATTCTTCTCCTCATTGGCTTTTTGGACCTGTTTTGCCATTTGGGTTAGGCTATTTTTTTGTGTGTGGCTTAACGGTTTATTGGGTACAGTTCACTCAGGGTAGAGACATGAGGTAAAACTAGAACAATCACAATGACAATAACTTGCAAAAGTAGAAAGTGAAATTCTAGGGTAAAGAATCAAAGATTTTCTGTTTTATACAGGTTATAGACTCAAAGAATTTGTGAATGAGAAGGGGACTTTAAGGTCATCTTGTTTAGCCCCCTTATAGAAGGAGGGGGAAAAAAGTAAGGGAAAGAAAAGCTATATGACTTTAAATCCATAACCTTATTTTGTTGAAATAAACTTTTGTTGATGTATTTTCTATTTTTACATTATTTTCTAATGTGTTATCTCCCCAAAAATTCATAAAAAATTTGTTAATAATATGGAATTTTTAAATGGGAATAAAAAATGGTTAGCAAAACTAATTAGAAATTAAAAAGAATTTTATGTCATATATAGAGTTTCACATCCATAGTATCCCACCTTTTTGAAGAAGCAGGAGGAAATATCTTCTAATATCTTTTTGGGGTTGAGCAACCTTATTCTTTATAATTTGCCAACATTTAATTTGGATAATTCTGCTATTATTATCACCATTATTATTAATAGGTTTTAAGAATCTCAGCAGTGGCTAGATAATAAGAATCCCAGCCATGGCTAGATTTTAAGAATCTAAGCACCTTAATGGAGACAAGGTGGACCTTATATATATAGAAAGACTGTGGGAGGGGCCTAGGAATGGCCAGTAAAGTGGGGTGAACAGAACTCCTGGGACCTGGACCTTGGGGCCAAGGGAGAATGGAGCCTAGCTAGGATTAAGGGTGGGAAATGGCCAGGGGCAATACATAGGGAGGTAAAACAAAGGAAGGCCAGATTAGGTTAAAGGTAACAGAATTGGGAGATTGGCTATAGCCACAATGATAGGTCAGTTGATGGGATTATAGCCTCAGGTGAACACCAGAGATTTGGCCATATGGGAAAGTCCAGGGTTTTTCCTTTCTGGGGTCTAGATCCCATCTTCATCATTCACCCCTCAAACAAATTGGACCCACATTCTTTTGGAGTAAGGTGTGAAGGTCTCAGCTTCTGAAACTGCTTCCTGCTGGCAAGGGGTGTAAAGCTGTCCCTGCCTCAAGGGGGTCCCAAAGAGGAGGTTGACTGGAATCAAGCACAGGCTGCATCCAGGGAACAATGGGGAGACATTGACTGGTACCCATTGTTTGCCAACAACTGCAGGTGAATGGCCTGTAGTCTGGAAGACACAAATCTGACAGAAAAGACTGCAGGGTCCAGATATAAAACAGGGACTAGATTTAGGCCCCAAATGAGAGAATAAAACATCTTTAGCTCTATTTGGATTCAGATAATTCAGTTTTCCAACCATGCATTATCAAATCCACCTCATAGCCAGACTCAGGAATAGCCAGGTGGGTAACATTCCCTTTCAAAGGCACATAATGGGGAAACTGAGCCAAGAGGATGAGGATCCCATCTTAGACTAAGGCTAAAATTGTCCTCTCAGCTTTTCCCAATGTTGACTTCCCATCAGTATCACCTTCTCTGAGTAGCTTGTGGCATTTCTCTCAGATGGTGGATTATTGATTATCAATGGATTATGACCCATCAGACAATTCAAAATAAAATCCTATGAGCTTTTACCTCAAACAGCAAGTTTTACTAATCACAGCTTAGGAAAAACTTTTCCAGGATTTACAACTCAAACTTAAATTTTTCCTGGTGTAAAAGGCCAATCATTAGAAATTTCTATACACTTACAAATTCTCAGCAAGCCATACATAACCCAAACAAGCTTTTTGGCTAGTTTATACATATACCACAATAATCAACAATAGCTAAATTATTTTAGTGGTAACTAAATTATGAAAAGTTGCTTGACATAACTGATACAGAAAGTTCACCATTTTGAAACTTGAAACAAACCCATTACCAATCAAGTGACTTCAGTTTTGTTAAGTGCACTTCCAAATTACTTTACACAGAGAATCAACATCTCATCATTAACAGTTAAAACTACAAATTTAAAAGAGCATGCGTACCCAAATTTGGAGGCTAGCTTCATTACCTTGAGTAGGATGTGCTGAACCTGGGTGATGCTTCCAGGCAAAGGTTGCCCTAGAGCCCAAGGCCATTGCCAGGGGGGCCCACACCATAGCTGCTGCCCCTCCCCCTCTTTCCTTTCCCAGGTGGGGGAGGGTGAAATCAAAGGTGAGAGGTAAAGGGTGAAACTCTATTCTCTTAAGAGAAGGGTTAACAGATACCCTCTTGACTCAAGGGAATGGAGCGACCAGGTTATACAGGTGTTTCAAAACTCCTTAATGATCAATCACAAAACCTCCAGAATATGGCAAGATATTTTCAGCTGTTCTAACTTTCCCTATAACCTCTGTGAAGGAGGATTCAGAGGTGCAGAGGGAAGGGAGTAAGTAAGCCTCAGGGAACCAAAAAGCAACTGCAGTTTTCCCCAATTCCCTAGTGCTGAGGGAATTAACAGATACACTTCTAGATAGGGTGTCTGTCCTTGTCCTTTATGCTGTGGAAGGTGTACCCAGGCCTATGACCTTGAACCCAGTGGACCAAGAGCCTGAGAGCATCAGGCCCAGTGCTAGACAGCCTCTTAACTGTCTGCCAGAAAAGCACCTCCAAGCCTTGCTGCTTGGAGGGCAACCCCAACTACAGAGCAAGAAAGGAGGGAGGAGAGGCTTGCATACCTTCCAGTCTTGGCTGGAGAAGAACTTGGGGTTAGGCAGTTTCCCCATATGGGCCACCAAAATGATGTGGTTTAGGGGTTCAGGGGTCCTGGGACCCCAAAATTACAACACACAAGCCCTGCCTGAAAGAATTCTACCCAAGCCTTCTTTCAGCCAAAGACAAGGTTTATTATAACATCCATCATATTGGGCACACTCTTAAGGAGTCTGAACACTAGTAAGCTATCGGCTAGATTTTAAGAATCTCAGCAGTGGCTAGATTTTAAGAATCTAAATCTAGGCTATTTTTTAAGGTATTATTTTCTTTAGTATTGTTTTAGGTCTTCTTTAGCAAGCTGCTGACTTGTTTGTCATGATTTTCTTGCATCATTCTCATTTCTCTTCCCAGTTTTTCCTCTACTTCTCTTACTTGCTTCTCAAAACCCTTTTTGAGTGCTTCCATGGCCTGGGACCAATTCGTATTTTTCTTGGAGGCTTTGGATGTAGGAGCTTTGACTTTGTTGTCTTCTTCTGATTGTATATTTTGATCTTCTTTGTCACCAAAGAAAGATTCTATGGTCTGACTTTTTTGGTGCAGTTTGCTCATGATCCCAGCTAATTATTTGAGTTTTAAACTCTTTGTTAAGGTAGGGGTCTGCTTCCAGTGTGGATAATGTACTGTCCCAAGCTTTAGGGGTTTTGTGCAGCTTGTTTCAGAGACACTTCTAGAGACCTGTAAATTTTCAGTTCTTCCAAGGTGGTATGATAAGGGACAAGGTGTTTACTACTTTCCTGGCCTGTGCTCTGGTCTATGAGTGACCATAAGCACTCTTTTCTGCCTTGGAACTGTAACGAGGATTTTCTCTTCATCACCACTACAAGCTCCACCACATCAGCACTCCTCCTCACCCCAGGACCACCACCCAGAACTGTGACCCAGATCCAAGCAAGGGCAAAGCAAGAGAATCTTGCACCAACAAAGAGATCCTTGCAATCCCCCTCCGATCATCCATACAACTCCCCCTCATTCTATGGACCAGAAACTCCAGAAGCAGCCACCACCCCTGTACGCACACAGGGACTAGGGCTGGGACTGAGTTTCTCTCTCACCGCAGTCACGGACTATTCCTACTGACCTTCCAAGTTGTCTTTGGTGTTCATGGGTTGAGAAGTCTGGGAACTGCCACAGCTGCCCATGATTCAGTCCTCTGAGGACTGTTCCAGGTTCACTGAGGCCTGTTTTGCCTACGTGCCCACTCTGAACTGCATTCCTCACCACCTAGGGTGATAGACCTTTCTGATCAACCATCTAGGTTGTCTTGGGCTGGAAATTTGTTTCACTCTTTCTTTTTGTGGGTTCTACAGCTTTTCAATTTGTTTAGAGCCATTTTTTACAGGTATTTAGAAGGGTTTGGGGGAGAGCTCAAGCAAGTCATTGCTTTTACTCCGCCATCTTGGCTCTGCCCCTCAGAGACTATTTTCTAAAAGGTATAGAAGCAACATGCTGTTGAAAGTTACGGTGACTCAGTATCTTGTTGTCCCCAGCCATACCTATCAACGAATGTTGGGGGAGGCTTTGGAGAGGAAGGAGACACTAAGTTTGGAGCTTTTTATGTTACTTGACCTTTGTCATGTACTCCTATCTACAAATGGTCATGTTCTTGCTACCTTGGGGAGGAACTGAGGTGCAATGGACCAATCTCTTTTGCTGAGGTGGACCTATCTGAATTGTTTTAAAATTTCCTATAAAAGCTGTCCCCACTTTGAAGCCAATGCTGATCTTCAGTGATAAGCCCTCTTGTTGCTACCTTGACTTACTTACAATAAAATCTTTTTAATTCTCTTTATCTTGAGTTTGCCTCATTAATCAGGGTGAAAGCTTAAATGAAGAATTTTCCTTTCATCAATATTTTACATACAAAGATGAAGCCTGTCACTCACCATCAATAAAGCATATATTTTGATTTGAGTCCTGAGTAGTAGTAATTGATTTCCACTGGTTCACCTTCACAGGATCACAGAATTTTAGTCATGAGTAAGCTCAAAGGCCATCCAATTCAATGTGTATCTGAAAAAATATTCCTACCACAACACACTCAACAGTTGGTCATCTAATCTTTGAAGATCTCCAATAAGGTGGAGAATATCTATTTCTTCCTTGTGACCAAGGGTAGCTATTTTTTAAAGTCACTTATCAATTTGAAAGGTATCATGGAGCATAGTATGTAGTGTTAGTCTAAGCTATATTTCTGCCAGATTGCTTTCCAGTTTTCCCAGCATTTAAAAAAAATATGGAATTCTTTCTAAAATAATTTGTATTTTCTGGTTTATTGAACACTGGGTTACTGAATCCCACTGTTTCTGGTTCTCCCTTGTCTAGTTGATTCCATTAATTTACATTTTTATTTTATAATTAATACCAGATGGTTTTAATAACTTGATTAATACTATAATTTAAAGTCTGGAAGAACTCCATTCTTATCACTTTTCACATTTTACCTTGATATTCTGGATCCTTCATTTTTGCAAAAGATTAAATTTTTTTTATCAAGTTCTGTAAAATTTGATAATTTGATTGGGACAGCATTAAAAATGTAAATCACTTTGCTAATATTGTCATTTTTATTATATTGTCATGGCCCAGCCATAATCACTGTATGTTTCTCCTATTTAAGTTCCTTATTTCTTTAAGGAACACTTTGTAATTGAAACTATACAAGTATTTGTGGGCTTTGGTAAATTGATTCCCAAATATTTTATGCATTTTGTAGCCATCTGAAATGGAATTTCATTTTGTTTTATTGCCTCTTAGATTGTGTAATTATTATACAGAAATGCTGTTGACTTCTGAGGGCTTATTTCATACCCTGCAACTTTGCTGAAGCTATAATTGTCTCATTTAGTATCTTCTCTGATTAAGATTTTTCTAAATAAGCCATCATGGCATCAGCAAATAAGGATTGTTTTATCTCTTCTTTACCTGTCTTTATGCTTTTAATTTTTTCCTCTTGTCTTATTGCTAGCATTTTCAGAACTCAATCAAATAACAGTGGGGAAAGTGGGCATCCTTGCTTTACTCCTGTATTTATTGGGAAGCTTCTAATGTCTTCCCATTGCATATGATGTTTCCTTTTGGTTTTAGATAGATACTTTGATGATATTTAAAAAATCCCTCTATGTCTGTACTTTGTAGGGTTTTCAAAAGCACAAATGGATGTCGTAGTTGGTCAAAAACCTTTTCTTAATCTGTTGAGATGATCACATGATTTTGGGTGGTTTTATTTTTTAGCATAATTCATTATCTTAATTGTTTTCCTAATATTGAACCATGCATGCATCTCTGGTATAAATCTAATTTGGTTATGATAATTAATTTCTAAGATGAATTTCTGTAACTGACATTTTACTGAACATTTTTGTATTATATTCACTAATAATATTTATCTATAGTTCTCTTCCCATGCATTAGCCTTTATTGGCATAAGTATTAGGAATATATTTGTCTTATAAAAGGAGTCTAGTAGAATGTTTTCTTTCTCAATTTTTGAGAAAAATTTGTGTATATTGGTATTAATTGTCCTTTAAAAGTTGAATAGATTCTCTTATGAGTCCATGAGGATGTGTAATTTTTTTCTTGGGTAATTCATTTACATCCAGTTTTATTTCCTTTTCTGAGATTAAATTATTTAAGATGTCTATTTGATTTTGTTAGTTTAGGCATTTTATATTTTTGCTCTATTTCCTTTATACAGGAAGAGTGGCATTTTTATTTTAGGTCACACAAAGATGCCATCTTTACTGGATACAGTTAGCTACCTTTCTTCTGACCTTGACTTAGGTCCTCTTGGACAAATTGCTTTTCCTCTCTAGTCCTCTGTGTTGTTTTCTTTCAAAATAAGGAAACTGAACTAGATAATCTCTAGGGTCTCTATGGTTTCCATGTTTCCTGGCCTCATCCCATCTTTAACTTCACCCTAGAACTAGAACTAGGGGGTAAAAGATATTTCTCTGTCGGAGATGAGAGAAGCATTAAGTCTCCAAGTCTATTTGCTCCCAAACCATGGATTTGTTGCTTAACTTCACAGAAACAGAGCATCAGTTTCTCATCTGTGAAATGGGAATGAGAGCAGCAACTACTTTACAGGGTTGTCATGAGGATCAAATGAGATGTGTGTAACATGCTTCACAAATCTTAAAGTACTATATAAATGCAAGCTATTTTACATAGAGTTATTATTTCCTCAGCTTGACCCTGTGTTTCAGGGATGACTAGCCGTGGTAATTCAACTGCATATCTTGAGATCCTCTTGTCCTCATAACTTTTAAGTTTGAACTTTTACCTCTTGCTCCAGCCTTTAGCTAGTTCTCCCCACCCAAACTCACCCTTCCCTGCCCTGCCCAATACAGTTGGTTACTCTTAGCTGAGACTTTCTTTAGCTTCTTTCCCACCCCTCTGCCCTTTAATGACCTTTAATACAGGCAACTGCAAAGACTCATGGGACAAATAAAGAGTTATAAGGTATTAACTAATGTGAAGTTATGTCTTTTTTTTTTTTTTCCAGGGGCCCTGAAAGGCTTTCATGGTGTCTCTTCATGGCACCACCTGCCTTCTAGTGCATCATTGGGCTCCTTTGGACAGAAAACTACCTGGTTATTAAGTCAGATCTCCTTTTTAGTCCTGAACTGGTGATTTTGTGCTTTGGGAGATAAATCCTCACAGCCAGCTGCCTGGGTTTAAGAGGGAGAGGGAGCAGGTGGGGGAGGCAGGAGAGGATCCCCTGATCCCCCCCTCCTCATTCTTTTCCCCTTCCTCAGCAGAGGCTGCCAATCAGGAGGAATACCACAGGGGAATTTTTTCCACTAGAACAACTGTGTCCCTGGGGCACAAAGCCCAGTATCACGTTGCAGGGTTCTTCCATTGCCCTTGAAAAGAAGGGCTGTTGGCTGCCGAGTGTGTAGCTCAAAGAACATTTAAATATGTGTGTGTGTGTGTGTGTGTGTGTGTGTGTAATACATGCACATATATTTTAAAATAAATATTTTTAAGAATAATTTGTCTATCCCCTGGGTCATTCTTGCCTCTTGCATGGGATTCCCAGAAAAAATTACCCCAGATTTGAGGTACTTTTTGTGTTAACATTCAATAAAAACCATATTTCACAAGCTTTCATTAATGGGTTTACTTTTATCAGCCATCTAGAGGACAAATTGTGCAAACAAAAGGCATTTAATGAAATAGCACAATAAATTAGAGAAGATTCCCACAGTGCACACATTGAGTACACTCTCTTACACATTATAACAATTTCAATGGGGAGGGCATCTGTGAAGAGATTTGTATGGTCAGGGCACACACACGGAAAACGCGTATGTAAAGAACATGTATGTCCAGGGACCGTGCATTAAGGGAACACAAACAGGAGATTCATGTAGTCATGGATCCTTGAAGTCTAGTCCTTGAAAAGAACTATACTAGAAACATATTTGGCTAGCACACACGTGGACAGAAATTCTGAAGAGCTGCTTACATCTTCTGGTAATACTGCTTTCTGCTAGCATTGTTTCACTGAGCTTCTCTCTGATTCCAGCCTCTGGGCTTCATCTCTTCAGGGCTATGTTCTGGCCATCTCAGCTCCTAGATAGATTCTCTCTAATAAAAGAAACCTGAAAGCTTTTGAGCCACCATACCTAGCTAAGGGAATACAGAAAAAACAAACAAACAAAAACAAAACAAAACAAAACAAAACTCCCAGGCAGAATGTTCTGAGGATGAAATTAAGTCTCTTATTTTTACTCATTATATTTGTGCCTGAAATGCAGTCTGTTGTCCCAGAAAACTATATGACTTAGGATCAGAAATTCCTTGTAATTCCAATTAAACCCCTTATATGAGTACTGTGCCTCCTAAACCTGCTACAGGGGGCTCTGCCAAAAAATCTCACAAGACCCTATGAAAGATGGGCTACAAACCTTACTTTACTTCTGAGATCTTCTCTGGCTTGTCATACAAATAAATCCAAGCCAGCACAAAAGATAAGAAAGATGTAAAGGTTATTATCCTCAATCTTTCTAGTCTAAATTTTAGTCTTTATTATGAATCTTTGTCAATAGCAAATTATTGCTACTATTACCGCCACCACCACCACCACTATTGCTACCACTCTTCCTCCTCCTCCTCCTTGATTTTTATTCCATATTCTGATCAGAAAAAAGTTGTGATTTCCCTATACCATCTTTCTCTGTGTGGAAATGAATTATCATAAACTGAAGATTATGGTGATGAGAAGGGAATTGTTCTTATGATCTACATGACCACAGATAGGACAGGGCTATCTGGGGGCAATCTTCTACTGATTTTCTAAGCATTTGTATGTGTTCTCTGAAGGCCACCTGCTTCTTTCTTTGAAATTTCACACCAATCTATACTAGGCATAGTGGTGTGTAGCTAGAACTTCTAGGGTTTGGACAATAGAATGGAACTGAAGAGATGGGAATGTCCTGAAAATAAACTCAGGTTCAAATCCTCTAGAACTAGATGGGAATTTTGAGATGCCCTACTCCAATACAGGCAGTGTTCACTTTATGTAAATGGACCATTTTGCAGACAAATTGCAGTAAAGCAATTTTTATGTAATGCACTTTATTCATCCACTTCACTTAGTCTGTATAACAAAGGCACAGACAAAATAACACCTTTATGAAGTCATATAGTATACTAAAATGCAGATACAGCAAATACTGTACCATGATAATAAACAGAATTATGAAATAAAAGGTAAAGTTAATGATAAAGTATGCACAGTACTATATAGTAAAGCTAACAGGTGTGTATCGTGTTGCCCGTTCCCTACCCACTGCACCTAGCCTTTATCATGGGCGGTTGGCTGCATAACATTTTTTTTATGAAGTTATCAAGAGTTGTTTGTACAGAGGCTCTCTCTTTTTAAATTTTTTAACTTTTTTCATTTTTAGGCAATTGGGGTTAAGTGACTTGCCCAGGGTCACACAGCTAGTTAAGTGTGAAGTGTTTGGTCTGAGGCCAGATTTGAACTCAGGTCCTCCTGACTTCAGGACTGGTGCTCTACCCACTGCACCACTTAGCTGCCCTTCTCTTTTCTAAATAGTATATCTGATGATAGCAAACAATATTATCCTTCAGAATTCCTTATTTGTGTAAGGTAGAATTTGTGTAATGTGAATTTATGTAAAGTGAGAGCTGCCTGTACTCTTATTTTGCTTTATTTTTATTTTTGTTTGTTTTGAATTTAATGGACACTTTTAAAAAGGGATCCTTATTTTATAGATCATAGATTATAGTTTTACAACTGTTAGGAAATTCAGAAGTATTTTAGTTCAGCCCTTTTAGAGGGAAAAAGCTGAAGATCAGAGAAAGTGAATCACACAGGTTAGAAGAGCTAATATTCAAAATCACAATTTCAAAATTAGCGCTTTTTCCATTATATCAGTTTATTTCATAATTAAGTATAGAACTGATCTCACCCAAAGGATCACAAGATCATAGAATTAGAGTTGGAAGAGATTGTAAAGGCCCTTTGTTTCAATTCCTATATTTTAAAAATGAGGAAACTGAGGCCCAGGGGGGTTAGTGACATGTCCAAGGTCATGCAGCTAATCAGTAGCAGAGCTGGGATTTGAACCCAGGTCCTTTGATTCTAAAACTAGCATGTTTTCTACTATACAATGCCTCCAGGATGAGCTTTTATTTCTCCAAGGTTGCTGCTGACCTGAGACTTATATGTGTCCTTCAAATCTTTGAATCTCTTGTTGTGAATGTACCATCACCGAGGCAAAGTGTTTGGGATTTCCCTTCCCCCTTTTCACATTTGCTCTTCAAGCTTCATGTTAGAATTTAGAGCTGATAGGGACCTAAATGATGATCTACTTGGGACCAATTCAGAAAGGTGGGCTAACTTGTCTGAGGCTATATAAGCAGCCCTTTTGTGACCCACTCACCCCAAATGTTGCCCTTGATATTGAACTTGATTCCATGGGAGGTAGATACTGGTAGGAGAGGGCCAATTTATATATCTAATAAAAGATTCAGTAGTATCTTCATGGTGCCATAGAAGATACCCTCCTTTCCCTCTTCACTCCAGATAGCTCTCAAAATATCTCTAGTGGGTGGGATTTTGTTTTCTTTATTCTGTTTTAGGTTAATAATCATTGTTTTTGCTATTTCTATTTATCACCTAAGCTAGCTAAGGAGTACTACCATAGAGTATCACCATTGGGTTTATGATTCTACTACCATTTTTGGATAGCCCATGCGGACCTTCATAACTTACACGGGACACACACACACACACACACACACACACACACACACACACACACCCTACTCTCTGAACTCTCTACCTCTTTCTTTTTTTTCACCTTTATTTTTAAGGATTCTCCATGAACAGTCTTCTCATCAGTCATTCTTCCAAAGCCTTCATTGGCTGATGGATATTGGATAGTGTCTCCATGGAAATGCCAGGCTGTATCTTAAACTCCTCCAAAATTCAGACCTCCAGATCTTAAGACACATCACCCTTTGAAAACACTTTTTAGGCTTATCTACACATAAGAGTAAATCTGAATATTGTATACTGTAATTGTAATATGGGGAAGCATGGTCCCTCCCTACCCACCTCCTCTAAATACCTCATGGCTCAAGGAGCTTAGTCAAGTTGCAAAAGAAAAACAAAGTACTTCTAATGGCCTTTTAAAATAGCCTCTTTTCCAGATTGCTTTCTTGGGCTGTCAAGGACTTAATGAAGCCAGAATTATAAGCTCAATATCCTGATCCCATACTCCCAAGGGGACCTTAGATTAAACATGTTGGTGTGATTGTCAGGAAGATGGTGGCATGAGGCTGCCTGTGACTGCTGCCAGGGCTGCATTACTTAAGCCATGGCACGCAGGACTTTGAACAGCAATGAGAAAAAGTGGGCAGTCGCGGGCTAATGTGGTCTGGTCCCTGAAGCTCTTGCTTCTTGTCCTTTTCATTGTATGTTGAAGAACAGAAAACTTCAAAGTCTTTCTGTCCACATCCTTGCCTTGGCTTCTCTCCCTCTTTGAAGTTCAGCATCAGTTGTTCTCCATAAATAAGGCATGCTTCATGCCTCCTTGGAACCCAGATAAAAGGTACTGCTTCAACTGCAAGAAAGTTGAAAGTAGAGAACAAAGTTATAGAAATATTTGAGTTCCACATTCCTTCTCCTCTCCAACCTCTTCTTGAACTCCTATGGAAAAAAAAATATGGGAAATTCCCAGAGAGAATAATCAAAGTCCTGTCACATTTGGCTGACTTCTGCTTCCTTCTGACAAGAAGAAATAAGAGAGCACTTGAATATCAACCCTATACGAAGTTTGGTTCACAGACTCCCAGATCACATGAAGCAAGGAGAAGGAGTGTCCCTCACAGAAACTGTCCTGAAATAAGAACCCTAAGTCTGTGAGTTCTAATCCTGGCTCTGACCTTCTGACCTTGCTGTTCCCAGCTGCCTTGTACATGGGTACAAACTTTTTGCTCTTCTTTCTTTAATTTTTTTTTATTCTAAACATAAACATCAGACAAAATGGATATTTATTGAAAATGAAGCAGTAGATCTCTAAAATGTACAGCTTGCTTTTCTTTTTAGTTATATAATAAGTTCAATGTGTAGTTTTCAAAGCTGACCTGCTTGTCTGTGCTCTTTCTGGCCTTCCTTCTGTTCTCTGAATTAAAAAAAAAAAGATTCACTGATCACCTTTCTTCCCTTCCCTTCCCTGGCTGGATGGAGTTACATTAAAGCCAAGAAGAATGGCTGGGTGGACTTCAAAATGGACTTCAAAAGCTGTAAATCTATCTTCTGGCTCTCTCTTTCCATAACCAATCCCTATGAATAATTCCCCTGAGTGAAAAAAAAATAGCTTTTATTAAGCCCTTACTCTGTGCCAAGTAGTGTACGAAGCTCTGGGGATACAAATATAAAAGAGAAGACAGTCGCTGCCCTCAAGGAGCTTACGATCTAAGTCTCTCTCTCTCTCTCTCTCTCTCTCTCTCTCTCTCTCTCTCTCTCTCTCCTTTCTCTTTCTCTCTCTCTCTGGTAACCAGGAAAGGATATTTTGGTTTGGAAAGTTTTATGAATGGCAAGTAAACCTGTAAGGAAGAGATAAACATATATTCTGTATTGACATTTCTAATAGCAATGGCAGTATTGATTGGATTATTGTTCTAGATCTGGCAATCTGGTATGGGAAAGGGAGAAGAGAATGTGTGTGTGTTGTGTGTGTGTGTGTGTGTGTGTGCGCGCGTGCGCGTGTGTACTCCTTAACTTTCTCCCTTAGATATCCTATGAAGAGGGAGGAGGGACTTCCCTCCCCACAACAGCTGTAGTAGTTACTTGCACATGACAATGAGCATACATGCTATCCAGGGGGCCTAAACCTGAACTCAGGACCCTAACGATCTCTTATGTTTATGTTCCTTTTCTTGAGCAAGGTGATCTAACAGCAGTCATGAAAGATAGACTTTTGGGAAGTGGCTACCTCCAGAGTTTGTAAATTCCCAGGTTCTTCAGTTGGAGATGACAAGAAGTAGAAGAAATTTTCTGCAACTACCCCCTTCTTGGAGCAGATGACTCTACTAGGAGGCTGACCCCCATCCAGAAGGCAGGGAACTTGAGGGAGTTGTTTGGACAGTGCAAAGCTGAGATGAAAGTGAAATGTTAGTCAGCAGACATATTAAGTATTTAATGATTTAATATCAGACTATAGGGGAATATAATAGGAATTTTGAATGATTATTTTAGGTTGTCTTTGTCAGTCATACTTATCAGTCTCTTGTGCCACGGAAATAGACATCCTATACTTGATTTACACTATACAATGTATGCCTTTGGGTTCCCTTTGGGGAAAACCATAGACAGGAACAAAGCCCTTGTTAAGTCTTACATGATTTCCCTCAGGGCTCCAGGTGGTGGTATAAAAAGGCCAGAGGCAATGAAAAAAAGCCCAATTCCTCTCTTTATAGGCCAGGCTCCCCCAAGATTGAACCTACTCTGTGTATGAACCCAGAGCTGTGTCCACCATGGTGGGAGAAGGTGCCCTAGTCCCCTGTTGTTATGCCTGTTAGTGGGTTAACATGCTGATTGCACAAAGCTCTGTAACACTGGAAAGTCTCTTAAATTAGACACATATTCACTCAAAAGAGTTCAGACAATCTACAAAGGAAAATTTAAATAGATTATGAGTGTTTATTGTCCAGATTATAATATATAATTAAATGGATCAGTCATAGAACTAGTCCATCAGTAAATATATCTTGGACAAGGTATAGACATCCTGTGTGTAGACCAGGAACTGGAAGAGCAGGTTGGGCTGCTTTCTTTGACCCAAACCTTCTCTCTGAAACAAAGGAAGATTATTCACTTCGATGAGACCTGAGATCCATCAGAATATGGAAGTACCACACTAAATTAGATCTGTTTCTTCAACTCATTTGTTTCAAGATTCCAAATTGATACAATGATATCTACAAGCCACAGGGAACAAAGCACTTCAGCTATTCACCCACTGAGATGATGATATTACTCTTACATTTAAAACAAATTAAGTCCATCCTCTTGGGAATCATGCCTAATAGTCACAGTCCCTGGGGAAACTGAACTGAATCTTCAGAATCCCCTGTTTCTAGAGCTTAAGTTCTCCAAGCTCATAATTTTCTGGGTCAATCTTCTCCCTCTATTTGTTCCCGTCAGTTAGTGTCTGGGGGTATTACTCCAGTCTTTGGTCCAACCATCTTAACCTGACATTCAGACCACTTTTAAAGCTGGCCTGAATTCCTTTCAAACCTTTTCTTGTGTTAAGTCAATACGTTGCCACAACCATTTTTTAAAAAAAAGTGCTTACTATGTGCCAGGTACTATTCCAGGTGATTATAATAACCAGAGAAAAATCAAACCATTCTTGCCCACAAGGCACTTATACTCGATTAAATGTTGCGTTCTGCCATTACTTCCCTACATGAGCCGTCTTCTCTAGCGAAATGGTTCAGATCTTTGTTCCCTAAAATGTTTTGTCTTTCCAGATCATCATGCCTGTGACATAATTATATTGCCATTGATGACAAACAAGGAATAGGAACCTAGCTCTGTCCCTCCCACCTGTGTGATTCGTAGGAGGCTTTTTCTCGTTCCCCTAACTGCTAGTGATTTCCCTTCTGAAATTGCCTCCTATCAACTCTGTACATATCTTGTATGTACTAGTTATTTACATGTTTTCTTTCCAATTAGAATGTGAGCGCCTAAGGAACAGACTATCTGTATGTTTCTTTGTATCCATAGTGCTTAGAACAGTGTCTGGCATATAGTAAATACTTAATAAATAATATTTGATAAATTGGGCCTCAATTTCTCCATCTGTTAAATGGAGTTGAAATGGATGACCTCTGAGGTTCCTTACAGTTCCAAGTCTATGATCCCAGAATTAGCATGTATGAAGAATGATCAGATCAGACATGAATGCCCATCAATACCTCCTAGTCATCAATCAATTAATTATCAAGTACTTTGTAAGGGCTTATTACATACCAGGCACTGTGCTAGGCTCTGGGGATAAAAGTACAAAGAATAAAACAATCCCTACTTGAAATTAGCTTGCATTCTGATAAAGGAAGCAATCATGTATTTAGCACAAATATAAAGTTATTATATAAATATATTAACTACTCTGTGTGTATTATATATATATGTATATATATACTTTTACATTAATCTATCTATGTTGTTTAGTTGATTAGTCATGTTTGACTCTTTGTGACCTCATTTGGGGTTTTCTTGGCAAAGACACTAGTGTGGTTTGCCACTGCCTTCTTCAATTCATTTTACAGCTAAGGAAACTGAGGTAACCAAGGTTAAGTGACTTGCCCAGGGTCATACTGGTAAGTGTCTGAGGCTAGATTTGAACTCAGGTCTCCCTGACTCCAGGGCCAGTGCTCTATCCACTGCATCACCTAGCTGCCCCTTGATCTATACATACAAACACATATATACAAAGTAATTACATACAAGGCACTATGTGAGAGAAGGTTCTAGAAATTGAGGGGATATTACAATGTACAAGAGAGATGTCTAAAACCAACTCAGCAGGCACTGTAGCTTGCCTGTGTCTTGCAATATCTTCCCCCATATTCACTGCTCTTCTGACACTGTGCATCCCAGTTAGCATCCTCTATGGCTATCTACTCTCCATTCAAGTAATGTCTGGTCTCTGGCTCCATCAAGCCGTGCACATACCAGAAGCTTTCTACTCCCTGAAAACCTTCAATATCTCTATAGAAATACCAGTGCAATCAAAGGCTCCCCTTGGTGTTAAATAAATTCCTGTTAATTCAGCTGTTCCTGAAGCAGTGAGAGCTGTGGAAAGGACATTTCCTCCACATTTTCAATTGTGGTCCTCATGGGCCTCTCTGCCCCTTGATGCCATAGATTTCCAGTCACCTGATTTTACCTTCCCTACAAGATTTGCTTCCTTTTTCTCCTGAACAGAGGGGGATGTTCTGCCTCTCCACACATCTTAGCAAGAGTAACTGTTCAATACTTCCAGGGATGCCTTCTTGAGGAGCTAGGGATCTGTTGGGATTTGTGATCACCTGTTCTACTATCTGAGTTTTACAAATCAGATGAGATTCTATTTTAGGGCATCTCTTTCCTATATCACATGGGCCTTCTTCTGCACATCCTGTCTCTCCCTTCTTTCAGTGGGTGGCGTATCCCAAGTATCCCTTTTATCTCCTTTTCTTCCTGAAGTTTCTTCATATGAAGCAGGGTCTTGAATTAAGTTTTCTGTTTCTCTAGGTTTTTCTACCCCTTACTTCCACATGAATGACCTCTAGGATGATCTGCCTTAGGGCACGACCTATGCTCATCAACTCTTTTCCATTCCCAGCCTGGCATCTTACTGCTGCTGCCCCCCAGGTGACTCTGGATTTGAACACCTGCTACTGGATGGCATCATGGTATCCTAGATTTACGGCTGGATGGGCCTTTAAAAGCCATCTAGTTTGTAGTTGTATAGTCATTTCAGTTGTGTCTGACTCTTTGTGACTCCACTTGAGGTTTTCTTGGCAAAGCTACTGGAGTGATTTGCCATTCCTTCTCCAGCTCATTTTTTAGGTGAGGAACTGAGCCAAATAGGGTTAAGTGACTTGCCCAAGGTCACACAGCTAATAAGTGTCTGAGGCCAGGTTTGAATTCATGAAGATGAATCTTCCTGACTGTAAGCCAGTGGCTCTATACACTGTGCCTCTTAGCTTTCCTGTATTCTAGTTTAATACCCTTTTTAATTATAGGTGAGGAAATTAAGACCCAGAGAGAAAGGAGGGATATTGGACTCAACCATCTAAAGCCAGTCTAGGTGTGATTCATTCCACAGACCTCTCAATGAATTGAGGATAGTGTTATCTGCACCACTGAATTAGCTGACTATAATTTCCCACAACAGAAATGATGTCCTTTCTGAATCCTATTTGGCTTAATTTTAGAGGACTGAAATATTATTGCAACCTCCTAATTCAGTCCCCACTCTTTCCTATTCAGCCAATAGCTTCCTTCTCTTATTTCCTCTTGGGGATCCCCAACACAGATGCATTTTATGACTCCACAAAACAACTACTGGATCATCAGCTTTTGCAATGTAGTTCTTCTGGTAGAACTAAACTCTATTGGTGGAGGGAGGACACTGCTTTGTTTTTGTCTTTGTAACCTCATCACCCAGCACAATAGCTGGAACATTGTAAATACTGAATAAATTGCCCATTGGATTGATTTAAACCTAGAGAAGCTAGCATTGAAGCTGAATTCTCAGACTGATAAGCTCAGGGCTATCTTATTTGTCTATTCACACCTTGTTCTAATTAAACTGCTCAAATGTGCCCATCAAGGATGTTAGGTTATTTGGAGCAGTGATGTCAAACTCAAATAAAAATGGGGGCTACCAAACTGTGTATAAGGATCCCTGCAGGCCTCATTCACTTAGAAACCACGTATTGATATTATCTATTTTTATTATATTTTTATTTATTCTGTTAAATATTTCCCAATTATATTTTAATCTGGTTCTGGGCACTCTTAGGAGAATTGTGGGCTGCATGTGGCCCGTTTGACACCTCTGATTCTAAACATGGTGCCTTGCCAACTTGTCTTACATCTCACTCAGCATTTCTCAAAACTATCCATTAGCACTGCCTCCTCTCAGCTTGAAATGGAATGGAAGTAGGTCTCTCTCTTCTCTCTTTCTCTCTGCCTCTCTGTATGCGTAGGGTGTGTGTGTGTGTGTGTGTGTGTGTGTACATATGTATATATGTATATGTATATGTATATGTATATGTATATGTATATGTATATGTATATGTATATGTATATGTATATGTATATGTATATGTATATGTATATGTATATGTATATGTATATGTATGTGTATATGTATGTGTATATGTATATGTATATGTATATGTATATATACACACACATATACACATATACACACATACATATATGTGCGTGTATATATGTATATATGTATATATACACACACATATATACATACATATGTATACACATACATACACACACACACACACACACACACACACACATATATAGCGTGTATATAATATACAGTTATACCTTCCACATCATGGGGGTTAGAAGTACCGCTCCCGTGATCAGGAAAATCTGCATCAAAGTTTTGGCTCTCCATACCAGAGAAGAAGTCTGAATTATTATGGTATTAAAATATAAAATATGTTGATATTATACAATACCATATATATATATATATACATATTATACAATACCATATATATATATATATATATATATATATATACATGCATTTCTGAATTTCTAGACTTTTTTCTGTATCATTTGCTAACCTTCACATGTTGTCTTTGGCTTCCACCAAACTCCCCCAAAATTACTATTTAATTTCTTATGCTGATTCAAGATATATCAAAAGCATGATGGGCTAAGTCGAGATGTGAAAAGGATAACCGTACATGTATATGATGTATATGTCTACATACACACATGCACACACACTGTCTCCACCTATAGATGTAAACCTTTTAAAGGCAGGGACTGTTTCATTTTTGTCTTTGAATTCCCAGCACCTAGCATGGGACCTTGCATAGTTACTCATTAAATATTTGTTGATTGAGTGAATATAATTTGTTACTATCGTGCTTATTATTCTCTTCCTTTGTTGCAAAGCAGAGATAATGCCTTCTTTTAGAAATATGTATATACATATATACATATAAATACATGTATGTATATATATATATACATACATATTTTTGTATATATACTTGGTAAAACAGACAGAGAAAGATTGTGACAGGAGAAAGAGGGAGAGAGAGGGAGAGAGAGAGAGAGAGAGAGAGAGAGAGAGAGAGAGAGAGAGAGAGAGAGAGAGAGAGAGAGAGATTAGAGTATCCTCTCAGCTGCTCCGCATTACTCTGCATGGGTGGGGCAGAATTTTTCCATTTCAAGGCTCAAAATGCTTTAAGACATTCTAGAGTGCTAAATTCAGCACTCTACTGTGTTGCAAACAAATGTGACTTTAATGCAACTAGCATGTATTTAAAAAATGAAGGCTATGCTTCAGAAATCTCAGCTGGGATCCTAAACAAGAAAAATATTAATTGCTTTAGTGGTGTTGCTCCCTGATGGTGCGATTTATTTTAGGTTCTTCTTAACTTGAAGAGAGGGAGCTCTAGTTAGTACAATGATTGGCATACGTTGAAGTGCCCATTTTCTCATGGAAACTGTAAGTTCAGAGAAAAGAACATTTTTGGGATTCAAAACAGCAACAACAGTGAAACATCCCATTGATCAGGCATAGTCAAGTATTCCACATAAGTGAATTTTCCAGATAAAAGAAGCTTACCGCTTACATTGTACAAATGTTAACCGTTTTTATGGAAATGTTTCTGAAATATGTGAATTCTGAATATGGAAGATCATTTTACTTTGTTAATGTTAATAAATAAAGGAGGTTAGGCAAAGTGAGGTACTTAGATTTAATGAAGTGTTACTATGCTTCAAGTAATTATTAATACGAAGAATTAAGAGAAGCATGAGGAGACATATGTGAACTGACACGGAGAGATGAAAACAGAATCAGTAAAAAACTGTATGCACAATGACTACAACAATATAAAAAGAAATAACAAAAAAGCCCAAACTGAACACTGTATAATTATAATAACTGAAATTAGCCCTGGAGCAGAGATGAGAAAATTTACCTCCTTCCCTTCTTTGTGGAGGTAGAAGTCTTCTTTCCTTTCTCTCTCTCTCTCTCTCTCTCTCTCTCTCTCTCTCTCTCTCTCTCTCTCTCTCTCTCTCCTCCTCCTCCTCCTCCTCCTCCTCCTCCTCCTCCTCCTTCTTCTTCTTCTTCTTCGGTTTCTTCTTCTTCTTCTTCTTCTTCTTCTTCTTTCTTCTTCTTCTTCTTCTTCCTCCTCCTCCTTTTATTTCTCTTCCTCCTTTTTTTTTCTTATGAAAGATGGCTTCTTAAGTTGGGAAGAGTAGGAAAATGTATTTAGAAATGAAGGTGGTATTAAAAAAACAACTGATAAAAATTTAGAATAAAGATGTGAAAGAGACCAGGGCTTGTGTACTTCTCAGAAGTTTCACATTTATACGACCTGGAAACTTTATAAGAAGAAAGTAAGAAGATACTAGATGTGGCGAGCACTAAACAGGCATGTATATACACCCAAGTGAAACTGACTCTATCTTAATAGAAACAAAACAGCTATTAAAATGGGAGTAATTTCATAATTAATTGTGTGTAGTTGGATCATTTATAGGGTTAGAAAAAAAGGCCAAGATTATTAACAAATTTCAAAAAAATTATAAAGATGAGAAGTCAACACCATTTGCAGTTACCTGTTTTAAAAAGATAGTATCTCCAAAAAATAGGAAATGGATAAAAGTGAAGACATTGGCTCAGATTATTACCATTTCTTAGGGCACTTTAACTATTGGAACATGGTCACTATCAAACCTAGAACCTGCCTCCATTAACAAGCTTCTCTGCCACACGGAAAAACATGAGAGCCAACGGAAATATTGGTTTAGAACACAAGCTCATTTGCAAGTCATTCATATACTCATACACATATTCTGGCAAATGATAGAATGTTATCAGTAATGCTAGCTCATTAAACTTTGAAAAGTAATTGATTAGAAAAAAAAATTACAGTGAATTTGGCTTGATGACTAAATGGGACAGATTGAGATGAGGGAACTTATATATAAAGTAGAAGGAAGACAACACATAGATTTTAAGGAGGATAGATGTGCCAGCATTTCTTTGGTGATCTATTCTCATCAATGTTTTATAATTACTGTATTTGGGCTCCAAAACTTCCATATCCAATGTACAAAGGAAGTAGCAATTTCACCGAAGCTGTAAGAGAAACTACTCAGGACCTCAGAACAGATGTGGAAGAATTCATTATTTCTTTGGCTTAAGGGAATCTCTTCATCTCTGCCTAAGAAAAAAGAAAATTTTCCCAGCACCCTGCCAACAGTGACTGTGTGCTAAAAGAGCTTGTCACTGCTTCAACAGCCTAAGAATAGCTGAGAAATGACTTTGTCAAGTTACATTGTGATGACCAGAAGAGGAACAGATAGACTTGGTTTTGCCCAGCAGGTAGTATGTAGTGCATGCTCTAAAGAGACAAAGGATATCAAGGCCTGCCATCCAGAGTCATGAGTCATCCTACATGCATTTCCCTATTCATGTGCCTTTCTGCTGTTTATATACATATATATATATATATATGTGTGTGTGTGTGTGTGTGTGTGTGTGTGTGTGTGTGTATACCCACTCTCTCCACCAGACATTTTGTGCATTGGTGGGATAGTGTGACCCAAGTTTATGGATGAACTATTTTATTTTGATTATACTCACTCTTAGTTTCTATTGAGTATATGTAATGATTATTCTTGCTTTTGCCTTCTATTAAGTAAATGTTATGCAACCTTGGCATCATCCTTCTATCTTTACTCTCATAATTTTATGCATCCAATCCATAGACCAATCTTGTCACTTCGACCTTTGTAACAACTTCCTCCATTTATACAGTCACCATCTTAGTTTACCATCTATCAGGTGGACTGTTGTAATGACTTTTTAATTGATCTCCCTTCCTCAAGTCTCTCTGCACTCAAATCTATCTTCTACTCAACTGCCAAAGTAATTTTCCTAAAGTATAGGTCTCCATGTCACCCTCTTACTCAATAAATTCCAGTGTATTATCTCCCTATGACTTTCAGGATAAAATACAAAGTCTTCTATTTGGCATTTAAAGCTCTTTACAACCTGACTTCCTCCTAACTTTCCAGTCTTCTTACATATTAATTCCCTTCATATACTTGACAATCCAGTTATGCTGACTTACTTGCTGTTCCTCAAACATAACACTCATGTTCTGGCTTTGTGGTGGCCATCACTTTTTCCTGGAATTCTTTCCCTCCCCGTTTCCACCTCTTGGTTTTCCTGTCTTCTTTCAAGACTCAGAATCATGCCTTCTTCAGGAGAACTTTCCTTGTTACCTCAGCTGCTAATGTGTCCCCCTCTTATATAACTTTCCACCTGATCTCTCTCTGTGTATATGTGCATGTACACACATATGTGTGCATATCTAAAACTATAAAGTGTATTCAGTTATTTAAGTTTTGTATGTCCCATTAGACTATGAGCTCCTTGAGAGCAGGGACTCTTTTTTGCCTTTCTTTGTATCCCCAGTGCTTAGCACAGTGCCTGGCATATAGTAAGGACTTAAGAAATGTTTGTTGATTGGTTAAAGTTGGGAAGATGAGTTAAAATTCTATTACAATTCCACTTAACCTTTCTCAGCCTCAGTTCCCTTATTTCCAAAATGAGGGTAATCATAGCGCCTACTCCACAGGGTTGTTGTGAGGCTCAAATTAGATGATAATTGGTGTTGCCAGCCAAGTAGCGAAGTGGATAGAGTACTAGGCCTGGAGTCAGGAAGACCTGAGTTCAAATCTGGCCTCAGACACTTAACTAGTTGTGTGACCCTGGGCAAGTCACTTAATCTCTGTTTGCCTCAGTTCCTCATCTGTAAAATGGAGATAATAACTATGCTTATTTTCCAGTGTGGTTGTGAGGATAAAATGAGATAATAATTATAAAGTGCTTATTACAATGCTTACCATGTGGTAAGCACTATATAAATGTTAGCTATTATTACCATTTGTGATTGTTGTTTAGTTATTTCAGTTGTGCACAACTCTTCATGACCCCATTTGGGGTTTTCTTGGCAAAGATACTGGAATAGTTTGTCATTTCCTACTTCAGTTCCTTTTATAGATGAGGAAACTGAGGCAAACAAGGTTAAGTGACTTGCCCAGGATCATACAGCTGGCAAGTGTCTGAGGCTGGATTTGAACTTAGGTCTTCCCAACTGTTGGCCCAGTGTTTTATTCACTGCACCACCTAGCTGACCCCAACTGAGATCATAACTTATTATATTAAATAAAAGATGTGAGAGTGGTATAGTGGCCAGGAAGGTTAAGCAGATCATGTGGCATAGTGGAGAGCAAGGTAAGGGAAGCAGATGTGAGTAAGAAGTAGCTCAAGTCTAAGAATCTAATATCTGATAATACACCTGGAGGTTTCAGGTTGTTGTCTTTGTCCTTCCTTCTGGAAGAGGACCATGACATCAGGGAGATGATGACGTGACTTGCAATTGACTTTGATTTGAATGAGGGAGGGCTGTGCAAGGTCACCAGCTTCACTTTCTCCTCCAGAGCCATCTGGATCCAGTAGCCAGATATTCATCAGGATGACTGGAGATGCAATGGGAGACCCTGGACCTTTTAAGCTAATGTGTTTTCAGGTTCTCACTGTGAGTGAGGTAATGCCCATTCAGTGAATAGGCCTCTTTAAGAAGTGAGTCAAGGGATGGCCCCTTTAATTTGAAAAAAAGAAAAAAAAGAAAAGAAAAGCCAGGAGGGCCCAAAAAAGAACCATGAAGTAGTGCTTGGGCAGAGCCTTAAACCCAGTTCACTCTGTGGCTCATAGATGGGACAACAATAGGAGGTTTAAGGAGTGATAGCCAGGAGATCCAGAGCTATCATTGAGGGATTGTGAGAGGTTTGGTTTCAAAAGGGAGGGCAGGGGCAGGAGGTGAAGGCTCATTTCAATAAATCAAAAGTCAAGAACAAGTCAATAAACATTTATTAAGTACTTATTATGCTTAATAAATGTATCAGGCACTGTCTTATGTGTTAGGGAATACAAAGAAAGGAAAAAATGTGAGTGTTGGGACAGGACCATGGATGTTGCTAGGGACACAGGGCAGGCCTTCATTGAAACCACATAGGACATCACTGAGAAGTACTACAAAGAAAGGAAATAGATAAGCTGAAAGGTAGGAAAGGACCAAGTTACAAAGAGCTTTAAAAGCCAAATGGAAGATTACATATTTGATCCTGGACGTAATAAGGACCCACTCGAATTTATTGAGGAGGATAGTTACATTATCAGATCAGTATTTTAGGAAGATCACTTTGGTAGTTGAGTAGATACAAAGTTAAAAATGAAACCATCTTTACTCTCAAGGACCTTACATTCTATGGGGGAGGGGCACACAACACACACTTACATATGTATATCTGGGATAAATACAAAACTTTACATAATAGAATATTAAGATCCTAAGCTGTAGAGCTGGAAAGTGGTTTAGAGATATTTTTATGTGTCCTTTTCATCTGATAGAATAAGAAATAGAGGACCAGAGAGGCAGATGGTTTTCCTAGGATCAGATAGTTAGTCAATAGACCTCTTTCTCAAAGAATATGTAAATTAGACTCTGTTAGCCATTTAACTGCCTCAAGGGGACTTCCCATTGGTCGTGGATTCTTTTATAATATATATGAATGCCTTTATTACACATATCAAACATATTATATATGTGTGTATATATATATATATATATATATATATATATATACTCAAATCATACATTGGATTTAAAGTAAGGTACAGATATTTCAAGTTTTTTACCTGTATAATTCAGAATGAGTAGATGGTACAGAGTGAAAGATTGATTCATTTCTTAAGTGCCTACTAGGTGGCAGATATTAGGGTTATAAAAATTAAAATAACTCTACCTCTCAAGGAACTTACATTCCATTGGAGAGACAACATAGACATAGACATCTATATGTATACACACACACACACACACATATATACATACATATATATAAATAAAAGTTCAGTGTCCCAGAAATCTTAGTGGAGTCTTAAACTTTAATAATATCAAAAATATAAATGCTACAAGTTTCCAACAATGTTATTGGAAAATTTATTTAAATTTATTTAATAGTTAGTTTTTTGAATTTTGAATAGTAAATTTTAATGTTAACCTGATGGGATATCCTGTCATTATGCATTGTGTGTGTGACAGTTTCTGGATGACTCTTTCTCAGACTTCTTATTTGACAGAGGAGGCCCTCTGGCTTGGCCACCTTGATCATTTAATCTCTCTCCATTATTTTCTTTTCTGCACTGGCCAGTATCCATCAAAACCTCATTCTTTGGATGATCTTAAGGCTAGAAGTACAAATGCAATTCTTGTGGCGTCTGTGGTGCCCTTGATGAAAGTATTTGCAAAGTTTAATAATTGATTAGAGTGGTGTAAACCACGATATGGTAGTTATGTTGAATTTTAATAAGAACTCTATCAATATTTAAAATTTTAAAAGAAATAATCTTTTAAATGTTGGTTTTTTGGTAAGTTTAAAGCATTTATACTTCTGAAGTTATTAAAGCCTAAAATTGCCCTAAGACTTTTGGGACATTCTGATTCTAATAGTCTACTTAATATATAGCTATAGTTAACTATAGCTAATTTAGATTTAATTTAATATATATTTATAGTTACTACATAGCTGTCAATTAATTATACTATTATAATTATACTATTATACTAATACATCAATATATAATTATATGATTTAATATGGCTATTAATTTATTAATATTTATCTAGATATAACTATATATCTATAGTTATATTTCTAAAATTATTCTATATAATAAATTTGTCATATATTTATACTTAATATATAATACATTAAGCATAAGATATACATATTTAATTTTATTTTTTTGAGGGGAGGGAAAGGCACTAGCAATTGGGGATGGGGGTAGATATCAAGAAGGATTTCAGGTATATGGTGGTCCTTGAGCTGAGCTTTGCAGGAAACTAGGATTACTAAGAAGCCTGCTGAAGAGAGAGGGACTTCCCTTGCCCTCCCCCCCATTCGCAGTGTATGTGAGAACAGGTCAGCATAACTGAGGAATGGGTATAGTTTTTCTCACTCCATTTTCTGCGGCCCAGACCCTGATAGAGATACCAAGATTTGGTTGGCACAGAGCCCATGGCCAGGGGCAACATAGAGAAAAATTTGTTGGTTATGTTCCTCTGGTATTTTCCATTTGGGCGTGCAGCCTCCTTCTACTGCTGTCCAGAGTTTTCCTTATTCTAACTCTTATGGTGTATGAGTAATAATGATGATGAAAAAAGTAAATAGAATAATAACATTTGCTATTTATATAGCACCTGGGGGTGGTTCACAATGTTCTTTCATCACAGTCGCCCTGTTACGAAGGTTGTGCAAGTATTATTAGACCTATTTTATAGCTAAGGATCCTGAACCACAGAGAGGTTAAATGATTTTCCCAAGGACACACAGCCCTTTGTGGTGGAGCTGGAAACCAAACCTCAATCTCTACCCCTGGCTATGATGCTTCTTCCATTATACCACAGCAAAGGGAGATTTTTTTTTTCCCTCAAGAGGTTATTTGAACCTGTCTGGTGGAAAGTGTAGCATCTAGTGGCAGCCAGGTGATTCTCTAGCTTTTGTCCAGAACAAAATGGAAAGCCTGAGGAGGGTTCAATTAACCCTGGTAGCTTCCCATAGGTTCACACATTTAAGGTTGGAAAGGACCTTAGAGGCCATCTAGAGGCCAATCCTCTCATTCTAACAATTTAGAATGACAGAGGCTCAATGACTTCCTGATGGTCACCCAGGTTATAAGTGGAAAAACTAGGGTTCAAACCCAAGTCTTCTGGCTACAAATCTATTTGTTGTTGTTCAATCATGGTCGACTCTTCCCGTCCCCTTTTAGGGTTTTCTTGGCAAAGATTCTGCAGTGGCTTGCCATTTTCTTCTCTGGCTCATTTTACAGTTGAGTAAACTGAGCCAGACAGGGTTAAGTGACTTGCCTATGATCACATAGCTAGTAAGTGTCTGAGGCCAGATTTGAACTCGGGTCTTCCTGACTCCAGGCTCAGTGTTCTATCCACTGTGCCAGTTGCACTTTCTACTATATACCTCTCCCCCAAAGGAAGGAGAGAACAAACTGAATATTGTTACTCCTGCTACCAAGTCCTTGGAGTTAGTGCACTTCTGAAATGCATGCTATGGTTTCACTCCCTAATAAACAAGGGTAGAGAGAAAGACAGTGAAGGAGAGTGGCACAAACACATGCAAATCCCATGGAGATGAACCTGTTGACAAAGGCACTCTGAGGACTTCAGGAGCAGTGACTTCAAGAAGGTGCTGGGAAGAAGCGGGTGCTATGCTACCATTGGCCAAGGAGGGTATAATGATCAATCTCTCCTGCCTTGAAAACTGTAGGGAATCCAGGGGGAGTATCCTAGGCTCATAGATACAGAACTGGAAGGGATAGCCATCTAATCCAACCATCTCATTTTACAGAAAAGGAAACTGAGGTTTCTATAGGTTCAGTAAGTTTTTCCAAGTCAGGGGTGTGGAACCTGCAGCCTTGAGGCCTCATATGGCCTTCCAGGTCCTCGGGTGCAGCCTTTCGACTGAGTCCAAGTTTTACAGAACAAATCTTTTTGTTAAGGGGATTTTTTCTGTGAAGTTTGGATTTAGTCAAAGGGCCATACTGAGGACCTAGAGGGCCACATATGGCCTGGAGGCTGCAGGTTCCCCACCCCTGTCCTAAGTCAAATACATATCAAGGAACAGAGAACTATTCATTTCTGTGTCTTTATGTCTACCCAGAGATACAAGGATATACACTGGCTGAGATGTGGCTCTCTTCGCTGCTAAATTATATAAATATGATCAGAACTAATGACTGCTTTAGCAATCATTCATGAGACTCCTCTTCCTGAGTTCAAATCTGACCTCAGACATTTACTGGCCGTCTAACCTGGGCACATCACTTATTTATCCCTGTTTGCCTTAGTTCCTCATCTATAAAACAAGCTAAAGGAAATGGCAAACCTTGGTAGTATCTTTGCCACAAAAACCCCAAATGAGGTCACGAAGAGTCAGACATGACTGAAAAATGACTGGGACTTTAATTTTCCCTGTAATACAGGAGAGTATTTGTGTGAGCCCTACACAGCTCCTGGTGTCTATAAACATTTGTTTCCACTACTTGAGCAGCTATGCCACTAACAAACAGCTAGTAAGCCTGAAACTCTGTTTCCTAATTAAAAAAGATAGATGTCCACTCTTTGTTACTAGATTCTATCATTCTCATTAGCTTAAAACACGCACACACACAAAACGTGCATCTATTAAGCACCTACTTTGTGCCAGGGGCTATGCTATTCATTTTGCAAATATCTCATTTGCTCTTCACAGAAACTCTGGGAGGGGTGGTAGTGGTAGGTGCTGTTGTTGCCCTCTCATTTTACAGATGAAGAAACTGAGGCAGACAGTAGTCAAATGACTTGCCCAGGGTCACATAGCTGGTAAGTGAGGCCAGTTTTGAACTCAAGTCTTCTTAACTCCAAACCCAAGGGCTCTATCTACTTTGCCACCTAGCTGCTTCTCTGCCTGGCATTGTGGAATTAATCTGGGGCTCAGACTAAGTGGGTCCTGTCCTTCCCTTGTTGATGGTTCATTGTATGTTGGAAAATCTTCATTGGTGGTGGTGAAGTGGGGTGGGTGGGTGAGGCAAGGGGGTGCCAGGTAAGGGTGAGATACCTTATCCTAGCTGAGGTCAGGAACACCAGGCATGGGATCTAGTATGCTGGAGTCAGTAGAACCGGACTAAGAAACTGGTTCTGGGCCAGGATCATCACTGCCTGTTTTAATATCTGCCTTGTCTACATCCCAATATAGGGACTTCTTTACCACCAATTCAATTCAGTTCTGTTCAAGAAATATTTGTGTTATAGTTAGCATGAGGGATAGTGGTAGAGAGCTGGCCTCAGAGACAGGAAGATTCAGGAGTAGGTCCTGTCTCCAACAAACTGGCTGTGACCTTGGGCAAGTCAGTGCTCTAGATATTAAACACTTAGTAGGTAGACAGCAGAGTAGGTCAAGAATCAGATTAAAATGTGATTGGGAAATGTTTAACAAAATAAGAAATATATGAAACATTGATAATTTTACTTTTTTGGGGGGGAGGGGAGGCAATTATGGTTAAGTGACTTGCCCAAGATCACAGAACTAGTAAGTGTCTGAAGCTAGATTGAACTGAGGTCTTCCAGATTCCAGGACCAGAGCTCTATCCAGATTATAATATTTGTAAAGGACTTGGTATAAAGTTAGCCATTATTACAAAAACACAGCACAAAGTTAATAAATATATACACAGATATAGATATAGATATAGATATATTTGTGTATATGCACATATACATATAAGGTAATTTGGGAGGGAGGGCACTAGCAGTTGGCAGATCAGAAAGGGCTTCCTATATGCTCTAAGCTTTAACCACATTGGATATATTAGAACATTGATGTTCCTAAGGACACTCTGGGCTTTTCCACCTGACTCCTTTTAAGCAATGTCTTTTTCCTCCTGAATCTCAATAGTCGATAAACACTTATTAATGTACCAGGCACTTTGCTAAGTGCTGGGGATACAAATATGAAAAAGAAGGATAATCCATGCCTCAAGGAGCTTACAGTCTAAAGGGAGAAGACAACACAAAAAAGAAAGCTGAAAAGGAGGCAAGAGGAGGTACCCAGGGGCATGGTAGAGAAGTAAATAAAGTCAATAGTAAGTGCTGCTGGGTGGGAAATGAGGAGAGATCTGAGCATATGATGAACCTCTTCATGACATTATTGTACCTCCCTAATGTACTTATGAATGGGTAGGTAGGTGGTGGAGTGGATAAAGCACTGGGCCTGGAGTTGGGAAGATCTGAGTTCAAATCTGGTCTCAGACACTTACAAGCTGTGTGACCCTGGGCAAGTCACTTAACCCCTACTTGCCTCAGTTCTTCATCTATAAAATGGGGACACACTGGAGAAAGAAAGGGCAAACCACTACAGTATTTTTGCCAAGAAAATCCCACGGAATTACAAAGAGTCAGACACAACTGAACAATAACAATGTACTCATATAATATTAATATTGTACTTATTTATGATTGCATCCTATCAGACTGTAAGTTCCCTGAGGACAGGGATCATACGTTATCTAAAATTCTTATTTTCTTCAGTGTCTAGCTTAATGCACTGCTTTTAATCTTTGAATTGAATTCCTTTAAGGCTCAATTCATCAGTTAAATCTTCTATCAAGCCTTTCTTGATGTCCTCAGCTGAAAAATTTTTTAGAGCATTTTTATCTAGACCTCCCCTTTATTATTGTGCCTTATATTACAGTGGAGAAACATCATGACAGTGGTATACTGTAATGTATAGAAAGGTGGCCTGAGAGTCCAGTTAAGACCTAGAATCAAATCCCACCTTGAATACAAATTGACTGTAAAATGTAATGTTTAAAAAGTTTGAGAGATACAATTTCTAAGTAATTAGTTGTTTTTATTAATAATGCTAGCATTTTATTAATAAAAGAAATCAGTGGCACTCTTGAATGCTAAAGACAATCATGGTGGTGGGCTCATGGCTTATATATACCCTTGGAAAAGTGGGTGTTCCAGAGGGTGGCAACCAACTCTGACTGGTTAACACTTAACGAGATAATAAATATTACAATGGGAAGAGGGCTCACTCCAATGAGGGAATGAGAGAGTGACATCATGTCAGTCTTGGACAAAGAGACTGTTTCTACACTTAGACCATCTGAAGCTTTGGGCATTCTAGACAAAGGATCTACTTCCACCCAAAAGTGCCTGAGTGAAACACAGTGGGCAGGAATCCACCAAGATAAGATGGTCTAGTTGGGGTAAATTTTTGGCAGAAGTTAATAATATTCTTCAAAGGCTGGGCTTTTAACGAGAAAATGAGGACTTTAGAAAAAAGGAGGAACTCTGGATCTCCCCACATCATTGGTTATTAATAATAATGTCTCTCAGTGATCCTGGGCAAATTTCTTAATCCCTCAATGCCTTTGCAAACTCTCTAAGACTAGAAATTGGAGAACAATTGCAAATCTTCATTGGTAGGAAGTTTCCTTATAGAAAATTTTATCTGACAATGAAATTAGAGGCAAGAGTAGCATAAAAAAATCATTCCTACTGCCATTAGATAATTCATCCTTAGACACTTTGATCAAATTGTTATCTTATTTTAGTTTTGCATCTTAATACCTAGCACAATATCTTGCACATAGTAGATGCTTAATAAATGTTTATTAAGTTGAAAGGTATTAAACAGGAAAAATGGGACAGGACCAGACAAGAAGACTGGTAGCACTGAGCTCAGTTGTCCTAAGTCTGGAATGCACTTGCTCCATTCTTCTTTCCACCTTTCAAATCTCTAACTTCCTTTAAGACTCAGCCCAAATACCACTTTTTATGTGAAGGGGGTTTGTTTGTTTTTGGGGAGGGATTTGTTCTCAGAGAGAAAAAAAAAACAAGCCAGAAGGTAGATAAAATATTATTTGGAGGGCATAGCTATACTAACCTTTGAAAAATGTTATTGTCTGTATTTTTCCATGAGTATTTTCTGTAAGCTTTCAGCTTCCCTTAAGGGGAAACTGTCAAAAGCCATCAAGCCATGTCTTATAGCAATGGTTTCTATGCATAGAGTCTATCAGCTACAGCCTCATTTAAGGGGGAACTGTCATTGTGGCCTCAAGACCACCAGGCCCAGTCTTAAAATTATTCTCTTCTCATGCCCGTAAACAGAGAGTTTTATAGGACTAGCAAGAGTCTACCTGGTCCTGAGCGTCCCATTCTATGCCTGCTAGGCTAGTGAGCAATTGTTCCAATGTTTGTCTGAATGCTTGTGTGTCCGTTTGGGTGAATATATTTGAAATTCTTTGCAAGGGCACATGCTGTAAGTAGATAAAAATTTCAGGTCACTTTTCCATTAGTCATTAATAAGAGACCCCAAGGGGAAAAAAAAAAAGGTAAGTAGCTTGTATTAATTATTAAGCCTGCCCTACGGACAACTATGGACTTTTACTTTGGAACCCATTTGGCCAGGGCACAAACGAGTTAGGTGAGTTACAATCTGACATGAATGAGTTACCTACCTGCAAGGCAGCTGCAGGCTGGGCTTTAACCAGATAATAAGGCCACTGCCTCTTGCTGAAGAGTTTACCCTTTCGAGAAGCAAAATCACCTGGAAAGGAAAGGCAGTTTCTCCATTGACTCTTCGATGAGGAAGGAACAGGGTAAGGGAAAAGGGGGAACTGTCCCATATTGCAGTTGCTTCATTGTCTGTTTTCAAGGTCAAGATTCCAAACTTGGAGTGAAGCCTTGACATTAACATGGGTCAAATAAAGGAAAATGGTAATTATCTCACTGACACAAAGGTTTCAGAGGGAAAGTGGAGGGTGGGTAGGGAGATGAGAGGAGATGAGAGCTGAGTCAAAGTCTTTTTTTTTTTTTCCAAAAACTGAAAATCTTGGGTTGGGGGAAGGGGCAGGAAAAAACAAAAACAAAAACATTGAAAGCTGAGTTTATCCCTGTGGGGATAAATCAGTGGATTAACCACCAGTAAAAAAACAGAACAAAACAAAATAAAAAAACATTGCATTTGTGTATTGATTTAATTGCTCTGGGCTAGAGACAGAGAGGAAGACCGAGACTCAGGTTTTAAAAAAGAGAAAGTCATGGAGTGGGAAATGATTGTTTCCATTGTTTGAAGCTTTAGAGAGTAGGTCCCCAAATCAAATGATGATCTAGCTGAGGCAGTTTGGGAAAAGATTATCCTGACCAGTAGCAATCTCTCAGATGTGAGGCATGATTAATTTCAAAGAAAAACAGAGGGTAGCACATTCAGGGCATCAGGACCTGGAAAAGCATGATTCAAGTTAAGGAGTATTTAATTTCAGAAACACATGTATTAGATAGAGAACGGTATCCTTGTGCTAATTTTTTTTTTATAAAGGCTTCATATAACTCCTTTTGCGATGCAAATAATCACCCCCGAGTCATTTGTTTGGCAAATTATTTTCTTCTTTTATCAGGCTTTCTTCAAACAGGATATGTGTGACAAATGTTTCTTTCTAAGTCTACTCTGCTTTTTGGGGGATGTGTTTCTTTGATATAGGTCTCTATAGCAGCATGAATAAGATATCCCTGCCACCATTTTTGAAGGGCTCAGTTGTTAAATATACTATTGATTTGATTCCTTTATGTCCAGTTGGCTCTAAAGAGAGCAATACCATGTCTGGGTACATATGGGGAGGAAACCCTATCCTTGCCCAGATTTTCTGCTCACATTGGATACATAGCTTATTGATCTTTTGAAGACACAACCAAAAGCCTCCATGGCCCTTGACTGATATAGTCTTGAAAGTGATTCAGTCAAATATTGACCCTGAGTTAGAGCTAATTAAAATAGCTTTGTCCTCTCATTGGAATGTTGGATATAATCCTTTGTTGTGGTCGCTGTTCAGTTGTTTCAGTCACGTCTGACTCTTTGTGACCCCATTTAAGGTTTTCTTGGAATGGTTTGCCATTTTCTTCTCCAGCTCATTTTACAGATGAGGAAACTGAGGCAAACAGGATAAAGTGACTTGCCTAGGTTCATACAGCTAGTAAGTGTCTGAGGTCAGAGTTGTATTTCAGTCTTTCTGACTCCAGGCCCAGAGCTCTATCCACTGTGCCACCTAGTTGCCCCTGGGATGTAATCCTTAGTGTGTACAATATGTTGGATAACTTTGCTTAACTGTTTTTCTTTGTTATATGAGAGGGTTCAGTGGTGGAGGTAGGTGGTAGAAGGTGATAGACGTAAAAAAAAATGACATAAAATGATAGATAATGACAAATTAAAAAAAGAAAGACATCAAGCAAAAAAGAAACTTATATGATAACTTTATTGTATATTTAAAAGAAATAGCAAGTTGTATGTAATAGATTTGTAGTTTCTTGTACAATCATCTTTTTTTCTATCCTACTGTGTTATGAAAATGATAGTTTTATTTTTTAAATTCAGAATAAAATAAATAATTTAAAAAAGATAGAACTTTTAAGAAAAAAAAGACTCCCAGGAATATTTTTGACTTAAGAAATCACAGGATGCATTTCAATTTTCTGAGTCCAGTCTGGCTCCACCCTCAGCAAGGTCTCTATATACCTTCTAGATGTAGCTATGAGTGGGGACTGCTACTCCTTTAAGTAGTTTATAGAGATGGGGACTGAGCTTTTGATTTTATGACAGTAGGCAGCTCCTGGTGAGGAATTTCCTCTACTTACGCAGGTTGGCATCATCTCTACAAATTACAGTCAGAAAACTTTTTGGAACACTGAGGGCTGAGTGACTTGCCTTACATGTTGGAGGCAGTACTTGAATCTTTTCTGGCAGTAAGGCCAGATCTCTAACCACTACTCCCTGCTACCTCTCTATAAAATCGTTTATAAAGCCTTTAAATTCAAATCAACAAGTAAATGGGAAACAGTGAGGTATGGAGGAAAAAGAACTGAACCTGGAACCATAAGACCAGAGTTGTAATCCCAGTGGCCACTTAGGACCTGTTTGGACTTGGGTGAATCACTTCTGTTCTGTGAGTTTCACACCATCTTCCCTCAGACTCACCACCTGGGAGTCATTCTGGATTCTTCACTATCTCTCACATTCACATTCAATATACTGCCAATGCCTCTCAATTTCACCTTTGTAATATCTTTTGAACAAGCCCTCGGCATTCGAAGACCTTCATAACCTATCCTAGCCCCCTTCTACCTTTCCAGTCTTATACTTTATTGCCTGCCATGTTCTCTTTGAGCTAGTGACGCTGGCTTTCTGACTTTCCGCAAACAAAACACTCCATCTTTTGTCTCTGGGCATCTTCTCTGGCTGTCTCTCATGTCTGGAACACTCTCCTTCCTCTTCTCTAACTACTGACCTTCCCAGTTTCCTTTAAGTTCCAACTTAAATCCCACCTTCTATAGGAAGCCTTCCCCAACTCCTCTTAATTCCAGCGCTTTCCCTCTGTTAATTATTTCCTATTTATCCTGTATAAATATAAATATACATATAAAGCTTACTTTATATTTTTTTTTGCGTGTTGTCTCCTCCCCTAGATTGTAAGCTCCTTGAGGACAGGGACTTTCTTTGGTCTCTTTTTGTATCTCTACCACACATTACGTGCTTAATATATGTTTATTGAATTGAATTTGTCCCATTTGTTAAGCATCTACTATGTCTTCACCACTGTGTTTCCATACCCTGGAGAGTGTATGGAAGAAGTAAAGATGTGGTCTTTGCTCTTATGGAGCTTATAATCTGGCTCAAACTATCACTCCAATACTTCAAGATCCAGGATTTTGTCAGTGTGGAAGCTCCTTCCATAGATACAGATCACAATCATTTTTATTACTTAGTAGATGGTGTTTGAGGCAGATAGATGGCACAGTGGATAGAGTGCTGGGCCTGGAATCATGAAGAATATCTTCCTAAGTGCAAATCTGGCCTCGAATACTTATTAGCTGTGTGGCCCTGGGCAAGTCACTATTTGCCTCAGTTTCCTCATCTATAAAATGAGCTGGAGAAGGAAATGGTAAAATTATTCAATTCAACCCCCACATGGGGTCATGAAGAATCAGACAGGCCTGAAAAATGACTGAACAGCACAGATGGTGTTTAAGAGGTACTGAGGTTGAAAAATCAAGCAGCCAATACTGTTACATATTGTTATATACAAAGAGGACAATACATAGTATTTGAGTGTCAGGTTCTGTGCATCCTAGGGTTCAAGGAAGAAAGATCAATAAGGCTTGGAGTAGTTAGGCTGGAGAAGAAAGAGCATGAGCTGGGTCTAAAAGGATCTTTAGAATTTTCACATGTCAAGAATAATGAGTTCCTTGAGGACAGGTACTATTTTTTGCCTCTTTTTTGTACCCCCAGTGATTAGCTTAGTGCTAGCACATAGGAGGCATTTAATAAATGTTTATTGATTGACTGCCTGAATATGCCAGACTTAAGAATGATTATGGATATTTAGGAAACCAGACTGTCTACACCAGACAGTAGCTATTGAGGAATACTGGGCATGGGGGAAGGGAGGAGAAGGGAATACACATTTATTAAGTGCCCACTATATTTCAGGTATTGTGTTAAAGACTTTACAAATATCATCTTATTTGACCCTCACAACAACCCTGTGAGGTAGGTACTAGGATGAAAGGCTACAAGGCAGAGAATTGTTAGAAGGTAAGAATGTGGTTCATTGTGGAATATTTCTTCTGAGAGCCTACCTGTTCCCTACTAATACACTCATGTGGGATGCCCTTGATACACACACACACACCTTTTTTTTTTTTGCTGATACCTATGATTTCATCATTGTTGGGAGCTCCCAGTAAGGAACTTCTCCTACAAAGGCAGATCAGCATTTGCTCTGCAACTTATGGTCTTACAGAGTGGCCTGGGTCACTGAGAAGATGCGTGACTTGTCCAGGGTCATACAGCTAGTATGTATCAGAAGTGGGACTTGAAGCCAACACTTCCTGGCACCAAGGCCAATTCTCAGTCCCCTGTATCATGTATAAGTCATGTATAAGCTATGTATACCTTATATCTGTCATGTACAAGTTATTCTCATAAGAACTTGTATGGCCAGGAAAGGAGGGGTAAGGATTACCCAATTCCCAAAAAATTTTAGTCCTGTCAAAACAGACTTTTTATTTCATCTGGGAACTTCAATGACTTCATCAAGAAGAATGTCAAGACCATCAGATGATTATTCCCTTCACTATCCTTAATGGTCAGTCTGATCCTTCCCCCAGTTGAAAATGATCTTTCCCTCTTTATATCTTCTGATAGCCCTTTGCGAGTTTCTCCTATTTTACCATATATCATACTCATCTTTCTCCCTCCCCCCCATTTCTCCCTTTCTTTCTCTCTCCCTCTTCCTTTGTCTCTCTTTTTATCTCTCCTCCCCCCTTTTCTCTTTTTATATATAGTAAATTTCTTTTGGAAATTCTTTTTCCACAATGAACATGACCTGACAGAGGTTATTATTGCTACCTAATTCACAAAGATGGAGATTAAAGCCCAAATAGAATTACAGCATATTTAGATATTCTCTTTCCCATAGCCTAGGGAAAAGTCTAATCTTGAAAAATCTAAGTCTCTTTGGTGATGTTCCTATTTGAATTTTTTTTTCTTTAAGCTTGGCACTAGCTTAGGGCACTGTGATGAAAAATTATGATACCAACTTCTCACTTCATTTTTTAGAATAGAGAAACTGTGCTACTTCAATCAAAATGGATGATGCTTACAATTACTGAGTGCTTTTAGGATGTCTCATCTATGTATACAAGATGATTGTCTGGCTATTCTCATTGATGAGTATTGAGATGTTCCTCTTGGCAGGTGAGTAAGGCGCTGTGTGGTTCTTTTCTGACATCTGGAGATTGCCAGCTGAGAAGTCTCAACAGATGACTTCGACATTTTATTCATTGTTGCAATCTATATGGAACTTCTATTTGTGAGATACTGTGTGACCTTTTGAGTATCACCATATATTTGGGCATCTGTGGCCAGGGGCACGATAAGCTCAACAATCCCCTTCACAAGATTCTAGCTATGGCGGCTCATCCATACAGGGAAGTACATGGTTGTCTCTCTTACTTTATGGTCCAATTTTCCCTCTTACCTGGTTCTAGGTTTGAAGTATAGCATGGCCAGAGGATGTGGCCATAATTCATTCCTTCACTCCACAAAACTGCCACTGGTTGTAGTGATTATACGTGGACACCATCATAATTTATCTTTCATTTGCACTAAGCCATTGGTTGTCAAACTCAAAAGTTAAAACATATGATACGATGACTTATGGTCAAAAGTGGGGCAGAATGTCATGGTGGAGAGGGCACTGGACTTGGGATCAGAAAGACCTAGGTTCTAAATCCCACTTCAGACACTTACTAAATGTGTTATGTTGAGAAAATCATTTAACTGCTCTGTGCTTCAGTTTTCTCATCTACAAAATGGGGGTAGAGGTATTGGACTTACTAGCATCTAAGTTCCTTTCCAGCTCTAAAGCCATGAGCCTATGAGCCCATGATTTAACCAGAACAATTTCTTTTGGTTTCCATTTTGGATGAGGTTAAGTACTTCCTCTCAAGTTTTCACCTTTTGCAGCCTGACTTGCCAAAAAAATTAATTAAATTTAAGAGGGGCATTCATGTAAATGTAGGCTCCAGAATTTAAAAAAAAATGTGACAGTTCCACTGTATGCCTTCATAAGCTGACCATTTTTAGAGTAATGTATTCAATTCTGAGAACCACATTTTAAAAGTTACTTCTAACCCTAGACCTGCAATCCTATGAATGGCAGATTTGAGTGTGTGCTAAGGAGATGAAGAAGAAAAAATTGTCTATTCTCCTATCTAATGCAAGCTGTCTAATCATTTTAGATGACAAATTTTGAGAGAGAGAGAAAGAGAGAGAGAGAGAGAGAGAGAGAGAGAGAGAGAGAGAGAGAGAGAGAGAGAGAGAGAGAGAGAGAGAGAGAAGATAAATGACAGATTGAACTGGCCTCTGTCTCTTACTTCTTTTCAGCATCTTGTAGGAATTGGCATATCATACCTGAAGAGGGCAGCATTGCTGGAGGAACATGGATCACCATTGTTTTTGATGGTAAGTGGGTCTTAGAGCCTTGGAGTCATAGAAGAAATAGGACTTTGAATTTCTTTTCCTATTTGAGGTTAGCATATTTAAGTACTAATAACACAGAAAAAATACCTAACCAAATATATGAGCAGAGGAGGGAAGGAAGCCTAATGGGTATACTATTTTCCCCCTTACCTATGGATTTGCCAGAACTGAGAAGGGTGGGGAGAAGGACATTTATAACAAGATGTGTATATATTTGAGGCAGCTAGCTAAGTCTGGAATCAGGAAGAACTTTGTTCAAATCCAGCCTCAGAATCTAATTAGCTGCGTGACCCTGAGCAAGTCACTTAACCCTGTTTGCCTTAGTTTCCTCACCTGTAAAATGAGCTAGAGAAGGAAATGGCAAACCACTCCAGTATCTGCCAAGAAAACCCCAAATGGAGTCACAGTCATACAAGACAGAAACGACTCAACCAGAACATGAGTATGTCTACATTCTGATCCCAGAATTTATTTATTTATTTATTTATATTTTTGGCAATTCGGGTTAAGTGACTTGCCCAGGGTCACACAGCTAGTGTCAAGTGTTTTGGTTTGAGGCTGGATTTGAACTCAGGTCCTCCTGACTTCAGGGCAGGTGCTCTATCTACTGTGCCACCTAGCTGCCCCCTGACCCCAGTATTTAATACAGGCCTGATACACATTCCCTATGGACCAAGACCATGTAATAGGTCCTTTGGTAAGATAAGAATATTCTTGCCCCAAGTGTAAAATTTTAATCCGGAAAACACAATTTAGAATAATAGCCACTGTCTGTTGCAGTTAATAAGGGACTTAAATGGGTCTATGTAGTAAAAAGGTTACTGGATCTGGGGCTCTAAGATCTGAGTCTGCACCCTGATTCCTCTGCTTTCTAGTTGTATGATCCTAAGGAAGTTATCTGACTTTCTTTTTTATAACCTTCATTTCCTCTTCTGTAAAATGGGGATGTTAATGCCTAGATTTCTTCCCTTACAGGGTTTTTTTGAGGACCAAAGGAGGAAATATAATAGTGTTCTGTAATTATGATATTAATAGTATATTACGCATATAGCACTTTCAGGTTTGCAAAGTGCTTTCCATAGAGCAGTATTTAATAATAATAACAATATTAGTAACCATAATTTATATAGCACGTTCAGGTTTGCAAAGTGCTTTCCATAGAGCAGTATGTAATAATAATAATAATAATAATAATAGTAACCATCATTTATATAGCACTTTCAGGTTTGCAAAGTGCTTTCTACATATGTCATCTCATTTGGTCCCCATATGAAAGGCAGTATGGATGGAATGCTTAGAATCAAGAGATACCTGAAGGTTTGAAACCCATCTTTGATGCTTACTAACTCTGGGCAAATCAGTAAATTTTCTAAGCTTCAGTGTCTGTATCTGAAAAGAAAAAAGGTAATAATACTAATGGCACTATTTACCACATAGGATTATTTTGGGGAAAGCATTTAGTGATATAGATTCAGAGCTGATACTAAATGTAAAATAATCTTATTAGAAGTGATTTATTGAGAAGCAGAAGGATATAATGAATAGAGGGCTTGTCTTGGAGTGAAGAAGACCTGGGTTTGAGTTCTGCCTCTGAAAGGATTTGACTGTATGACTTTGAACTAGTCATTTAACCTCTTAGCATGGCTAGACAACTAAGAGTATAAATTGCACAGTTAATAAACATTTATTAAGTTCCTACTATGTGTTAGTTGGGTATCTAGGTGGTACAGTTGATAGAGTGCCAGACCTGAGTTCAAATTCAGCCTCAAATTTGATTGTGTGACCCTGGGCATGTCATTTCATCCTGTTTGCCTCAGTTTCCTCATAGGTAAAATGAACTAGAGAAGGAAATGGCAAACCACACACCCCTGTCTTTGCCAAGAAAATCCCAAATGGGGTCTTGAAGAGTCAGACACGACTGAAATGACTGAACAAATGTGTCAGGCACTGTGCTAAGTACTGAGTATCCAAAAAAAAAAAAGAAAGAAAGATAGTCCCTGCTCTCAAGGAGCTCACAGTCTACAGGGGAGACAAGATGCAAACAATTATGTACAAATAAGAGACATACAGGATAAACTGGAGATTTTCAACATAGGAAAGACCCTAGCATTAAAGGGAATGAGGAAAGACTTCTGTAGAATGTGGGATTTTAGCTAGGACTTGAAGGAAGTCAGGAAGAAGAGGGAGAGCATTCCAGGCATAGGGAACAGCCTGTGAACATGACCAGAGCCTGGAGATGGAGAGTCTTGTCTGAGGAACGTTGAGGAGTCATGTCAATGCATCCCAGAGTACATAGGGCAGTGTGGGGTGTACAGTGTTAGAACACTGGAAAGTTAGAGGGGCAGGTTATGAAGAGCTTTAAATGTCCAACAGAGTGGCTCTGAATCTAACTTGGTAGAGGGAATTTTTTCAGAGAGTTCCCAACATCAGTCTCTCTCCTTGCCCTCCACTTTACCAAAACAGGTAATTTTTTTCTTCTATATACCTAAATTGAAAGAGTTATAATTTAGTACATGAGAACCTCCTCCTGAGATCACAGTCCTCTGTGCTGTTGAAATCTCATTTACAGATTGTCATAACTGTCTTACCTGACTGCTGTTAATACTGAGTAGCTTAATGATATTTTTATTTGGTGGATGGGATGTTTAGGTTTGGAGTGGAGTCTCCTTTATCCCACCAATGGCTCTCAGCTGCAGATAAGTCTGGTGAATGTGGAAATTCCGTGGCTGCCACATGTCCCATGTGACACCTCTCCCATCTATGAAGATTTCTCTGCTGTAAGATGCCAAACCAGGTATGGTTCCATATCACAAACTGAGGAGGAGATTGTAGTGGTTTCTTTGAGCATGTCACTGTTAGTAACATTGGAAATATAGTTTATGGCTTCTTAAAGTGTCTTTGGTCACTTTTTATTTAAAGTTTGATACCAGTAAACCCTACTACCCCAAAGAGTCAATAGTCTTTCTCTTTCCTGTCTATCCCTCACCATTAACCCCAAAACCTATCCCAGTTTTTCCCCCTTCTAAGTCATTCTATGCATCACTATCAGGTGAAGCTTCCTAATGAATATTACTCCTATCATTCCACTGTTCAAAAGCCTTCAATGATTCCCAATCACCTACTGAACATAGTCCAAATTCCCAAGATTGGAACTCAAAGGCTCTCTACAGTCTGGCTCCCATCTACCTTTTCAGTCTTGTCTTTCATCATGGCCTTTATGTTCTGCCAGACTAAGCCACTTGGTACTGCTGAACAGGTTTTGCACTTTTCTACTGAAATGAATGAAAAACCCTGAGAGACAGAGTTTCTAGGTGATTAATAATAAATTTATTAATTAGGCTAGCTGGCAATCAATAAATTGATGGTCAGTGGTTTCTCTCTCTAACCAAAGACACCATGTGGAGAGCCTGAGAGCCTTAAAAAACCATTGAAAGGGAATTCCCTTGGCAACTGAATATCAACCCTGATTGGTGGACGTTTAACGAGTTGGGCTAGAAGTCTTCAGCTCCTTCCGCTGAGAATGTGGCTGGATCTTGAGACTCAGAGGCCTCTAGCAATCTGGACAGGGGATCTATCTTCATCCAGACCACTCTGGTTGTTTTTCTCTTTTATGAGCTGGGTTACATTAAAGTCTAATGGAAGGATACAAGGACAGGGGTTCATTTCTCTAGGGTAAGAATGCACCCAGTCTGGACTCTGTTTATTCTTCAAACAGAAGTTAGGTCTCCTAGTTGGGTGGGATCCCACCCAAGATTGAAGAGCATGTTCCTTGAAGGCTAAGGGTATTAGGCTCAATCAATCATGTCCTTTAGAGATTGATTTTAACAAGAGCTGGGCCTTAATGAGGAAACTGAGGAGAAAGCCATGGATCCCAATTTAATAATTAGTTATTAATATACTAGTAAAATAGTAATTTCTCTCAATACCTTGGCATCAATATCCTCACTACCTTGCTCAATCCCATCTCCTTTTATTGAAATCTTATTTATCCTTCATGTCCAAGCTCAAATGCCAACTTCATAAAGAGTCCTCTAATCCTTTTAGTCTGAAATGATCTCATCTAAGCTCATAGCATGATATACTTTTCTCATATTTCTGTAGCATTTTAATTTTTGTTATGGTTTATCTGTGTATGTGTCTTAGCTCCCCTTCTGGACTGTGTCTTCAACAAGGGTAGAGTTTATGGCTTATTTATTTTTGTATCTATCTGTCACAATGTCGTATACACACTAAGTGCTTGATAAATGTTTGTTGAGTGAATCAATTCATTCATTGAATTGAGCCCATGACACCTATACATTCTTTAAAGTGTTCTAAGTATTTGACTAGGCTGTGCAGATTGGAGGAGAAGCTGCACTGTGGTATGTCACACTTTGAAATGTGTGGTTGGTAATATTTCCACAAACAGTATCCTCTGTGATTGTTTGTGACCTTGATTTCTCACCCATTGGGAAGCGATAATTGTTCTAACTATAGGTTATGACTGTATCTAGTTTCAAAGCCAAGAAACTGATTGCTAGGAAAGGAAAATGCTCTATTTTTCAGTTTTCTGAGTTTTGATCACTTTAGTGTAGAATGGATTTGCAAAGTAGTTTCATATAATTTAGCAGGCTTGGTAAAATTTCTACCAACCTATAAAGTTTTCATTGGTTCTTGATTTACGTATTATGGTCCAAGGCATGGTATATGAAAATGATAATGAGTAGTTCAAAGAAACCATTCCAGCACCTGTTTACTGAGCAAGAAACCCCCCAAAATGAAACAAAACCAAAAAAGAATTGAGCTTCCTTAAGGTACTAAGTTGGAAAATAATTCTTTGGCTATCAGTTTTCTATGCAAGATTCAGTAAAATGCAGTTCATCAAAAAATATATTAAATGCCTACTATATGTGAGATGTTTTATATTTATTACATCCTGATAAAATCCAATCTAATCCAAGAAGCAGGATCTACTGTACTAGGCACTGTAGGCATTGCTCATTGTTGTTCAGTCGTTTTTCAGGCACATCAGACACTTTCTGACCCCATTTGGGTTTTCTTGGCAGAGATACTGGAGTGGTTTGCTATTTCCTTCACCAGCTCATTTTACAAATGAGGCAACTGAGGCAAATAGGGTTAAGTGACTTGCACAGGATCACATAATTATTAAGTATCTGAAACCAAATTTGAATTCAAGAAGATGGGTCTTCCTGACTCCAAACCTAGTACTCTATCCACTATGCCATCTAGCTGCCCACTGGCACTGTGCATACAAAGACAAAACGGGAAATAGTCCCTGTCCTCAAGGAGCTTACATTCCATAGCATAGGATACAATATGTGAATAGTTAGAACACACTCACACACAGACACATACACACATTCATACATATGTGATTTAAGGAGGGAGGGAGCACTAGCAACTAGCCAAGATTAGGAAATGCTTCCTCATACATGAGTTGAATCTTGAAGGGAGCTAGGGATTGAAGAGGCAGAGGAGAACAGAAGTACATTCTGGATGTCAGGGACAGACAGTCTATCCAAAGGAGCAGGAGATGGAGTTAGAATTTTGAGGATCTGTAAGTCGTCCAGTTTGACTGGAACACAGCACACGTGAAAACGAAATGGTGTGTGAAAAATCTGCAGCCAGGACGTGAAGGGCTTTATATACTAGAGGAGCTCATTGTCTTTTGTGGGTCATAGAAGGATACAGATGAAAAAGTGGATAGGTGTGGTCAGAAAAAAGGAGAGCTCAGTAATGCTAATCTGGGGTCTCGCTTCCCAGGAGTCCAATTTTTATAGCCATTCTCAGCTTCTGCACAGCAAGAAAGATTGCTGATTAATTAGTCAACAGGTATTAACTGAATGCCTGTTATCAGCCTAGCAAGAATGTTTCAGCTGGATAAAATACAAGTAAAAGATGAGACAGAGTTTAGAAAAGGAAACAAGACACATAAAATTGTGGTGAAGAATTTTGTTGTTCAGTTGTGTCTGACTGTCTGTAACCTTATTTGGGGTTTTCTCGAAAAGATACAGGAGCAGTCTGTCATTTCCTTCTCCAGTTCATTTTACAAATGAGGAAACAGGGAAATGGGGTTAAGTGACTTGTCCAGGGTCACACAGCTAGTAAGTGTTTGAGGCCAGATTTGACCTCAAGAAAAGGAATCTTCCTGACTTGAGGCCCAGCACTCTATCCACTGTGCCACCTAGCTACCCATAGTGAAGAATACAATACCACATATAATTAGATCCTAAATTTATAGTATTGATTATAAAGACTAGGTTGCCAAGAAAGGTTACTTATGAAAAGTCAATCAATCTTTTCGTGTTGATCATATGAATATAATGAACATTGATTAAGTAAAACACTATGTTAAGCACTGGTGATACAGAGATAAAAATGAAATATTCCTTGCTACTAGGGCAGCTAGGTGGCTCAGTGGGTAGAGCAGTAGCCCCACAGTCAGGAGGACCTGAGTTCAAAGCTAGCCTCAGATACTTACTAGCTGTGTGAGCCTGGGTAAGTCACTTAATTCTGATTGCCTCCAAAAAATTTTTTGGGTACCTTTTTAGAGAATTCAGTTGTAATGTGATAAAGTCAAGACTTTCTCTTCACTCACTTTTCTAGATTTAGTAGAAAGCCTTAGGTAATAATTGTAAGTTTGAAGGATACTATCTAGAATCCTCTAGAATTCTTAATCATATATTCACTCTCAAGTAATGTGATACTACTGTCCCCAAGACTGAATCAGTAAATTTTCTGAAGAAACTGCCACATGTCTTTAGTGACTTAAAGCTCAGGTAGTGAAGTAAGGAACTAATATTTAACAAATATTTAATTTTTAGAATAAATTTAGTTACCAATGATATGTTTAAAATGAATTGGTATTTGGAAAAATATTATATAAAAGCTTCCATTCATTAAGAGATTTTTGAGTAACAGCTCTTTCATAGTGCATTAAAATTAATTTTTATTATCAACTTAAGAATTATCAATAAAAAGTTATCAATTAATCATACAAAGCAAGTGAGAAAATCTTATCCCACACCCACTGGTTTTAACAAGAGAGAAGCAAATACGTTAACAAACAATAAACTCAGCAAATAAAATGTTTTTGTTCTGTGTCCCCTTCTAGACCTGCACTATGTTTCCCTTCTTTCTTTTCTTCTTAATTATAGTCAAGGAATGTACAATTCTGCATTTGTTTTGTATCACCTTATCTAGATCTTTCTGTATTTCCTTGTATGTTTCATATTTTTATGATCATATGATAAGCTGTTATCTTACTATTCCATTAAGTCAGCCTTTTTGCAATTCTTGGACTCAGGATGTTTCTATTTTGTTGTTATTGACAAATAGAATATCTTTGAATATTTTGTGTAGATGGGTCTTTTTTTCCCTTTCAATTATTTTTATTTTATTTATTATTATTATTTTTTATTTTCATTATTTATTTATTTCAATTTTCATGATCACTATTTTTACTTTTAAGTAGTTATTAATTTAATTATTTTTATTCTTATTTTCATTTTAATTATTTTAAATTTTATTTTAACTATTATTATTTTTTTGGAGTACAGTCCTAGTAATGAAATTTTGACTGTGTCAAAGATAGGATCAATTTAATGAAATATTGAAGAGTGAAATGAACAGAACCAAGAGAACGTTGCATATAGTAGCAGCAATATTGTTCATTAAGTAACTGTGAATGACTAAGTTAGTCTGAGTATAATAAATACTCAAATCAAGTGTAAAAGATCTATGAAGGAAGATGCTATCCATATCGAGAGAAAGAACTGATAAATAGAAGTATGCATAGAATGTTTTTTCATATATATGTATACATACAGACATGCACACACACACACACACACACACACACACACACACACACACACACACATATATATATATATATATATATATATTTGTGTCAAAAGGCACCCTTTTCTAGTGTGGGGTGAGGAGAGAGAGAGGAAGACAGTTCAGAACTTCAAATTAAACAAAAAAATTAAATAAAAAAACTAATGACATTACATATTGTCATACTGCTTTCCAAAATACTTTCACCTGTCTGTGGTGCCAACAATAATGTATTAGTGTCTGTTGGAGCATGACAGCCCACTGCTGAATTTTTATTTTTATTTTTTTGTATTTTTGCTATTCTCTAACAGCTAATAGAAAAGAATGTTTTGCTAATTTTAGGTAATGGTTAAAACAAAGAAAACCAGATAAAGCCCTGGCAAGTCTAACGTGTTCTATCAGAGAATATGGGCTATATTTGGGAACACAGTTTTTTCTGAGCTACAATCAGATTTCAGTTCTTTCTCTGGATAAGGCAACTACGCTGTCCTCCTGTCTTGAGAGGGCAGATCCATCACCCTACCAGGTCAAGAGAGGAGAAGAATCTCATTCCGCTTCTTATTGCTTCTCACCTAGCTAACTTTGGCCAATCAATCAGCTACTCCTGCAGTTGAATTCCCAGCTGGGTTCTTCCTGCCTTTGGAAAATCATCATGTAAATAGAGGTCAGCTCTGGAGTTCAGTATAGTGAGAGAGCCAAAAAGTACTGGGGCAGGATCACCATAGCAACAAACTCCTCTGCTCTGCTGAAGGTTTATGATTCTGAAACATGCTTTCATCTACCTCTGGAGTTTACAGATGATGAAGGGGAAAACATTGAGCACTGTGTCTAATGAAGGACAGTTTTATTTGATTTTTAAGGTGATTTTGCTTTATAGCCACCTATTTTCATTTCTAATCATCTTCTTGCTGGCAAAAATAAACAAAACTCAAAACAACCTTTTAAAATTCCATTAATTAAAATCACTAAAATAATTGGGTTAATGAGTTGAAAAATAAAATACAGATTTATGAATGGATGAGGGAGTTTGAAGTGGTATCTGAGAAGATCCTGCCTTGTAACTCACTTGCAAGCCATTGCTGTCTTTTCACCTTCAGGTCTCTGCAGGGGGACATACAGGAAGGCCTGTACTATCTGGAAGTTCGTTCTGGTGCACAAGTGTTGAACACTCTGAGTGAAGGTTCCTCGGATAACTGTACTTTCAAGGTAAATTCTCGGATGGAAGGATGGGTCCATGGGTGCTGTCTATAGCACCTTATTCTACAGGATAAGGTAAACAACATCTGCTTTAGGAGAGGGCCCAGACCTCACATTATTGCCAACAGAATATAATATTTTTTCATTATTTCAAATTAATTTGATTTTTTTTCAATTGACAAAATTCTATCATCTCTCCACCTTTCCCCTGGCTATTAGAGAAGAAAAAAAAAAGAAAAAAAAAAGAAAAACTCATATAACAAATATCCATAGCCAAGAAAGACAAATTCCAACATTGACCATATAAATGTTTCATTCTCTATCTTGAGACCATCAGTTCTCTGCAGTATGCTTCATCCTTAGCCTTAAGTTTTTCCAAGTTATTTGTCTCGATGATGTTTTTGTTATATAAATGTTCTTTATTTTGGTAGTTGTCTTGTGAACAACAAGGCTCTGTCCTTGATTTCCTGATTCACCCTAACATTTTGTAAATAAAGGGGCTGTCAGTAAGTCAGGTCCTTCAGACCAAACATGGCCAGTGCCTTTGTTCAGTGTTTGAAAATCTATTCCTTCCTCACCTCTCGCTCTTAGAATCTCATTTCCTACAAAAACTACGGCTCCAGTGCTACCTTTTACAATAGGCTTTTCTTGATTGCCCTTAGAGGCCATTGCCTTCTATTCTCCCCCTCCAATTACCTTGTGCTTATTTTGTATATCCTTACACATGAAGCTTGGTATAGTGTATAGAGGGCATGTATCAGAGCATGAGAATCTGATTTCAAATCCTCTCTGACACATCCTGGCTGTGTGATCCTGGGCAAATTACTTGGTCTCTAGCTGTTTTGGGCAGCTCTCCAAAGATAGGATGGGAGCAATGTCACAGTGACAAAAATGAGTTTCCAGAGTCAAGGAGTTTAAATGGTGCTGCAGTGGTATTACATATTATATGCCCACAACTTTCCCTCTCTCTATCATTTCTCTTCTTCTATTTCTCTCCATCTCTTTCTTTTCTTTCTCTCTCTATCTCCTCTCTCTGTTTCTCCTCTATCTCTCTCCTTTTATTTCTCTCTTCCCTCTCTCCATCGCTTTCTGTATCTGTCCCTCTCAATCCTTTTTCTCTCTTTTTCTTTCTGTCTCTCTCCTCTCTCTATCTCCTCTATCTCTTTCTCCCTCCAACCTTTCCTCCAGTTTCTCCATCTTTCTGCCTCTTTCCCTCCCTCCATCTCTCTCTTCTTTCTCTCTCTTTGTCTTTGTCTCTGTCTCCATCTCTCTCTCTGAATATATAAGCACACATACACATGTTATATATGAGTATACCACATAAATATATTATATAGAGTATATTATATAAATTTATATTACATACATTATGTTTGTATTATATATATGTCAAGTATATGTGTATAAAGTGATTTCAGTGATGGATAAGAGGAAGCAATAATACCTGGAAGGCTCAAGGAAGACATGTAAGAGAGAGCATTTGAACTAAACCTTGAAAGAAGTTACACAATCTAAGGTTTGGAAATGAGGAGAGTGATCACTGCAAACATAGGGGATAGCCTATGCAAAGTGCAGAGACAGGAGATGTTTTAGTGTATGATAACAAGCAGGCCAATTTAACTGAAATGTAGAGAAAGTGTATGTGTGTGTGTGTGTGTGTGTGTGTGTGTGTGTGTGTATGTGTGTGGTGTGGTGTGAAATAAATTTGGAAAAATAGACTACAGTCATACACTGAAACGCTTTGAATACCAAACAAAAGGGCTTATGTTTTGTCCTAGAGGCCATGGAGAACCACTGAAGGGTCTTGAGCAGAGAAGTGACAAGGTGCTTTAGGAAAACTAATTTGGCAGCCGTGTGGAGGATGGATTGGAAAAGAGAATATCTAGAGTATCTTGCAATGGTTCAAAAGATGAGGTCCTGAATTAAGATGGTAGTCACCACCCTATATGAGTGGAGAGAAGGGAACTGATATGAGAGATGTTGTGGAGATAGAATTGACAGTCTGTCAGTCAGTAAGCATTTACTAGGTATATGCTCTGTACAAAGCACTGACAATTTGTGGTTCACAGAATGATTGCTAGGGATCTTTGCTGCTGTTCACTCGTTTCAGTAGTGTCCAACTCTTTACGACCCCTTTTGGGGTTTTCTTGGCAAAGATACTGGAGTGGTTTGCCATTTCCTTCTCCAGCTCATTTTACAAATGAGTAAACTGAAGCAAACAAGGTTAAGTGACTTGAATCCAACTGCCCCATTGAAATGGAGAACTGAGAATTTTAGTGACCTTCCCAGGGTCTCACAATTAGTAAATGTATAAAGTTGGATTTGAACTCAGATCTTATTGACTTCTAGTCTGGCACTCTACTAGATCATCTATCTGCCTTTATAAAGGCTTCAACTCTATAGTTTCATCCCTACCATACTTTTTAAAGTTGTTAGCAGTCCTCACTTCTTCTTGATTTCTCTTTTTCTTCTGATGTGTATATATAGATATCAGAAAGCATAACAAACCATATATATACATACACATATATACACATACATGCATATACATATATATGCATACATGCACATACACATACATATATACATACACATACATATATACACACACACACACTCACACACACACACACACACACACACACACACACACACACACACACACACGGTTTGTTAGGGCCTAGCCAATTCTTTGGCCTGACAGCTTTGCCTATCTGGCTTCTTCCTCTCCACTCTTGTCCCAACCTATACACACTAAAAAGATGAAAATGCTAGTGATGGCCATGCTTTATGGCCACACTATCACTATTTTTTTGCCTATCGGACATGCGGTTCTGAAGATGCCAGAAGATGGTCCTTAGCTTAAATAGCTTTATCTTTGGACTCCTCCTGCCTCTGTAATCAGGCTCTTACCAGCTTATACAATGATTGAATAGGAGACAGTGAGCCCAAACCTCCTAAAACTGCACATTAAAGTAAACAAGTCTTGCAGTGGTTCAACTAGCTTAGCAAGTTGATGAAAAATCACCAGGGGATGCAGTTAATGAGAGGCATTCTAAGCTAAATAAAACACAGTGTGTCTCTTTGTTTTGGGACTGGGACTGGGGGAGCCATGAGTATTAAAAATTAATTTCATCTCTCCAGTCGGTTCCAAAAAGCCTGCTGCAGGCACTGACAAGTTTGAACAACTCACAGAAGGTTTATCTATCAGTTGGTGATGGTGGCTTTATCAGTCTCATCTCCTGCTTTGCCTCCCCCTAAGCTTGTCTGCCCCTGACCTTACTTCAACACAGCCGATCAGCATGAGGGAAGTTGATTTGGAAGCTCATTAATTTTTTACTTGCCATGTCTCTGGCTTGGTGGGGGAGCAGGGGCCTGTATCTGTCAGAAATGTACAGTTTTTTATTGCGTCAACAAGGAGAGAATCACAAGTGTGATCTTTTTGGAGGTTTACCTATAAGTGCCGCTGAATGCTGGGATGACCTATGCCACCCCTCCCCACCTCCCTCAGAAGTTATGGGCGAAGAAAAAACCTAGATGTTGTTCTCCCTGTTTGTTTTGGTACTGGCTGGCTGGGCTAAGCCTCAGATACTAGTTTCATTTGTGTCTTCTACACAACACTTAGTGTAGGTCTTTGCATGTAGTACGCACTCATTACATGTTTGTTCACAATGAATGAATAACTCTTAAATAAAATTAATTAGATCGAAATACCAGATTGCTTGTATCACTTGTTTTGTATAGTATCTGCATAAGCATCAGTTTGGTGAAAAGGACATGCACTTGGATTCACAAGAACTGGATTTCAATTCTGGTTAGATTACTTATTAGCTGGGTGATCTGAGGCTAATCCCTTAACCCTTTGAGTTCATTCATCTATAAAGTTTAGCTCATGGGCCTGCAGAATTTAGAGATGTAAGGGACCTTAGAGACCATCCATGGTTATCCCTTCCACATCACAACTTTACCCATTGAGGTTTCGAAACATACATGGTTGGCATAAGAAATGGGAATTTGGGGGGAATTTTTGTGGAAGCCACAGATGACATGTAAAGGCCAGCAGATGACACAGAGCCTATGACAAAATACTTTACCCAAGTTTTATAATAAGGTGCTGTAAGCACCCCATAAAAGAAAAAGGAAAAAGAATTCAGTCTTCTCTGGTATGAAGGGAGAAGGGCCCATGGGGATTTTCCAGATTGTAGGGGTACCATGCCCCTATCCCCTAACCTTGTGATGTGGAAGGGATAATTGTAATTTAGTAGTTCTCAAAATGTGGCATCCTTGACACCCTTTCAGGGGTACGCAAGGTCAAAACTATTTTTCACAGTAACATGAAGATATTTTAATTTCCAATACAGTAAATATTGATAGATATAGCCCACTTAAAAGATTCTTGGTGGGGTGCAGGAGTGGTTCTCTAATTTTGAAGAGTGTGAACAAGGTCTAAAATTGAGAACTAGTGATCTGGTGCAATGGCTTCTCTTTCCAGAGGAGAAATTTGAAGCCTAGACAGGTGAAGTGATTTGTCCACAGTTACAGAGGTAATGAGAAACAGAGGCAGAATTCAAATCCGGGTTTTTTGACTTCTGATCCACTCCTTTTCCCACTACCTACCCCTTTGAAAATTGTGTTGTCATCAGACTCTCCCTTATAATTTAATGATTAAGTTCATAAATACATATTCAGTGCCTTGTTCACATAAGGCGCTGTGCTCATTATTGAGGCAGGGGGTAGGATCTGGTGGCTGGGGGGAAAGAAAAGACATACACAGAGGAATAAAGCAGTTTCTTAAAGTATTTCTAATCTGTAGAAAAGCAATCATGAAATAGTAGAAAGAATGCTTGACTTGGAATGAGAATTATAGTCAGAATTATAGCCTCGCAGTGCTAAGTGAATCAAACAAAATTTTATGTATCTGTAAATATAGAAATTTAAGTGTGTACATTTAGTAATCTAAATATAAATATATTAAAATATGTTATTATTTTTTCTGACTCCATACTTCAGTTTCCCTATCTGTGAACTAGGGATTCCAATACTGTTATACTTTATGATGTTACTAAGATAAAAGAGCTTTAAAATTCTTGGTCTGTGCTTGTCAGGAGGAAGCTTACTAGCACTGTATCCCAACAGATGATCTTAAATATGTGGTATAGTTGAAGCTCCCAGGATAAGATTCAGCTGATTCTTTAGAATTTTTTGGCCATTTTTTCGTAGTATAGACTTACAGTGTCTGGCTCCAGACAACTATTTGACTTGGGGTTGGAAAATCCTCTTACACCTCATTGAATCCCTGATTATCAGTGTATCCCTGAAACCCATTTTGGGGACTCTCCCAGCAAAAACAAGTTCTAGAGGGGCTAGGTTATGATACCCCTATTCTCTCATGTGCCTAATTAGCAAGTAAATGAAATTAGTGACAGGAACAAAAGGATTAAAAAAAACCCAATCAGCCTTCTCTTTTGCATTCCTGCTTTTATTATGCATATATGTTAGCAATAACTGACTAATTTCTCTCAGACTATTATAGATTAGTCAAATTTTCTTCTCTGGGTTGTGCTAATGCAACAAAGGGCTAGAGGTGTGGAGGAAAAAGAAAGGATAAGAATGCATGTGGATGTGGGAAGGAGTAGGGAAAGAGGAAGAACAAATGTATTTACACATTATCTTTGGTGAGATCAAAACTAATTCTAAAATGATGAGGTCAGATCATTCTTCCTTTGACCTCCCTGAATGCTAGCATTATCCATCAGTTACCAATTATCTAGCCTTTCCATTAAAAAGGAGAACAATCTTTCCAGTGAGTAGGTACTGTCTAGATCAATACTTGCCTAGCAGCTTTCTCCTTTGTTACAGTGCCTGTCAATTCTTGATGACTGATTAGAGGTATTGATTAACAACACACCGTTCTTTGCTGAGATTCTTTTTGGGAAGGTGGACTGCTGATGTGGTGTAAGCAGACCAAGGTAAACAGTGGTGCTGGAGTTTCTTTCACAAATTAAAGAATTCAGCAATTACATGTGGAGCAGGAAGAGGTTTCAGAATTTTATGGGACAGAGAAGTGGTCCAGCTAGGGGCAGCTAGGTGATGCAGTGGAGAGAGTTCAGGGCCTAGAGTCAGGAAGATGAGAGAGAGAGAGAGAGAGAGAGAGAGAGAGAGAGAGAGAGAGAGAGAGAGAGAGAGAGAGAGAGAGAGAAAGAGAGAGAGAGAAGGCCTTTCTTTTAAAATGTGTTTAATGAGCGGAAATTATTGTTCAGTGATGCTTGTTAATTGAAAAAAATTAAGAAAAAACTAGGAAAGACCACTGGACTGAGAGAGAAAAGTCTTGGGTAACACAGTGATTGGAATGCTAGGCCTGGAGTCAGGAAGACCTGAATTAAAATCTGGCTTCAGACATTTATTAGCTGTGTGACCTTGGGCAAGTCATTTAACCTCTATTTTCTTCAGTTTCCTCTACTGTAAAATGAGAATAATAATAGCACATATCTCCCAAGGTTGTTGTGATGATCAAAGAAATAATATTTGTAAAGTGCTTAGCACAGTGCACATAGTAGGCACTTAATAATTCTTTTTCTCTTCCGTCTTCCTTCTTTCTTTCTTTCCTTCCTTCCTTCCTCCATCCCCCCTTCCTTTCTTTCTTCCTTCTTTCTTTTCTTCCTTGTTTTTGATCACCTACTAATTAGGTCTGATAGCCTTCACTTCAAGAAACATTTATCAATTTAAAAAAAAGGAAAGAAAAGAAAAGCTCCACTGATTCTTAGGCTTTCCAATTTTTTTTAAAAATAAGAATGGGTGTTATATTTTGTCAAAATATTTTTCTGCACCTATTGTTAGAATCATGTGATTTTTGTTGTTTTTGTTATTGATATGGTCAATTATACTTAATAGTTTTCCTAATATTGAACCAGTCCTAAATCCCTGGTATAAATCCCATGTAATCATAGTGTATGATCTTTGTGATGTATTGCTGTAGTTTCCTTGCTATTATTTTATTTAACATTTTTGCATCAGTATTTATTAGGAAAATTGGTCTATAGTCTTCTTTTTCTGTTTTTGCTCTCCCTAATTTAGGTATCAAAATAATAGTTTGTCATAGGAGGAATTTGATAGGATTCCTTCTTTACCTATTTTTCAAATAGTTTTTTTATATTATTGGAATGAATTGTTCTTTAAATGTTGGGTAGTAAACATTTGTAAATCCATTTGGTCCTGGAGATTTTTTGATAGGAAGCTCATTTGTGGCTTATTCAATTTCTTTTTCTAAGGGTTATTTAGGTTTTCTATTTCCTTTTCTGTTAATCTGGGTAATTTATATTTTAGTAAATATACATTCATTTCACAGTCAGTTTTATTGGCATATAATTAGACAAAATAGTTTGTAATAATTGCTTTAATTTCATTTGCTTTTGTGGAGCATTCTCAGTTTTCTTTTTCTTTTTTTGAGGCAATTGGGGTTAAGCAACTTGCCCAGGGTCACACAGCTAGTCCATGTCTGAGGCTGGATTTGAACTCAGGTCCTCCTGAATTCAGGGCCAGTGCTCTATCTACTGTGCCACCTAGTTGCATCTTCACTTTTAATTTTTGATACTGATAATTTTATTTTCTTCTTTCTTTTTTTGAAATCAAATTAACTAATAGTTCATTTATTTTACTGTTTTTTCATAAAAACACTTTTAGTTTTGTTTATTACTTCTTTGGTTTCTCTTACTTTCAATTTTATTAATCTCTCCTTTGATTTCCTGGATTTCCATTTTGGTTTTTAATTGGGAATTTTAAATTTGTTCATTTTCTAGTTTCTTGTTTTTAAGTTACATGCCCAATTCATTGGTTTTCTCTTTCTCTCTTTTACTGATGTAAGTGTTTAGAGATATATAATTTCCCTTGAGTACTGCTTTGGCTGCATCCCACAAATTTTGGTATGTTGTCTCATCATAATTTTCCCACTTGTGAAATGAGAGGGTTGGATTAGATCAGAGGTATCAGAAATGCAGTCCACATAATACTCCTGAATTTGGTCAAACCAGATTAAAATGTATTTGGAAAATATTTTAAAAACAATAAAAATACAATAAAATATAAGTAACATTAATATATGATTTTTAAAAGTCAATATGAGCCCAAAGGGATCCTTATGTACGGTTTAGCAGTTCCTGGTTCTATATGAGTTTTATACCACTGATCCTAGGACATCTTCATTTCTCCACCTATGAGTTCCCCTTGGGGACTCAGGCCAGAAGACTTCTTTGGAGGGTCACCTGGGTGGTGACTACCTTCTACCTACTCCCATCAGTGAGTGAATAAAGACTTGGCTTGCCACATCTGAAAGATTTCTGACCCTTGATGTGAAGGTAGGGGTAAAAAATGGTAGAAAGATCATGGGGCTGGGATTCAGGAGACCTGGGTCTACCATCTAAGCAGCTCTATGGCTCTTTACTTCTCTGTTTAACTTTCCTTGACCAAGAGACAGATACTAATATTTGCCTTACCTCCAAGGCTGGGATGTTTGGATAAAATGAGATCATAGATGTAAAATCATTTTGAGAAAAGTTAACCATTTATTACTGGACCAATTAATATTTCACTGGGAAAGGTTGGGGAATTCAGCTGTGAATCTGATAAAAATGTTCACATGAATTTTTGTTTCCTTATAGTTTTCCAAGGCACAGACACCCATTGTTTACCAAGTGACCCCACAGTCTGGAGTGCCAGGTAAGCTGTATTGTATTAAAGCAGAGACTTCTGAATTTGGTTTTAAATCCCATTCAGACTCTTACTAACTGTGTGATCCTTGGTTGAATCACTTGATCTTTCTGTGCCTTATTTTCCCCTTCTGTAAAATGAGGAAGCTAGACTATATGACCAGTAAGATACCTTGCAGCTCTAATTCTATATAATCCATGATCAATGATGTAATTCTTATTCCCTTTGGATGGATTTTGTTTATGTTCCTCTAATCCTTATAATTTGTTGTTGTTGTTGCTTAAAAAAATTGGTCTCTTCTCCATGCCTGTTGGGAGAATAGATGCTAGCCGACCTTTTGCCTTTAATCTGGTTTGTTCTTTCCCTTTGCCTATTTTGCTTATCTTTGCACAGTGTATGCATTTAAGGACATTTAAATAGGATTAAGGTAATCAAGTCTTCTGTGTGATTCAGCCAAGAAATGGAAACCTTAAGCTAATCATCATTTTTTAAGGTCATCAGCAGTAGATGTTGACTGCCAGCTATGAGTTAGAACCATCATCTAATACCTTTTGCTACCAACCTTTCCTACAATGGGATTCTGAGATAGGCAGTTAGACTAAGATGGAATCTGAAAAAAATAAATGGAAAGTTCTTCCCGGTAGAATGGGGCAAGGGACTGTTTTCTTTTTGCTTTTATATACCCAGTGCCATCTGTGTCCTGCCCTCAACCCCTGAAGCTTAGTGTACCCATAGTTCTGTCCTATGTCCTCTCCTCTTCCTACACTCTATTTCTTGGTGATCTCACCAACACTCATGGCTTCAACCATCATGTCAGTGAAGATACCTCCCAAATTTACACATCCAGCTCTCATTTCTCTCTTGAGCTTCAATCCTGCTCTATCAAACTTCTGTACATCTCTACTTTGATTTCACATGGGCATCTCAAATTTACTTTGTCCGAAATGGAATCCATTTTGTCTCACAGGCTCCTGTATCCCTGAAACTCACCAATATACCTAACTTTCCTATTTCTGTTGAGGACATCCTTTCAGCCACCCAGATCACAACCTTTGCATCATCCTCTACTTTTTGCCCTCCCTCATCTGTCACCTTGCCAATTTCACCTCGACAGCACTTCTTACACCCAACCCTTCTTTCTATTCACATAGCTACCCCAGAATGTCAACCCCTCATCACCACTTGCCTGGACTATTGCATGGGTTAGTGTTAAAGTTAGTTTTCTAATTATCATCCCTTTTTCCAGTCTCTATCTTCTCCAATCCATCCTTCACACAGCTGCCAAACTGATATTCAGAAGCATGTCTGACCACATTAATCTCTTTCTCTTGTAGCCTGAGTGACTCCTTATTGCCTAAAAAATAAAATATGCACTTCTCTATTTGATATTTAAAGCCAAACTATGTCCAATATATCTTTCTAGACTGATTTGATTTTAGTCCTACCAAATCAGTCTAGAAAGATATATTCACACACTCTATGCTCCAGTCAAACTGGCATAGTTGTACACAGTATTTAGTCTCTTGCCTATGTACTTTTGCATAGGCTATGCCCCATGCCTGAAATGTTCTGCCTCCTCTTTTCTACCTCTTGGAATCCTTAGCTCCTTTCAAGGTTTATGTCAGTTACCACCTCCTACTTGGGACATTTTCTGATACTCCCAGTTCTTAGCGTTCCCCCAACAACAAACTTTTTGTTGTTATTGTTTAATTGATTGTGTCCAACTCTTCATGACCTAATTCGGGGTTTTCTTGGCAAAGGTACTGGAGTGGTTTGCCATTTTCTTTTCCAGCTCATTTTATGGATGAGGAAACAGAGGCAGACAGGGTTAAGTGACTTGCCCAGGGTCAATTACTTTGTGTTTATTCTGTATCTCTATTGTATTGCATTGTATTTATTATTATATCTCTATTATATTTACTTTTTTATTAATATACAATTTACTTTCAATACAATATACACTCATTAAGTGCCCACTACACATCAGACACTGTGAGGTGATGAGGATTCAAAGACAAAAATGAAATGTTCCTACCTTGAAGATGTTTTCATTGGAAAGGCAAGCATAGTACAGTGGAAGGGACCCTAAACTTTCAGTCAAAGGACCTTGATTCAAATTCTGGCTTTGCCATTTACTGTCTCTGTGACATCGGGCAAGTCACTTAGTCTCTCTGAGCCTCAGTTTCTTCATCTGTAAAATGAGAGGGTTGATTCTGATGGTCGCCCACGCTCGTAATCTCTGCTACTGGGAAAGGCTGAGCTGGTGGATCATTTGAGTATTAAGAGTGCTGAGCTGCACTATGGCTAAGCTGATTGGGTGTCTACACTAGAGAGAATGAGACTAACAACTTTGCTCAGCTCTGTCTCACAAATCTAATTCACGTGCAAGTCAAGACATCACTCTAGTGATGCCATTGGTCCTCTTCAAGAATGAAGGTCAACCAATAAAAAGAAGCACCCACGTGGTGAGTCTTTGAGAGTAGAGGGGGCAATAGGGTCTGAGGAAGGGCAAACTGGTCCATGAAGTAGTTCCAGAAGTCTGTGATGACCCACAATGGGATTGGGCAGTGAGTGGCTAATAGTCTTCTAGCCTGGGCAAATAGGGAGACCTAGTTTCAAAAAACAAACAAAAACAAAAAATGAGAGGGTTGGACCAGATGACCTCTGAGGTCCCTTTCAGCTTTAAATGTATTACTTTATGGTCATTCTGCTGGGGGTGGGGAGACACCATGCGTACATATGAGTAAATACAAACTACTAAATAAAAAGTAATTTTGGAAGAGAGGATGCACTAACAACTAAGGGAATTAAGAAATGCCTCTTATAGGAGGTGACATTTCTGCTGATCTTTGAGTGAAGTTAAGAATTCTAAGAGACAAAGATGTCAAGGGAGATTATTCTAGGCATAGCTTGTATAAAAGCACGGACACAAAAAACAGAATAAAATCTACGGTGAGCAACATGTAGGACATTTTTATTGGAACATAGATTATTTGAGGAGTGATGAATGTGTAATCAGTCTAGAAAGATAAAGTGGAACCAAATTATGAAGGACTTTAATTGCCAAGCAGAGAAGTGTGTGGTTTATACTAAAGACAATGGGGAGCCATTGTAGAATGGAAACTCCTTGAGGGCAGGAACTATTTTGGTTTTTGTCTTTGTATCCTTAGTGCTTAGCACAGCTGATGATTGATCAATACTGGTTGTATCAAATTGACTTGCATGCGATAGGGGCTTCATCTATATTTGTTGGATGGTTGGTAAGTTTGGTTGGTTGTTCTTGAAAAGGACCAGTGACCTCACCATGTTAAAGTCAAGTTATGATGGGTCTGACTGTGGCTGATCAAACCAAGATGAGCTTTGAATGCTCTACCACAGATGGGCACAAATAGTCCATGTGAACATTTGGGATGAATTCTCTGAATTTGTGCATCTTGCACCTCTTTTGAGCTACTTCGATTCTGCTCACAGCACCTTCTCTGATGAGGGCACACAATGCTAGGTGGTCCTGTGTCAGTGTCTCCCATGTCACACAATCAGTTCCAAAGTTCTTAAGAGAGACCTTGAGAATGTCCTTGTATTGCCTTTTCTGCACACTACATGACCACCATTTGTTGGATGAATGAAAGAGAGAGGGGATGGAAAGTTAGAGCATCCATTCCCAAGGAAGGATGGTAAATAAGTAATAAGCTGAAAGGCAACATAATCAATTCTTATTGAGTTGTTCTGAAGAGTGTTGATTAATCAAGAAAGCAAAAATTATCACAAAATAAGTGTCTTGACTGTTTTTCTTCTCAACTTGAAAGGGTACAACCAATTGCAAGTTTGTAGTATCATAGGATTTTAGAACTGGAAAGGACCTTAGAGAACCTAATCCACATCTCTAACTTGAAGATAGGAAAACTGAGGCCCAGAGGGCTGAATGCTCTCCCAAGGTCATACAGGTAATGCATGATAGAGCCAGAATTTTAATATGAATTTTCTGTCTCCAATGTTCTGCATTCTGACTCCCTAATATGTCTCTCACTAATGAAGAGTATAAATGACTTTGGGGCTATTTTTCTCTTTGGGATTATCCACACATCTGCTTTCCTTTCTTCATGTGGGACATCAAAATTGACTGCTCTTAAAAAAAGACAAAGTCCATAAGAGGGCTTTGTGGAGAAGCCTGGATCCCAGTTCAATAGGAGCTACATGGTGTCAATTTAGATGATGAAGGCCTTTCTAAGAGTGAAGAATGAGGGAGGCTGTGGTACCTTTGGGATGTGAGGTAGAATAGGATGTCTGCGGGCATCCAGATCTGTTACTCTATTTCTTCTACCCAAGTTCAAACTCTCTTCCTTGCTACCACCAAAACTTCCACCTCGGGGTTTCTTCAGCCTTCTCTGTAAATGATCAGCTTTTGGCACCGTTGGAGAGGTCCCCCTGGGTGAGATCCACAAGGCTGCATCTTAGCAATCTCTTTCCAGACAATTACACTCATCTCATTTGGGAAGCTTGCCCAGAGTTAGCAACTAGGGAGCTCTGTGTGTGTGTGTGTGTGTGTGTGTGGTGTGTGTGTGTGTGTGTGTGTGTGTAAGATGGGGGCAGCTCAGAGAAGTTTTATGAGCATTTGCACTTCAATATGTGGTTAACAGTTCTCCATTCTGACAATTAATTCCCCATTGGCATCTTAGCCCAGCTTAGCCATTAATCTGCCTTGAGTAGCAACCTGGTAGTTGAAAACAAAGAAGATACTGGGAGCTCTACATCATAGTTTCTCATGCCCACCAAAGCTGGGCATTGGATCAAAAATAAAGAAACAATATAATATGTCTTTTCTCTGTCCTCCTTCCTCTCACTTAAAACCTATTAAAATTCATGTGGAATTTAGCACATTCCTATCTATGCTGAATGTTTTGGAGTATGTAAGACATCTTTACAACTGACTGAGGGCAGGAGTTGTACAAGTAAATAAAATTGGGTTCTGGGCCCATATGAGACTCAATTTTCTCTTCTGTACAATGGATATTACAATAATATTTCAAGAACTTACCTCTCACAAGTGTTGTGAGGTTCTAGTTAGAAAAAAATATGTAAAATACTTCACATACCTTGAAGTGTTTAAAAAAAACTGTCAGTTTATCTAATCTCAACAGTCTCTCTAGAATAATGATAAGTGAATGAAAAGATGTGTGGGACAAGGGAGAGAAAGAAGTTCAAGATGACCATTAGTTTTCCATTCTGAGTGTCCGAAGAATGGTGATGCTTTTAACAAAATTAATGAAGTTAGAAGGAGGAATAGGCTTTGAAAGTGAACTCTATCTGGTTTTAAAGGCAGGGGCTATGTCTTATTGTTGCTTTCAGTTTCTACCAGTATCTTGCAGAACATTGATAAGTGGGGTTCTACTGTTGTATTATATTGTTTGAATTTGAGATCTTAGTGGGGCGTCCAGGTTGGAGATATCTAGCAAGGTGATTGGTTGGAAACATGGACTGGGATAAAATTTGGAACTAAAGTTTGGAGAAGAGTGAATCATTAACACAGAGATGATAGGATGACATCATTAAGGGGAAAAGTATATAGAAGAGTGGAAAGAGTGTTGGTCAGAGACTCAGAGAAGGCCTCCATTTAGAGGGTGCACAGAAGAAGGGGCAGCAGTGAAAGAATCAGAACAGTAGTGGTAGGAGGCAATTCAACAGAATAAAATATCACCATGTACAAAGGGTGGAGGGATTTTTAGAGAGGAAGCATGGGCATATACTTCATAAAGGTCCAGGGGATGAGGACTGAGAAAAGGTCTTTGGATTTGGCTATTAGGAGGCCATTGTGAACTTTAAGGAAGGAGTCTTATTAAAATCGTAGAGATAGAGAAGCCAGATTGCTAGAGATAAGGAGGGAATAGAATGGAGGCAGCAAAGAGAAACTTTTTTTGTGACAGGGAGGAATAGAGAAGGGTAGCTAGGTGACACAGTGGATAGACTGCCTGGTCTGGAATCAGGAAGACTCATCTTCCTGAGTTCATATTTGGCCTCAGATACTTTACTAGCTATGCAACTCTGGACAAGGCACTTTACCCCTGTTTGCCTCAGTTTCCTCATGTGTAAAATGGGCTGGAGAAGGAAATGGCAAACTACTCCGGTATCTTTGACAAGAAAACCCCAAATGAGGTTACAAAGTTGGACATAACTGAAAATGACTGAACAACTGAACAACAAAAGGAGTAGAGAGATGGAATTATAGTTTCATTGAGCAGCAGGGTTGAGGGAAGATTTGTTTTTCTTCCTAATCTATCAGCAAACATTCATTCATTAATTTCCTTTTATATTTATTGACAATAAATTAATTTTAACATTATTAATTTAGCGAGTGCTTATATGTGTCCACTATATGCTAGACAGCCTCAATAAGGGAAAAGTATGATGAAAGGCATGATTGAGAGGCAGGGTGGTATAGTGGATAGAGAGCTGGACTTAGAGCCTGGAAAATCTGCATTCAGATACTTCCTCAGATACATACTAACTCCTGACCCTGGATAAGTCCCTTAACCTCTTTTGACCTCTGTTAAAAAAAAATGAAAAGAACTATAGTTTCTTCCAAATCTGAAACTAAATTTATGCTTGTAAACTAAGGAGATGATCTATTTAATAGAGAAAAATTGAAGTTGTAATAAAAAGATGAGAAAATTGGTTCCAGAAGAGGATGGAATTAAATACTCAGTGAAAGGGTGGAAGGAGAGACAACTGGGATTGAGATATCTGGGAAGAATGAAGTAGTGCCAAAAGAGGCAGAGAGAGGGGGAGAGGAGGGAAGTTGAGGAATTTCAAGTTGGGTGATATCTAAGCCCACAGACTTGAGAATATAAGTGCTCATATCCCTGAGGAGAGAATTTGGAATCAAGGTTAAAGTAGACCAAGTACATTAATGTGGTGGGACAAACAGAGTAAAATGATTTTTATGGTTTTTTACTTTTACTCTGTGGTGGCAAATTACTGGAAATTACAAGGATGTCCATCAATGGGGGAATGTCTGAACAAGTTGTGGTGATGATTGTGATGGAATACTACTGTGCTATAAGAAATGATGAGCACAAAATAATGAAGAGCAAAATGAGCAGAACCAAGAGAACATTGGATACAGTAACAGTGATATTGTTTTAAGAATGATTTTGAATGAATAAGTCATTTTGACTGTTATAAATAACTCAATTAACGATAAAGGACATAAGAAAGATGCTATCTGCATCCAAAGAAAGAACTGATAAGTAGAAGTATGCATAGGATCATTTTACATACATATACCTATTTGTATCTAATGGAAGCCATCTTTAGGTTGGGGGGAAGGGAAAAAAAGAAAAAAAATTTGCGTGATAACTTCTTTATATATTTAAAAGGAATAACAAGTTGTACATAATAGATTTGTAGTTTCATGTACGATCATCTTTTTTTATAATACTAAGTTATGGAAATGCTTATCCTATTCCATAAATTAAAAATAAAATAAATAGAAAGTCACTGCTTTATCTTCTATGTGAATGAAAGGAAGTAGTTGTATGTATATCAATAATAATAGCTAGCATTTGTATAGCACCTAGTATGTGCCAGGCACTGTGCACAGTGCTTTACAAATATTATCTCATTTGATCCTCACAATAACCTTGCAAGGTATGCGCTCTTATTGTTTTCATTTCAGAACTGGGGAAACTGAGGCAAACAGCTGTTAAATAACTTGCCTATCATCATACAGATATTAAGTATCTGAGGTAGGATTTAAAAGTCTTCCTGATATCAGGTCTAGTGCTCCACTGTGTCACCTAGCATATTGCCAAAGAGAAAAATGAAGAGGCAGGACAGGGATATTCTAGTTCAAGTGCAGTAAACAAGGCTGAAGTCCTGTATGGAAGAAACTTTCCAGAAGTCAGGGTGAAGAGCAAGGAGTTCAAACTCTAGACTTGCTAGGAATTGTTTGCCAGAGGGGTTCAGGCTGCTCACTGCTTTTTGATTATCTGTGGTCAATCACACCCTTCAGCATCCCAGCATGATTTTCTGCATCTGTGGCCACCAAGAGACTCATGTGGATTATTTGATTTTAATAAGGTAGAAGGCAAGGATATGTGATGGAAGCAAGGGAAATGGAAAGCAGAGCTTGGGAATTGAGGAGACTTGAGGAAAGTTAAAAAAGTTTGGAAGAATCCTCATGGAAAATCCAAAAGGAAGGCAGTAGGAGATAAGCAAAAGGATTGTTGAGATACAGTGCAGTCACAGGTGAAGTCAGTATAATAGAGATAGCATAATGGAATCAGTTGGCATATTTATTTGACTCTCTCTCTAGGAACACATGGCAGCTTCCCAGTAGGAGTGGAGAAGTTTAATGATGGGATTTGAAATTGTCAGGCTCGGGGGAGATGTGGTAGAAGCGCAAGATCTAAATAGATTTGAGGAGTTTCCAGTGAGATCACAGAACGACTGATTAATATGAGCCCAGGTTCGGCAAAAAAGTAAATGAACATAAAATTATCCTGATGGTCTGGTAGATTATGGAGAAGTCACAAGAACAGAGGTCATGAAGAGGGATTTTAGAGGTAGAAAAGTTTTAAATAAAAGGAAGTTTTTAAGTGGTTATCTAAATGTGGGTGATGGAAACAGAACAGAAAATATGGTAGCTGAAGATAAGGAAGTCCAGAAACCATGAGGGAAAGGTATTTGAATGGTTACAAACATTGATATTGAGATCCTGAAGGATGCTGTCAGGGATGGGATAGAGAGGACTATGAGCCTGGGGATGGAGTCAGCCTTTTAAAAGGTTATTTATTTAAAATTTTTATTTTCAGTTCCACATTCTCTTCCTCCCTCTCCCTTCTTCCTTCTCCCCTAGCCATTGAGAAGGTAAAAAATATGATGCTTATTGTACATATGAAGTAAGACAAATCACGTTTCTACAGTAGCCAAGTTGTGAAAAAAGGAAGCAAGAAAAATAAAGAGAAAAAATATAGGCTTCAATCTGCATTCAGAGTCATCAGTTCTCTATCTGAAGATGAATGGCATTTTTCTTCATGAGTCCCCTCAGAATTATCATACATTATTGTATTGATTAGAATAGCTAAATATCACTGTTACTCTGTATAATGTTCTCCTGGTCCTGCTCAATTCACTCTGTATCAGCTCATATAAATATTCCCAGGTTTTCCTGAAATCATGGGGATGGAGTTATCATAGGAGGTAGGGATAGTGTCTATTAGGTTAGTAGATGACCATAACAAGCATGGGGAGATGAATAGTAGAAACCAAAAAGAATAAAATAGGTGCCACTGCTTCAAGTCTAGCCTTTAAGCTTAATAATATTTTTCCTCTCTCTTTTTTTATTTTATAACCAGGAAACTTAATACAAGTCCATGGCTGGATTATTACTGGAAGGACTGAAACTTTTGATAACAGTATTGAGTTCATCGATAGGTAGGTGTGTATGTGTGTGTGTTTCTATTTTCAACTGGGGACACATATATGCTTTTTGAGACTGGGTTCTCTGACAGCAATAAATTGAAAGCAGTTGGCACAGAATTGCTATTTTCTTCTTTGCAGTTTATGATCCCTAGTGAGTTGGGCTTCAGCAAACTTTGTTAATGTAATTGCAACTGGTCGATTAAACAGGTCCATTTATTTACTGGCAACTAGTCACTCTTGGCTCAGTGTGAATTGCGCTGTAATTGTATCTGTTGATTTTCTTCCTTAGCCCTTTTACCTGCCTTTTCCCTGAACCCATGTTCCCAGGCTGAAGTGAACTCTCTAAAACAATGGGAAAATCTGAAATTTAGTTATAATTTTGTTTCTTCTTCTTGTAAATTTGCATATTTAGAAACGCTGTTATAGTGATCCAACTGGGGGAGGATGATGGGAATAGGAACTGAAAGCCTTTGGGTTGTTGATATATTTTCATTAAACTGCCAAAATTACTTTCTTCATTCAAGATTTGTGTAGGGGCAGCTAGGTGGCGCAGTGGATAGAGCACTGGCCCTGAGGACCTGAGTTCAAATTCAGACTCAGCACATAATACTCACTAGCTGTGTGACTCTGGGCAAGTCACCTAACCTCATTTGCCTCACTTAAAAAAAAAAAAGAGTTGAGTTGTCATTTTGGGGCAGCTAGATGGCACAGTGGATAGAGCAGCAGCCATGGATTCAGGAAGACCTAAGTTAAAATCTGGCCTCAGTCACTTGACACTTGCTAGCTGTGTGACCCTGGGCAAGTCACTTTACCCCATTGCCTTATGCGCGCATGCGCACGTGCAACACACACACATACACACACAAAGATTTGTGTAAAGTACAAGAGACCACAAACACAGAAGCAATGCTTTACACTGACACTAATATATGATGTTCAATATCCATGGAAGCTTCCAGGTGGTGCTCTGAGGTTAGGCTGGTCCATCTCGCTTCCACCATGGATGTAGGGACAGAACTCCTCATCTCAGCTATATCTAGGCAAGCCGCAAGATGGCATCCCAAGTCCTCAGCTACCAGCTTGCTTAAACTGCATGTGTGTGGACAGGACCTCTGTGGTACCCATGTCTTCCAGTTTCTAGTACCGTTCAGAGCCAACCCAAACTACTATATGAGATAGGGTCATAGATATTCTTTATAATAATTCATAATTTATCAGATGGCTCTAGCCCACATTCTTAAAGAATTTAAATATTTTTGTTTTCTCATTTTGGATGACTTTAAAAGGATTGTTAATTTGCGTATGGATTATAACACATCTTCTGAAGTAAATAAGAAGTGTAAGAGATACAGGGTTAATACGTGTTTGAATAAGCCTCAGATGGCTACAAACACTAGTTTTAAAGTGTGTATTTTCCAACTCTCAGCACTTAGTCTTCTGTGCCTGCCTTTTTGCAGATGCACCTGATGATTACATTGTTCTGTTAAAACAAACAAACAAAAATTTGGTCATTGAAGTAAAGGGCTCAAGGTGGACTCTTACCACAACCATCTGATTGCTTCTGTAAAAACTACCATTCAGTGTCTTCTGGGCCCCTGTGGGTCCTTTTTGCCTCCATCTTCTCCTGGTTGCTGCTGTAGGGAGAAGCCTCTAGGGCAGGGATGGGGAACCTGCAGCCTCCAGGACACATGTGGCCCTCTAGGTCCTCAAGTGTGGCCCTTTGACTGAATCCAAACTTCACAGAATAAATCTCGACTGAATCCAAACTTCACAGGACAAATTCCCTTAATAAAAGTTCCCCACCCCTGCTCTAGCAAAACAAAAAGAGCAGCCTACTTAGGTAGAAGACTCATGTAAGCCTGAAATACCTGGTGTTTGGGAGCTCATACTGAGAGAGACAGAGAGAAAGACAGACAGAGATGGAGAGAGAGAGAGAGAGAGAGAGAGAGAGAGAGAGAGAGAGAGAGAGAGAGAGAGAGAGAGAGAGAGAGAGAGAGAGAGAGAGGCAGACAGAGAGAGCCTCTTTATAGTATGAGAGGTTAACCTAGGGTTCATGAACTTGATTTCTGAAATATTTTGATAAAAATATTTGCTTTCTTACATATTTTGATTTCGATAGAATTGCTTTCCTTTGTAGTTCTACGCACTTTATTTTATGCATTTAAAACCATTATTCTGAGAAGGGGTCCATAGAGTTCACCAGACTGCCAAAAGGGTCCATGAGGCACAAAAAGTCAAGGTCCCCTATAGATATGGAGAGGTACAAAATGCTGCATCTACCCTATAAAATTCCTGTAGGAGTGTGTGACTTCTTATGGTCCTGTGACTTGGTCCTTTACATAAGCCATGAATATTGCTTCCCTTCTCCTGTCCTTAATTTACATCTTTTCTTGGTGCTTAATGGAAAGTGAAAGAGAAAAAATCTCATGAGGTACCTTTATCTCCCAAGGTGCTGCTGTACTGATACTGTACTTGTGTGCTACAAAGTGGTAATAGAATGAAAGTTCTTTGAGGGCAGGCAGTTTCCTTCTTTATATTTGTATCCTCAGGGACTGGTACAGTGCCCAACATATAACAGAAGCTTAATAAATACTTGTTGGTTGATTAATAATTTGTTTTAGAATACCAGAATCATCTTGGAGACCTATAGCTTAATAAGGAGATGGAAAATTTGAAGAGTGTAATCACAAATCTGAGAGTTTTGAAAATGATGGTATCTGAAAAAAAAGTCTATGAAATGGGAATTATCTAATAAATGAAGCTAGTTTAAAGAGTGTTAAATAGGACAAAGAACATAATTTTAAATGTGTATGTTCAGGTGATCAGATTTTGCACATTGAATCTCAATTTCCCCCTTCACACCTGGGGAGTAATTATTACTTTAAAAGAGAGGAACCTCCTCCTTCAATTTATCATCTCTTTTATTCTACCTCTCTAATTTTATCCTATTTTAGTCCCTGGTAAAGGAGCAAATTGAGTTGACTGTTTCTAGCAGCTACATTTCTAGCTGTGGTGTGGTAGTTATCCATAGGATTCTCCTGTGTGTACAGAAAAAAAGATCATTAGGCAGGATTGGAGCTAGAAAGAAGGAGCCAAACAGAATTTGCTTTGTAAAATAGGTGCCTGTGTGCAGACCCTTATGGTCTTACCTCTACCTGATTTCTGAACACACCAATCTATCAGGGGTAAAGTTATACACTATAGCTGATGCAAAGAGGATGTGACTTTGTATAGGATACATGCAACAGAAAGTAGGATTACTGTGGTCCAGAGACCCATGTTCCAGGTTATATAGCTCAGGTTAGTATTAACGTCAGCTTGCTTTTATACTTTTTACCACCCGCTTTTATCTTCACCTTAAAGGAACTAGGAAGTAGGCTCAACACTATTTTCTGGGATAAGAGCTCACCTTCTTATAATCATAGACCATTTTATGTTCTCGTTGAACAAGAAGTTTCAACCTAAAGTCCTCATGTATTTGTGGATAGATTTTGGGGAGTCTATGAACTTTGAAAGGAAAAAATAACATCTTTATTTTCACTCAACTCTTACTGAAATCTAGTAAGCATTTCCTTCAGTTATGAATTCAAAACAAAACAAAACATGATTCGGAGAACGGGTCTAAAGGCTTCCCCAGATTCCCAAGTGGTTCTATGGCCCTAAAAAGGTTAAGAAGCACTAGGAAGATGATGTTGTCAGGGAAGTCAGTTTGGGAATTATTCCAGGGAAGGCAGTGGAAATCGTCCAAAGCCTTCCACTCTGATACCATCTCCTTTTCTTTGCTTTTCTTACGCAGTCCACTCACTCTTCAGGCCCAAGGTGGAGAATGGATTACACCCTGCTCTCTTGTGGACAGAGAGACAGGAAACAGGTGAGGTTTTTTTTTTTTCTTTTCCTTGGGAAAGTATATCCTGAGAGGCATATATTCAGGCAAGGGTGTGCTGGATCTTGCTAGGGCTGGTTCTTGAGAATCAGCTGTCAGTGTGAGCATTTGCACTTTGGAAATCAGTAAAGCTACACATTAGGCCTTGATTTAACATGTTGTTGATTGTCTTAACTCAAGAAAATAATGGAAAAAATGATAATAATGCAGATTAAAGTTAAAAGTGAAGTGCATACACTCTTCCCCTCCAGGAGAGCACATTGTTGAATATTTACCAGCATATCCGTGTATGCAGGGTATGATCATACACACATTCCTTTTTTTTCTAGTGTATAAAACCACAAATTCACATTTACATCATACTTTAAGGCTTATTAAGCATTTTCCATGATCTTGCTTGATCCTTATAACTCAGTTATTGTAGTATAAATATTATAACTGTGATGATTGAAAAGTCTAAGCGACAGAGTTTCTGGGTAATTAGTGATCAATTTATTAATTAAGCTAGATAATAATCAATAAATTGATGGCCAATGGTTTCTTTGGGTAACCAAAGACAAAGACATGAAGAGACTGGAAACTTTAATTACTTTTAGAAAAGTGTGTGCCTCTGACAGGTGAAAATCAACCCTGATTAGTGAGCAATTAATGAGAGGGTTGGCTAAAAGTCTTTAGCTCCTCCTGCTAAGCATAAGCTTGATCCTGAGACTCAGCCTCCTACAGAAATCTGGACCAAGGAATCCATCTCTACCCAGACCACTCTGGTTGGTCCTCTCCTTCATAAGCTGGATCACCTTAAACTCCAACTGAGGGGTACAAGGACATGGACTTAATGCTTTGGGGCAGGGATTCACCCAGAATAGATTCTGTTTACACTTCAAACAGAAGAGTAAGTCTCCTAGTTGGGTGGGGTCCTACCAAAGATCCTGTACCCTGAGGATTAGGGCAATCTCCTCTATTAGCCATGCCCTTCAGAGACTGGCTGACTGCCTTATAGGGTCTGGTCCCTGAGTGAGGAAATAAAAAGCCTGGATCCAAATTAATAATAGATGATTAATGTAATAGAAAATAATAACTTGTCTCATGATCCCCTTTTTTAGTGATGAAAAAATAGATTTAGAGAAATAAAGGAATTTACCCAGTGTCCTATAGCTGGTGAATGAAAGTGCTGGCATTCAAAACAGGGTTCTCTGGCACTAAATCAAATGTTTCTTCCACCGTACTACATCAGGAGTTTAGTCATGAGAAGATGCTTCCTCCCTAGAGGAACTGAGTATGCACCCTTTGTCTTATGACCTCCTGCTGGCCCAAGGTGCTGCAAAACTCAACTGACCCTACCTCACCCCCTTTCCTGAGTCCTGTCACTATGGGTGCTCTTGTAGGTCTTAGAGACCCTCATCAGAAACCAGACTTTCTTTTCTTGAGTGACTGTACCCACATTTAGACTATCCCTTCTGTTACTCCCCTCCCCTTTTCTCCCCCAATTGTTTTTGCCCCAGGTAAAAGTATTCCTATTTATGTGGTGGTAGTGGTGGTATTGGAGCTGGGGGAAAGGTAACATGAGCAGAGGTACAGTTAGTGGTGGAGGAGAATGACCAGAGATGCACTCACAATGCACGTTTTTCTCACTGCTTGATAATTTTGACTCATGGTTCTGTCTTGTCAGTTACTCAATGAGTTATTTTTTTGCTCCTACGATGTGCCACGAATTGTGCAAAGTGCTGGGGATACAAAAACAGTCCTTGATCAATCAATCAATCAATAAACATTTATTAAGCACTATGTGCCAGACATTGTGTTAAACACTGAGGATGTAAAAAAAGGCAAAAGACAGATCCTGCTCTCAAGGACCTTAGAGCCAAAGGGAGGGAGTGGACAACATGCAATCAAATACATACAAAGCAAGCTATATGCAACATAGATAGGAAATAATTAACAAAGGGAAGGGAAGGGATGGAAAAGCCTTTTTGTAGAAGGTGAGATTTTAGTTGCAACTTAAAGGAAGCCAGGGAGTCAGTCGTTGGAGTGGAAGGAAGAGAACTTCCAGGCATGGGAGACAGCCAGAGAAAATGTCTGGGGTCAAGGTCTTGTCCGTGAAAGATCCCGGAGGCCAGTGTCACTGGACTGAAAACTATGTATTAGACAGTAAGGCAGAAGAAAACTGGAAAGGTAAAAGGGAGCTAGGCTATGAAGGGCTTTGAATACCAAACAGATTTGTATTTGTTTTTATTTGAAACCTAGAAGCAATAGAGAGGCACTGGAGTTATTGAATAGGTGGTCTTAAGGAGTTCACAGTCTAATGGAGGAAACAACATGCCAACAGCTATGTATCAACAAGAATCTGGCTAAAGGACATACCTGCTTCACTTTCAATAGCAGCTAATTTTCCCTGGCTAATATACTATTTTTATTCCTCCTCTGCAAAATGAGAAGCTTGGTCTAGAAGCTTTATAAATCCTTTTCAGATCTAACCATATGATCCTCAATGGAATGATGGCTCATTTCCCCATTTCTTGGTGGCTTCACAGGTATCCAGTTGAAGAGGACCTTGGCTTTGGAGCCTTGCGGTGTCGGGTGGAAGGCCACTACGTTGGTCAGTTGGAAAAGGGACACTTGGTTTTCTAGAGTTTTTGCCTACCCCCTTCTCTTTATACAGGCAATGTGGTATGGTGAATATGGTGCTAGTATCAGAAGGATACAGGTTTGAATTCTACTTGAGGCACTTACTCTCTATGTGATGCTGGGAAAGTCACTGAATCTTTGTTAGTTTTAATTTCTTCATCTGTAAAATGGGGATAGGAGGCAGCTAGATGGCTCAGTGGATAGTGCACTAGGCCTGGAGTCAGGAAGATTCTGTTGAGTTCAAATCCAGCCTCAGATACTTACTAACTGTATGACCCTGGACAAGTCATTTAACCTTTGGTTGCCTTAAACCACTGTAGAAGGAAATGGCAAACCATTCCAGTATCTTTGTCAAGAAGACCCCATGGACAGTATAGTCAGACACAACTCATTGACTGAACAACAACAAATAAAATGGGGATGATAGTAATAGTACCTACCTTGAAGGATGGTTGTGAGGACCAAATAGAATATGTGTAAAGTACTTTACAAATCTTAAAGTGTTATGTAAATGTGGCTAGATGGTACAGTGGATAGAGTGCTGGGCCTGGAGTCAGGAAGATCTGAGTTCAAATCTGGCCACAGACTAGCTGTATGACCCTGGGCAAGTCACTTAACCTCTTAATTAATTAGCCTTAGTTTCCTTAACTTAAAATGGGGATAATAACACCCCCTTTTAGGGTTATTGTGAGGAATAAATGAGATAGTATTTGTAAAGCTCTTGACAGTGGCCAACACATAGTAGGTGCTAAATGCTAGCTATTATTATTAATTTTCTGGGAGAAGACAGACTAAGAGAGTGCTACTTACTAGGCTCAGTCTTGCATGCTCTTTTATTCTTTAGAGAGGTAGATGCTTACGGTCCTAATTAATCCGCTTGTCTTTGCTATTTCTAGGAAAAGGTGGTAGTAGTGTTTGCTGCTGGTATTGTTTCCAACTCTTTGTGATCCCATGTGGGATTTTTCTTGGCAGTGGTTTGCCATTTTCTTCTCCAGCTCATTTTACAGATGAGGAAACTGAAGCAAACAAGGTTAAGTGACTTCCCCAGGGTCACACAGCTAGTAAGCATCTGAGGTCAGATTTGAACTCAGCAAGATGAGTCTGCCTGACTCTAGGCCCAGTGTTCTATCTACTGTGCCACCTAGCTGCTCTAGGAAAAGTTTGGGTTTGGGTATTCTTTTTCTGTCTTCTCAAGTACCTGAATCTAGGATAGTAGTTTCTAACTCTGTAATCTACTTCAGACTCTTGTACTAAATACCAATTTTTTTTTTCTGCCCAACAGGTTCACACAATGTTAGCTTCTCCATATTTAATAAAGGAAAGTAAGTCTTGGGAAGCATGCAAACCTCTATGTGTTCGGGTTACATGAGTTGCTTATGCTTTTGGTTTTCTATATTTCTTTTACACTTGTGTCCATAATTGGGAGATTTAGAAAAGCATTCTGAATTACTTTAGAGACCTCATCCTATTCCTTGTAGGAACAAAATGAGGGTGAGGGATGGGGTGGCTGATGATGTAGGGTAAGAACTGAAGAATGAGTTAGTGAGCAAGTAGAACTTACTTCAAGCTGACAATAGAAAGGAAGGACTGAGGCAAAAGAGGTGCTTCAAGGGGTCAGAGCATGAAATCTCCAAATAAAGGGTGAAGGAAGCAATAAGATCTGAAATTTCAAGGAGGCTTTGAGACCTCGATAAGAAATAGTCTTTCTCTGCTGCAGTTGGGGCCAAATGGGTCCAGGGGGGCTTTCTTACCTATGTAAGATCTGCCTCCCCAAAACATCCACCATTGCCTCTAGTTCTGCCTTCTAGGGTCCATTAGAACAAATCTAGTCCCTACTCCCTGTATAGATCCTTCACATACTTGAAGATGACTGTCTTGCCTCCTCCCTCAAGTCTTCCCTTCTTCAGGCTTCACATGACATGTTCTTTCAGTGCTATCTAAATGCTCTTTTATCTATCTATCTATCTATCTATCTATCTATCTATCTATCTATCTATCTATTTATCTATCTATCTGTCTGTCTACCTATTTTCTACCATTTCTTTCTTTCTTTCTTTCTTTCTTTCTTTCTTTCTTTCTTTCTTTCTTTCTTTCTTTCTTTCTTTCTTTCTTTCTTTCTTTCTTTCTTTCTCTCTCTCTCTCTCTCTCTCTCTCTCTCTCTCTCTCTCTTTCTTTCTTTATTGGTTTTGGCTAGGCAATGGGGTTAAGTGACTTACTCAGGGTCACACAGCTATTAAGCGTTATGTGTCTGAGGCGGATTTGAACTCAGGTCTTCCTGAATCCAGGGCCGGGGCTGTATCCACTGCCCCACCTATCTGCTCCATATAAATGCTCTTTTAAGATTTCATTCCAAAACTTGAGTTCATTTTACTTTGCTCACTAAGACTGGAAATGCCCTCAAATAAAGTAGTTTTTTGATCAAGAAAAAGAGCAATCTGGATAATTCAATGGATGCTTTGGTCCCTGAACTGACTATAACACTATTTTCTTTTGAAGGTCAACCGTACACAAAGATGCATGGCTGATCAGTGCCAAACAGGACCTTTTCTTGTATCAGACTTACTCAGGTATGACCTTACTTCATGTATTTTCTCCCCCATCCCTGCTTTTACATCTCGTCCAAGATCTGGACCTTCCTATCCTTTGTCCCATCTATTCATCTCACCATTGGGTGGTGAATGTGTGCCTTAGTGTGTTGTGGATGTAAATATGAATAGGATTTTTATGGGCGGGACCATGTGACTATATTGGGATCACAGATTTAGAGAGGACATGAGAGATTATCTAGCCCAGCCCCCTCATTTTAACAGTTGATGGAGGAACTTGATATTGTTGGTGGATATGAGTTAAATGTAGATAAGATGTTTAATATGCTTGGGCACATATAGCCTATATCAGACTGCTGGGGGAGGGGGGAGAGGAGAGAGGGAGGAAGAAAAAAATTAGGGACTCAAAATCTTATAAACATGAATGTTGAAAACTATCTTTACATATAATTGGAAAAAATAAAATACTATTAAATGGGAAAAATATTTAAATGAAAATGTTAAAAATTGGGAAAAAAAACAAAGATAAGAATTAGTGAAGGTTTCTGGAAAAGTTATATTTAGTCTCGTTCTCCATCCCCCACCCCGCCCAGTGTATTGGGGAAAAAGAAGAGCTTAACCACCCAATAGCCCATTTTTCTTTTACTTTAGTTATACTTTAGTTATACTTTCAACAACTCCTGCTTTATTAATCTAGACTTTGAGCTCTTGCATTGCCACCTGGTGGCTGCTGAAAGTTGGAAAATCGCTTTTTAAATCTATGAACTCACAGGCTAGTTTACCTATTTGAAGCTTGCAACAGAACCAACAAATAATCTCATAGCCTTTTCCTAAAGACCTGCAGTGTCCTCATTACATCCATTACACTTTGGGCTAGCTGTAATTGTTAGGAAATTTCTTTTCTTTTCTTTGTATTTTTTCCCTTTCTTTCTTTTCTTTCCTCTTTCCTTTCCTTTTTCCTTTTTCTTTCCTTTCCCCTTCCACTTTTAGTTTCCTTTCCCCCTCCCCTCCTCTCCTCTCCTTTCCCTTGTCTTCTTTTCTCTCTTCTTTCCTCCCTCCCTTCCTCCCTTCTTTCCTCCCTTCCTTCCTTCCTACTTTCCTTTTTCCTTCCCTCTTTTTACTCTTTGACCAGATTAGTAATGGGCCTCTATAAATTTTGCTAGACTGACTCTCAGACAATGGACTTTATCCCTGGACTCATGCCCATCCTTTTCATATGGTTAGAATTTTCTACAGCTTATACTTAATTGATATCACCTTGAGAATCCAGGGACAGGAGTCAGTGTTATGCTGAGGCACTGGAGTTTGATTGGACTCAGGACCACTATAATTGCTATCTTTATTTGTAGAAGATTTTCCAATTTTCCAAGTGTCTTCATAGATTAATAGTCATAAGATTCAAAGGTAGGCATCACTTTAGAATCTAATCTTGTCTCCAAGGCCCAGGAACAGTGAGAGATCTTCCTAACGTCACACATAATATTTGAGAGCTATGGACAGGTTCAGTTATGTCTAAATTACTTCTTCAAGTTACTCTTGTAACTTATCTTCAAAAGGACTTTGTTAAAATGAAAATGTTTAGGGAGTTTTAAAAAAAAACATCTTGGAATATCTGGACTTTTGCAATACCCTTATTTATGTTTCTCCATTCCTATGCCACATTATATTATACATCTGAGTAGTGTATTTCCTTTATTTTTATTTTAATTAAACTTTAATTTTAAACTTTAATTTAAACTGAATTGAATTGAACTTTCAAAGAGAATGAGGAGAAAGAAAAAAACCTTTTTCGCTTGTCTTCAGAAGTACCAATCAGGAAGGAGATGGACATCTTGATGGTGCCTATAAAGGGGTGCTGACACAGAACTGCTTTTTGCTATTACAGTCCCAAGTTGCTGTGTAGAAATCAAGGGATAGAATCATAGATTCAGGACTGGAAAGGACCTTGGTGATCTTTATTGTCATCCTCCCTACTCTAATTTTTGTCTTTGTTGTTGCTGTGGAATCATTTCAGTTGTGTCCGACTATATATGACCCCATTGGAGGTTTTCTTGGCAAAGATACTAGAGTGTCTTTGCCATTTCCTTCTCCAGGTCATTTTACAGATGAGGAAACTGAGGCAAGCAGGGTTAAGCAACCGGGGTTACACAGCTAGTAAACATCTGAAGCCAGATTTGAACACAGGTCTTCCTGACTCTGTGCCTGGTGCTCTGTAACATGCCACCTAGCTGTCTTCTAATTTAATTGTGGAAACTGAGACCTAGGGAAGATGTGGGTTGACTGAGGTCACATGAGTAACAAGGACCTGTATTGGGATTTGAACCTAGGTCATAGGAGTTTATTGTCATAGATCTGGAGTTGGCAGTGAACCTTATCTTGTCCAGCTCCATTTTTATAGATGAAGAAACAAACCCAGTGAGCTAGTGACTTGCCCAAGTTCCTCTTATTCCTCTTATTACAAATTCAGTGCTCTGTCTGCTGTTCCTAATCCTTTATCCAATTTCTTCCATTTCTCCTGGTTTTCTCTTTGCCCTTCCATGTTTCTCTTCCTTCTTTATGTCTGTTTTGAAATGGCTTTAGATGGAGAGAGTCTGCTTTCCCTAGAGTCATTGCTCTGCCAGCTCTTTTGATTTCCAAACACATTGGTTGGTTCTATGGTAATCCAGATCATGAAGTTGACTTTTTATTTCTTCCGTAGAAATACTGTCTGTGTTTCCAGCAACTGGGAGCCTGGGTGGAGGAACAGACATCACCATCACAGGAGATTTCTTTGATTTTCCTGCCCAGGTTACTGTTGCAGGTAGCTAAGATACAGTAATTGTCTTTCATTGTAGTGCTGTTTTGGGGGTAGTGATATTTTTTTCCGTTTTTGATTGGTGGGAATTCAGTCTCACAAAATTTCTTGAGCACCTGTGTGTAAAAGACTTTGCTAGGACTTGGGCACATTAAAAAGATAAATATAATTTCTCCCTGCCTTTACAAAACTTATGTTTCAGTAGAGGAGATGATAGGGACAAGGATTGGACCTGAGATTTCACTGATAATAGGGAACTTTTCAATGAGGAAACTCCCTCTATAAGTGCAGGTCAGAACCTTACCTTCCCTGTAAATGGAAACTTATAGTTTTATGATATCAGATTGTTTACCATCTTAGGAAGGGGGGGAGGGGAGGAAGAGAGAAATAGAATTTGGAAGTCAAAAAGTTTAAAAAATGTTAAAATCATTTTAACATTAATTAAAGGAAAATAAAATATTGTAAAATTAAAAAAAAGAAATTTATAGTTTTAAAGAAGTACCTAGAGTAGTGGTGTCAAACTCAAATTGAACAAGGGCCACTAGACTGTATATAAGGACCCTTGCAGGCCTCATATTGACTTAGAAAACCACATGTTAAAATTATCTATATTTTATTTTTTTATTATTTTTTTTTTTGGTTAAATATTTCCCACTTACATTTTAATATGTTTTGGGCCACATTCAAGAGTGTTGTTGGCCATATATTTGATACTTTGTTCTACAATGCTGAGAAATAAAGTGACTCATCCAGGTGTGATGTACAAAAAGTCTGAGAGATATAATTTCTGGGTAACTAATAATCATTTTATTAATTATGGTTAGTGAATAATTAAGAAACTGTGGTCAACGGCTTTCTCTTGTAAACTAAAGAGTTTTAATACCCTTGATAGAATGGATGTTCCCAACAGGTGGAAATCAACTCTGTATCATTAACAATTAATGAGAGAATGAATATTATAATAAGAGGTGGGCTCATTCAAATGAGAGGCTGGGGGATATGACTTTGATTATGTCATCCTTACTCATCTCTACCAAGACCACCCCTGTCTTGGACAATCTAGACAAAGGGATGACTTTTTTGACTTTCACCCAAGTCACTTATGTTCTAGTTGGGTGAGATCTCACCCAGGGTTGAGGAGAATGTTAACCAAATCTAATCTATCAGCCATGTCCTTCACAAGGGCTGGGCTTTGAATAAGGAAATAGAAAGGGAAAAACCCTGAATCCCCTGATACTAATTGATTATTAATATAAGAGAAAAATAATCATTTCTTTCACACAGCCAACATGTACCAATAGGTCAGTCTTGAATCCAGGTAGTCCTGGCCCTGAGGACAACTACCTATCCACTATGCCATACTCTCTTTCTAGGAGAGGAGATGGGCCTATACGAAAGAAGATAGAATGTGGAAGTTCAATACTTGTATGTATACAAAGAGCTATGTGAATACAGAACAAGTGGGAAAGATGACTTCAAGCTGAGAGGTTTGAGAAAGGATCATAGAATCTTAGATTTAGAACCGCAAAAGAATTTAGAGTTCACCTAATCCAACCTTTCCACCTCACAGAGATGGAAAATAGAGCCCAAAGAATTTAGGTGACTGAACCATAATCTCACAGGTAGTAAATAGTAGAATCAGGATTTTAAGCCATATCCTTGACTCCAAATCCAGTTCTTCCCCCCTTGAGCCATCTTGTTTACAGAAGAGAAGGTCTTTAAACAGGACTTTTAAAATTGGATATGAATTGGACAAGGGAAAATGGTTGAAGTGGGCATTCTGGGGGAGGGAACCATGTGAGCAAAGCTATGAAGGCAGGATGATGTAGGAAAGTGTTTTGGGGACAGCTATTTCTTTGTGTCTCTTCCCTTTCTAATGGTGTGATGGCTTCCTCCCCTCCCACCAATGGTTCATCAACTCATCATAGTATAGTAGAAAGAACACCTGGTAAGGAGTCAAGAAACTTGGGTTCTAGTCTTGGCTTTGCCTGGAAAATGGGGGAGTTAGAATAAAGGATCTCTGGGATCATCATAATAGTTAACATTTGCATCATGCTTACTATGTGCAAAGTGCTTTACAATTATAACCTTATTTGATCTTCAAAACAACCCTAGGAGGTAGGTGCTATTATTATCCCCATTTCACAGATGAGGAAATTGATGCCCAGGGAGATTAAGCAACTCAACAAAGGTTACCAAGGTAGTAAATAGCCAAGATGAGATTTGAACCCAGGCCCATTGACTCCAGAGCCTAAGCTCAAGATGGCACTTTCCAGTTATCATCTTTCTATTTCAGATTTTTTGACTTATCCCATTCTTCTCTCATGTTGTTATTAGACATCCCATGTGAAATCAAATACATTTCTCCAAGGAAGATCGAGTGCACCACTGGGCCCCTGAAGCAGGGCACAAAGCTCATGTCACCTCAGCCAGGTAAGGAAGTACCAGTGTACTTCTTCCTATTTTCTTTAGTTGAGGAACAGGGTAAGGAGAGTATTTGAACTCTTGAGTTAAACTCTCAGCCATGAACCCAATACATAATTAACTTGGATAACTAGCATTATGCTTATGAAGCCAAGGTCCTGAGCATGAATTCTAAGTTGGAAAGCTAGCTTTGATTTGTTCCACAGCTTCAAACTATGTCCCTAATCTTGGCCAGCCATCTCACTAATTCGCATGATTGTTTACTAGAGGAAAAGAGAGACAATCCATCACAGCTACTGGAGATACAACTCCAAGTGCATGCCCTACTGACGGTGGCTAAGCAGTCTCAAATTTATCTACAAAGAATGCTGATTACCTCATCTATGTTATTTTGTTGTTCAGTCATTTTTCAGTCATGGTGTGACCCCAGTTGGAGTTTTCTTGGTAAAGATATCAGAATGGTTTGTCATTTCTTTCTCCAGCTCATTTTACAGATGAGGAAATTGAGGCAAACAAGGTTAACTGACTTGCCCAGGGCCCCAGCTAGTAAGTGTCTGAGGCTGTATTTGAATTCAGGAAGATGAGTCTTCCTAACTCCAGGCTCAGCACTCTATCCACTGCGCCGCTTGGCTACCCTCATCTGTGTTATAGACAATAATAATAGCTCATATTTTTAACGCTTAAAGGGTTGCAAAGTGTTTTGTCTACGTTGCCTTATTTGGTTATAGCTAGCATTTATATATGGCTTACTATATGCTAGGCACTGTAGTAAGCACTTTACAATTATTATTTGATTCTCACAAATACCATGTGATGTAGGCGCTATTAATATCCCCATTTTACACATAAAGAAACTGAGACAAACAGAGATTTAATTGCTCAGGGTCACACAAGTAGTCTGAGGCTGGATTTAGTTGTCACAAACACTCTACCAGAGAGGTGCTACTATCATTCCTACTTTTCAGATGACGAAAATGATCCTCAGAGACTTTAAATGACTATCAGAATTATATAGCTGAGGATCATAAGATCATAGCTTTAGATTTAGATGGAATATCAGAGGCTTTCTAGTCTGTCCCGTTTCTTTTGCAGATAAAGAAACCAAGGCCTAGGAAAGATACAGGATTTACCTAAGGTTGTATGTGTAGTAAGCATCTAAGGTGGAATTTGAACTGGCCCCCTGACTCTAGGGCCAATGTACTACACCACGCTGCCTCTTTATGAGTGTCTGAGGAAGTATTCCCCACTCCAAGCCCAATGCGTAACAAATACCCCATTAGTTATAGACAAAGCCTATTAGAACTTAGAGATGGGAGTCCAAGGAAGGTCATTCAAATGTCTTTCCTTCTCCCTTATGGGCAGCTGTTCTCTGTCTTGAAATGACTTTACCATCAGTTTATTGTAAATGAAACAGGCAAAAGCTGGAGAGGAAAATACAGTCTGTTCCACCACTGGCCTCAAGAGTCTTTAAAATCCACCCTCTCAGGGCTCTGAGATGAAAAGGACAAAACTTTTCAAGGTGTGTCAAACACTGCTGGAACTCACACTGTTTCCCTTTAAGAACAACAGGCTCAGCTGTAGTTAGAAACTGAGGGCAGGTGGCATGTCACCTGCCCCTGGATCCAGGGGAGATACCCTTGGAGTCCACATCAGGGAACTAACTGCAGAGAGGCTTCCTTTTATAGTTAACAACTGGTAGGAACTGTCGTCTCCAGAGTGCCATGCACTTAGAGGAAATTGGCCCAGTGGGAGAAGACACCTTTCTAAGGAAAGGCCATTCAGGTGTGGAAATGGCTGCAAAGCTCCTGCTTAGGGATTCCCTGGGGCCCAATTCTTCTGTCTCGACTCTGATGAAGTTCCCATCTAAGGAAAGGAAACCACTGAAATGAGTGATTGAAAGCAACAAGTCTTGCCTGCATAAGGAAAGAGTACTGGGTCCCTCTGTAAGCGAGTAATCCCTGTGCCGGCGGCTCGGGTAACAGTAGTGTGATATGCTGAATGCAGCTGTTGAGAGGACAAGTTGACAATGTCCCTTGCCTCAGCAGGGGTCTTGTGGGAGGACAAAACACTTTTCCTGAAGCAGATGTTCTTAACTTCTTTTTCTTTTTCTTTTTCTTGGTCTGTTTTGGCAGTCTGGTGAAGTCTATGGACCCTTTCTCATATACTGTTTTTAATCCAATCCAATCCAATAAACATTTATTAAGGGCCTACTATGTGCCAGTCACTGTGCTAAGTGCTTTTTAAAAGCATAAAATAAAATGGAAATATATAAGATCAAAAAGGAAATCAATTCTATATGATATGATTATAGATATACCACACATATGGCATATTAATATATAAATATCATAGCAATATGAGATATATATATTCCAAAGATACATATTCTTTTCAAAGAAAAGAAATACTAAACCCTTATAAATATGATAGATAGCTAAATGTACCTATCTCATATATAAGGGTTTTGTGTTCCTTTTTTTTTTTTAAATTCAGACCCCAAGTTAAGAATCTCTGATTAGAAGTTGCCTTCATAGTAGTGCCCTCCTACTTGCCACCTCTCCCGGCCTTCGGTGGTGCATGTGATCATGTTTTATTCATTTTTAAAGCTATTTTCTTGGTTGATAATGCTTATCTGAGCATGTTTCCCTCAAAACATTCTCTCTCTCTCTCTCTCTCTCTCTCTCTCTCTCTCTCTCTCTCTCTCTATTCACTCACTCACTCTCTAAACTCCAGTGACTCTCTATTACCTCCAGGATCAAATATACAATCCTCTGGTGGTGTATAAAGCCCTTCATAACCTGTGTCTGCACTCCCTCCCCCATTCCTTTCCAGTCTCCTTACACCTTCACTCATCCCCATATACTTTGAGATTCAGTGACACTGACTTCCTTGCAGTTCCACAAACATGACACTCCATCTCCTGAATGGTTGTTTTTACTGGTTTTCTCTCGTGCCTGAAATGCTCTCCCCTCTCCTCTCTGACTCCTGACTCCCCTGGTTTCCTTCAAGTCCCAGCTAAAATCCCATCTTCAATAGGAAGCCTTTCCTGATCCCCCTTAATTCTGGCGTCTTCACTCTGTTGATGCTTTCTAACTTTTCCTGAATATAGCTTGTTTGTACAAAGCTGTTTGCATGTTCTCTTTCCCCGTTAGACTGTTAACTCTTGATGGCAGAGACTGTCTTTTGCTTTTGTTTGTAATCCCTGTGCCTGAGCTCAGTGCCTAAAACATAATATATGCTTAATACACGTGTATTGACCAGCTAACTTTTTGCCAATGTGCAATTTGGCCCTGGAAGACCTAAATACTAAACAAAAGTAGCAAAAGTATGCATAACGTCTCTTTGCTTGGATGTGCATCTTTTTTTTCCCCTTACTGTTTTCCCCTCAATTATATGTAAATACAATTTTTAACATTTTATAAAAAAGTTTTAGCGTCCGAGGTAAGTGCGTGGCCCGAGGCCAGGGGAGCATGGCGGCCTAGGCACGAGGCCATAGCCTGGGCCAGACCTTCCCCGCCCCAGCCCGGCCCTCTCCCCTCCCCCGCCCCCCGGGCCTCAGCTGCTGCTTCCGTGTCCCTGCAGTCGCCACCATGCAGCTGTTTGTCCGCACACAGGCTCTGCACACCCTCGAGGTGACCGGACAGGAGATCGTCACCCAGATCAAGGCCCACATGGCATCCCTGGAGGGCATCGCCCCCGAGGACCAGGTCTTGCTTCTAGCTGGCATCCCACTGGAGGATGAAGCCATCTTGGGGCAGTGTGGGGTGGAGCCTCTGGCCCCTCTGGAAGTGGCTGCTCATATGCTAGGAGGTGAAGTCCATGGCTCTTTGGCCCAAGCTGGAAAAGTGAAGGGTCAGACTCCCAAGGTGGCCAAGCAGGAGAAGAAGAAAAAGACTGGGCATGCTAAGAGGAGGATGCAGTACAACTGAAGCTTTGTCAACGTAGTGCCCACCTTTGGCAAGAAGAAGGGCCCCAATGGCAACTCCTAATCCCCTGGTACTTTCTGTCTGTCCCCAGTAAAGCCACTATGACTCTTAAAAAAAAATTTTGAGTTCCAACTTCTATCCCTTCCTCTCCTCCCTGAGACAACAATCTGAAAGAAGTTACACATGTGTAATCATGTAAAATATTATTTTGTGCAAGATGACTCAAATAAGAAAGGAAGGAAGGAAGGAAGAAGGAAAGAAGGAAAGGAAGAAAGAAAGAAGAAAAAAGAAAAAAGAAAAAGTGAAAAATGGCATGCTTTAGTTTGTATTCAGACAACATCAGTTCTTTGGAGGTGGATGGCATTTTTTCCTTTGGGATTGTCTTGGATCCTTGTATTGCTGAGAATAGCTAAGATATTCATAGTTCTTAAACACTTTTTTTAGGCAATTGGGGTTAAGTGACTTGCCCAGGGTCACACAGCTAGTAACTGTCAAGTGTTTGGTCTGAGGCCGGATTTGAACTCAGGTCCTCCTGACTTCAGGGCTGGTGCTCTATCCACTGTGCCACCTAGCTGCTCTCGATATTCATAGTTCTTTACTGTGCAATATTGCTGTTACTGTGTACAGTGTTCTGGTTCTGCTCACTTCACTTTGCATTAGTTCATGTAAGTCTTTTGGATCTGCAATCTTACAGAGGAAGTCCTTGCATCAAGTGTGTTCAGGGGGGTTGCCAGGTCATCCAGAGAAGGGGAGCTTACCTCAAGGAATCCTCAGGTGGAAGGGACTTTCAAAACTATAAGCAACCTTCATGTACATCAAATCCAATCCACACCCAATCGTTAATCCTTTCTACAATATACATAAGTGGGGGCAGCTAGGTGGCTCAGTGGATAGAGCACCGGCCCTGGATCCAGGAGGACCTGAGTTCAAATCTGGTCTCAGACACATGACACTTACTAGCTGTGTGACCCTGGGCAAGTCACTTAATCCCATTGCCTAGCCAAAAAAAAAAAAATATATATATATATATATATATATATAAAATTTAAAAAATACAATATACATAAGAAGTGATCATCCCTCTTTCACTTATAGACATCCACTTAGGGGGAACGTGTTGTCTACTGAGAAAGTTCATGTCAGTTTGGGGCAGCTCTATGTGGGAGGAAGTTGTTCTCTACAAACTCAACCAACCTGGATATGCCTTTACAACGTCTACCCATTGCTCCTAGCTTTATCCCTTGGGGCCAAGCAGAACAAGCCTACTTTCTCTTCCCTCTGACAGCCTTTTAAATCCTGGAATTCAAGTCAAGTCTACAAGTATTTATTAAGTACCTACGCATTCCAGGTACTGTGCTAAGTGCTAGGGTTACAGTCTTGTTCAACTCTTCCTGACCCATTTGGGATTTTCATGGCGAAGACCCTGCAGTGGTTTGCCATTTCCTTCTGCAGCTCATTTTTATAGATGAGGAACTGAAGCAAACAGGGTTAAGTGACTTGGCCAGGGTCACACAGTTAGTAAGTGTCTGATGCCAGATTTGAACTGAGGAAGATGAATCTTTCTGATTTTAGGCTCACAGCAGTATCCACTGCACCACCTAGTTGTTAGAGATACAAAGAGAGGTAAAAATAGTCCCTGCCCTCCTGGAGTTCACAATCTAATGGGGGAGTTAACTCACCTATCATGTCACCTTCTTCAGCCTTACATCTCCAGTTATAGCTTTAACATTCTAAATTAGTATCCTTGAAAATTCTACCCATTGCTTCCCATTTTGTCTTCCTGTGTCAAGCAGAGAAAGCGGAATCATTCTGTAGCATTTGTTGTTGAGGCATTTCATGACTCTTCATGACCCCATTTGGCTTCCATAGCATGATGCTGTGGAAAAAGCCCTGGATTGGCATCAGAGGATCTGGATTCAAATCCCAGTTTTTCCCCTCTCACTACCTATGTCACTTTGGACAAGTAACTTGACCTCTGGGCCTCATTTAACCCCAAGTGAAAGGAAATGAAAGGGTTGGTCTGGATTGCCTTTAAAGCCCCTTCTAATTCTAAATATTTATGTAAATCAATGATCCTGTAGCCACCCTTTAAATACATGAAAACAGTTATTATGTTCCTCCCAAATGTTCTCATTTGGGATAAACATGTTCACTTCCCTCATTCGGTCAGTCCTCATATGATATTATCTTAAGGATCTTACCAAACTGGTTGCCTTTCTCTGGATATCCACCAGCTTATGAAGCCCTGCCTAAAATATGGTGCCAACAAATGGATATAACATTACAGATATGTTCTAACCAGGTCAGGGGACAGAGGGATAACACCTCCTATTCCTGAACGCTATGCCTGTCGATGCAGCCCTAGATCGCTTTGGCATTTATGGCTGTTATATTACACTGTTGAGTCATATCAAGCTTGTAGTTCAGTGAAACCCTTAGATATATTTAAAGATGACCTGCTGTCTTGTACTTGTGAGGTTGGCTTCTTGCCTCTAGATAAGGACGTTGACTAACTACAACTAGTTCCCCCATCAAAAATAGCCATACATTTGTTTCCCAACTAGAATTTCCTCTCAGTATGTGACTATTTGATAGCCTCTTTTCCAAATGTCCATTCCTTATTTTAGCCTCACGTTATTAAACCCTAACAAGTGTTTCTTTCCATGCACATTATCTCCATTCCTCTGTTCTCTGTCTTTTTCTTCCACACAGAAGTGACCCTTTAGAGGAATTTTCTATCCTGCTCAAAATAAACCTTCTAATTAATATTCTTCAACTATTCCCTCTAGCCTAGATGCTACTTTCTACATTAAGCAGTCATTTGGCCTCAAGCATCTTTGCATGATCCATAGACCCTCTCCTATCAACTACATATCCTGAGTTTCAACTGTCTCATTTCAATCTCTTCATTTCTCTCATGTTGTGTTGTTGATGGCAAGTTGTTATTAGCAATAAATTACAAATGAGCGAATGAGCAAGCATTTATTACTAAACATCTACAGTGTGGGGCAGCTAGCTGGCAAAGTGTATAGAGCACTGGTCTTGGAATCAGGACGTTTCATCTTCATGAATTCATATCCAGTCTCAGACACTTACTAGCTGTGTGACCCTGGGCAAAAAACTTAACCCTGTTTGCCTCAATTTCCTCATCTGTAAAAATGAGCTAGAGAAAGAAATGGCAAACCACACCAGTATCTTTGCCAAGGAAACCCCCCCAAAAAAGGGGTCATGAAGAATTTGACATGACTGAAACAATTGAATGATAACAAACCTAGAATGTTCCAGGCATTGTGCTGGATATTTGGGAGTACAAATTTCGTTCACAAGGAACTTACTGGAGGAGATGGAATGTAGGATCATAGGATCATAAATTTGGAATTAAAAGGGACCTAGAGGTCACCTAGTCTAACTCCTTTCTATTGTTGAGGAAATTGAGACCCAGAGAGATTAAATGACTCGCCTAAGGTCACACAGATTCGTTAACTAACTAGCAGAGCCAGGCATCTAACTGGATTCTCTAACTCCCAAACCAATGATCTTTCAGAAAATAAGTCATAGAGATTGTGAGTGCAGCCACAGGACACTCAGTTATCATCCCTTTCCAATGGCAATGGTTGCAGTGATTTAATTATTGTTCTCAGAGCAAGGGCAAGGGATGGAAGGGGATTGAATCGGTTAATGTAATGCCTATCTACAGTGACAGGACAAATGGCAAAATACCCAGATTGAGTAGGACACGGCTTCCATTGTTTTTTGGTGGATGGATAGATGGGATGGAAAGCATGCTCAGCAGCCAGCTGGATATAGTAGATTAGATGAGTTTTCATTCATTCAACAGACATGATAGTTTAGTCTTAAGGCAGAGTGCCAAAGATGAGTGGACTTATTCTCCCAGGTAGGGTGGGTAATAGGGGGGTGGTTTCTGGAGCTAGAAGTTTCTGTTCTTGGTGGTGAGAAAGGGTTGTTGTAGCAGAACATGTGGCAAGATGCTTGCCCTGGGTAGTCTGTAATTTCCTTGTAGATGGCTGTATAGGAACAAGAGGGGAAAAAAGTCTCAAAAATAGGCTCCAGATAGTAGAATGGAATGGAAAAGTACTGGGACTAAAATCAGGAAAATCAGTTTCTGCTTTGAAAGAGCTCAAATTCCAATTTGGGGAGACAACATATATAGGAGAGTTCAGTTGCATGGAAGATAGAAAGGCCCAGGGTTCCTTAGGGTTTAGCAGTGGGCAGGCAGATGACAAGGGTGAGGGGTCATCAGGGTTCCAGTGGGATCTCAGTGAGCAGGGAGAAGAGTGGGGCCACTGGGGAAGCTTCTATAAGTCTGGTGGACTTTGGCCTCTGGTGCCTTCTGGCTGCATCTGATTTGGTGGGGTTCAGGCTTTAATAATAATTTAATAATAACCTTTCTTTCTATTTAACTGTTGGCTTTATGGTAGATTCCGTTGACCTTCAGTTTAGAGTCTAAAGGCTTCTGGTTCTTTTAATGACATTTATGTTACAGGCAATCGAGGACTTCTCTTTGAAGCTGGAGATGTTCAGGAGGGCCTGGATCTCACCAACACCACCCCTGGCTACAGATGGCAGATTGTTCCCAATGCCAGCTCTCCATTCGGATTCTGGTCAGAGGCAGGGCAACGTTTTAGGTATGTGATAGATTTTGGGAAATCCATGACATTACAAGCAAGAAACTTGAAATGAGAAAACGAAATATGTGTCCTTTTAAGGGGAGGGTAAGTGAGATTCTAAAAGCATCTTTTTGTTTGTAAAGCTATTTACCTACCTGATAAGGATAGCCTTGGTGCCACTTGGCCTTGGGTATACTAATTAGTCACTAGTTAGGACTGTGCTGTAGCTGGCTTCTACTGGAAGACATAATAATTATTACATTTTCAATGTGAACATGTACACTTTGGAAATCAGCAAATCCTACAAATCAGGACTTGATTTATTATTTTGTTGATTATTTTGACTTAAGGTGGAGAAATTGTTAACAAAAATGAAGATTAAACTGAAAACTGTGATACTATACATTTCCCCCCCCCTCCTCTGGAGAACCTCTTGTTAACACTTTTACCAGCACACCGTAGCATTAGCTAGTTGAATAGCGATAGAATTTAGTCTCTTAGGCTAGGGGGTGCCACCCTTTTTGTGGCTGAGGACATTTTTGATGTCAACATTTCATGGACTAACGCAAGATTGTAGTTAGATTATTAACATCTGTACTTGAGAGAGAGTATGATGCTGGAGGCTGGACTCAGAGAACCTGGGCTCAAATCTCATCTTAATGACTAATTATGTGACCCTGGGCAAATTTCTTAACCTGGCCTCCATGAACTTGTTTGGTTAATGAAAAATATATTTTGATATCTGCATTCTAATATAATTGGTTTCCTTTGTAATCTTAGGTATTTTATTTTATGCATTTAAAAACATTATCCTGAGAAAGGGGTCTATGGATTTCATTGGACTAAGGCTTTACCAGCCTGTCAGAGAATGTGACGTGAAATTAAAAATCTCTGACATAACCTCTCCATGTTCCCCCATGCCCAAATCTGGGCTTTTCCTTTTGCTGTGATACAGTAGTCATGCTCATTCCTACACCTGTTAGCCCCAAATGTTTTAATTCAGTGTGGCATGTGAAATCGGAGTGGTGGGTGGTCAGTGGTTGGGAACACAATGAGGCCATTTAAGAAACAATAATTTTCAAATTCAACATTTAAATAAGTGGATATTATGGGGAGACCATGCGCTACAGAGGAAAGAGAGTTGACTCTAGGGTTGGAGAACCTGGATTCCAATGCCACCTATGACACTCTACTTTTCATCTCTATGTGCTTAGGCAAGTCATTTAACCTTCTTGGGCCTCAGTTTCCTTATCTATAAAATGTGGAGGTTGGCCTAGATGGCTACTGAGGTTATTGGTCAAAAAAAAAAATAAGGCACTGTGATAGGTGCTGGATTTACAAATACAGAAACAAAACAGGAGCCCTGCCCTCAAGGATATTACATTCTACTTGGGGGAGGGGTACAAAATATACATGGAGAGGTGAATGCAAAGTCATTTGAGGAGAGAGAGATTCCTAAAATTTGAGTAGATCAGGAAATTGATCAGTAAGCTTTGATTAAGCACCAGGCTAGCCACTGTGCTAAATTCTGGGGATACAAAGAAAGGCAAAAACCAACATCTGGTCTTAAGGAGCTCATGGTAAGATGGCTCCTTCCGTCGAGGAACTTATGTTCAAATAGAAGAGACTATATCTATATGTACACACACAAATCAATAAATAATCAACACATGAGAGTTAAATACAGAATAGATGGAAAGTAACTCTAGAGGGAATGGCACTAGCTTCTGGGAGAACCAGGAAGGGCTTCCTGGAGGAGATGTATCTTGAGCCGATTCTTGAAGGAGGTTGAGGCTTCTAAGAGTAATTGCTTTGGATAGAGAGCATTCCAGGCATAAATAACAGCTCCTGCCAAGGTGCAGAGATGGAAGATGGAGACGGAGTCT